>NC_140291.1:12012417-12095531 GCF_964030765.1 Micromesistius poutassou
CAGCTTCTGGCATTTCCCACCAATACACAACTCTTCTTTGCATTTGCATTATAAAGGGAGATGGCTCCACAGAGACACAAATTATGCATTTTGCTCCAGCCTAGGGAATTCGTTTTTTTGTGTTTTTTCATAAGGAATTTGCACAAAGCCAGGCAGCCTTGTGATTTTGAATCTTCGCCCCAAAAAATATTATTTAAGACACAAATGAATGAAACACGCGCGGACCGCGTCCACACCACCGAGATGGTTCAGCGACTCATCTTTAAACATTCATGTGTTCCAGAAACTCTCTCCCTCAAGACAAGAACGGAGGTGTCAATTATTCAGAGGTAGAATCTCTTTGACAGTGAAAGAAGCAGGCGGCCATGCCAGGGAAAGCCATTAGCGATGATGACCGCAAGTAATGCTACCAACACTATGTACATGAGCCTTATCCACATGAGTCCATCTTACAAACTTAATTTGGTTAACTAATAGAAAATATGATTGCAATATTCTAATGCTCTATGTGAAAACTATTGTGAATAGGCTCCGCCTTTGAATGACCCAGGCTAAAGAAAGTCGCTGGCTGAATATTTCAAATGTCATGATTCAAATGCCAGACCGTCCAGTCCGTCACTGTTCTCCACGCAAACTAAATGCCTGGCTTGCGCACATTTCTGCTGCATTTTGTCAGTTGGCGGCACATAGAGGCAATGCAGCGCAACAACATTAGGCCCACGCGATCACGAGTCATGAAGTAATATTGCAATATGAGGCTAGTTCAAAGTGGATTTGAACGTCGGGATGCATGATCTTCAATCATGCGTTATTGTTGTCAAGACACATAATGTGACACTGTTGTTAGGCTAAACTTAAACAGACCCATAAAACTAAATTGTCAATATTGGAATTAAAAGAAAGCCCCAGCAATATTATTTTCAGTGATGGATTGTTTATTAAACGTTACATATTTTCCGGACCACGCATGACATCTGGGCTAATTGATCTCTCTTCACCCATTTGTTGTGAAATTCTTGACTGCAATATTATTATGTGATGTTGAGTGGAGTAAGCACAAGCCATTGTTACTTAAAATCAATCCATCAATGAACCAGTCGGCCAATTTTGAATTATGTAGGCCTACATATTATTGACACCTTGGGTGTATGGGAACAACCTATCGTCAGCATGCATCCAAATAAATGAAAATATAAAAGCATGCGCAAAATGTGGCTATAATCTATTGTGTGTGCATACGTGTGCCTTGTTAGAAGATATTCAAAATGAACCGCGACTATTATGATTTTTTGGCTCATGTTGATGACTGGCCTATCAGCCGATTCGGATTCCCAAGCGCTATCCTCTTGGAACTATGTATTTCTCCTAACGAGGGCACTACTGCAGGCCTATTTATACTAATTAGCATATTAAATGAGGGAGGAGACTGGGCAGAGAGTCAGGCTTGTGCATGTGCGCTCAATTTCACGTTAATTGGGATGTACAAAGAGAATCTGCGTGAAATCGTGCTTACGCAAGGATTGATACATCCAGATTTTTTTGTGCGCAGCAGCTTTCCAGATTTTGGCGTCCGCAAAGTTTATTTTTTATTATCAATTTCTAAAAGCATTAATGCCTTTTTAATAAACAGTGTAACACTTCTAGAGAAATTGTTCATTGTTTTGTGGTTTTTCTCTGCATCTTGAAGAGCCCTTTTGCGATAATTTTCCACTCTGTCCTTACTTGGCATTCTTTTTAAAAAGGAAAAGGTGTTGAATTTTGTTAAATGTTAAAACTGTATTAGTGTCTATAAGATTAGAATTTGCGATAAGTAATATATATTTTTTTAATTACATATTATAATTAAGATTAAGACCATGTTAGAGACGGGCATCAGCCCAAGGATTGTGTACGTGATGTCACCGTCATGGGGGTGGCCAGTGTTGCCAGATTGGGCAGGAAATCTGGCCCAATCTGGCAACACTGGTGGGGGTGTCACTTACTGATCCTTAAGCAGTTTTATTTCAGAGTGCAGCAAAAAGCTCTGCTGCGCTTAAGCTTCAGAAATGCTTGGGAAAATATAGCTTGTGTGGACCCTACCGCATTACTAGGTCAATAAAAGAGCTAAGCTACTGAAAAAATATTTGATTCAGAAAACAGCTATTAATTGATTTTTTGAATGCTTACATTATTGTCACATTGTGGATCGGGTAGCCCGTCAACGAGAGCTCTTTAACACTGGCATTTTTACTGGTCACACTTATTGATTACGTTACTGTTGTGTTGACCAATCAAGTACATGTAATAACATTCTGTTGCCGGGGCAGACTTGACAGGAGAGGGCAGAGAGGCAGGGGGGAAAGAAAAAAATAAAACAAGCAGAGAGCGGGGCACCAAGGCCACAGTGGCCGATGGGCATATGATTTTCAGAAGGGCATCACGGCCAAGCAGAGTGGCCATCGTGAAATTCCCACCCTGATCAATACTGTTAGCATGAACCAGGTACAGCGACCGACAAAGTATTCAAGGGGTAGACATTGTTGCTATCAATTAAGCTATCATTTAGCCACTCAGATATTAAATATGCATGTACAAAATGCATTTGTGGTTTAAATTGTCTGTCACGAGTGCTCTCACAGTATGTTGATTAGCCTGCGGTATGTGTCAACACCAATGGAATTAACCCATATTGTATGAGCAGTTTTTAAGAAGCATTATTTGCGGCCGGCTAATCCACAATAAAAAGATGATTGTAGTTGCTGAATTGTGTGCCTGCCAACCAGTTTGGCAGAGCACAGCTAGCCTACTTTGTTCTGAAATGTTGTATACCCCTGTGAATAGCAAAAGAGGGTATTTAGGGTTATCTGAATGGCACCGCACACATATAAGAGCGCTTAGCTTGTGTTAGCGTTGCGCTAAGTAAGCAACAGCGCTAATCTCCTCTGTGTTTAAATTAATCTTGTCCCGCCTTTTCCAGTGGGGGTCCCGACACCCCACTTAACATCAAAAAATAGAATCAACTGTTCCCAGGAAACCCATTCTCTTTACATGAAGCCCTTGTATTTTTCTGTTCATCTAAATCTACACCCCATAATGGTCACGTGTGAACCAGTGGGTTTTTTCCTATCTATAGTTGATGCATTGCATGGGCACACTTTCCATAAAGCTCCTGCCTATGGATTTGTGCTTGAAGACATTCTTTTGTCAAATAGCTTTACCTAGATCCATCTGAATTATCCCAACCCTCCACCACCACCATGATTGAATATGTCGCCAGAAGAAGATGATCACAAGTCTGAGCCCCCCCAGAAAGGAGGTCTGCATTGTATGTTTTATGTCTGGCTGGGAATTGCGAGCACATGCTGGTCTGATATTACTCCAGTTTTGTGTGTGTGTGTGTGTGTGTGTGTGTGTGTGTGTGTGTGTGTGTGTGTGTGTGTGTGTGTGTGTGTGTGTGTGTGTGTGTGTGTGTGTGTGTGTGTGTGTGTGTGTATAAAATTGTATCTGGGAGCAGACAATAGCAAACATATTACATGTATTGGTGGCAGAAGAAATATATTCTTTATCTCTGGTGGTCGACTATGTGTGGCTATATAGGATCCAATATGGCCGCCGCAGGCTGGTTCTGTCTGGCTGGGGGTCCCAGAGGGATTCAAATATGAACAATACAATCACTGTAGCTCTTGCCTTCTGTCACAAATCTGCCTCTGTTAATGATACACTGCGGTGTCACGCCTCTCTAGTTCCCCATTACTTTGTGTACTGTGTGTGTGTGTGTGTGTGTGTGGGGGGGGGGGGGGGGGGTGTGTGGGGTGATGATAAGCACCTGCGATTATTTTCTCAGGTAATTGGGCTTCCTTTCAGACATAGCATGACTTGCAAAGGCACTTTTCTTTTTTTTGTCAAGCAAAATCTTCCCTAATAGTCAATACAGTGGAATAGGTTGAACAGGTTGTAGCATTCATAGTTTGGAATTAGATTGAAGATGCACCAACACTTGAAAGTCTAGGTCAGGGCACTTTTCTGCCTTGATCAGAAATCTCAAAGAAAAGAGGGCAAAGCATGTATGAGATGAATGCTGCTTAACACAAGTGTGAAACATCAAACACTTAAGGTTTGTGGTTTGAAGATTTTGGTGGGCCAGGTTTCATTCCACTGTTGGTTAATTCAAGTTAATTCAACCTTTGTGGATCTGAGAAATGGAATGATGGTTGATGGTTTTGTAATGGAATACAAAAAATGCTCTCTTAAATACCCCTTGTATTACTCATGAGAAGGAGGAGGATAGTATATTGCCTAGGGCAGTGGTTCCATACCCTTTTGGGGCTTAGGCTCTCTCTCTCTCTCTCTCTCTCTCTCTCTCTCTCTCTCTCTCTCTCTCTCTGTTAAACATAAACTCTTTGACAAGCATTGCCCAAAGTTGTTATTTGTTTAACATTCACACATTAGCTTGTTTGTTGTGTTTGTTCACGGCTGACTGTTCTTTGTGACAGATGTTTAAATCGGCCTCTTACTGTATGACCTGCATCAGTGTGTAGGTGTGGAGGAGTGGTTTCAAACCAATTATCCCAACCACCCGGTCTACTTTGGGGTCAGGGGGGTTGGAATGCGTTCTTTGACACTTTTTTGCTGCTGTGCATTAGTGTGGAAAGCTTAATAATCCCCATTTGTTTTGTCTCGGTTCTTCTTCCCTTAATGACTGAGGGAGATTTCATATGCGTGGCCCCCGTAATTGGGTTGTTTTGGGGTTGTCGTGCAAAAGGACATTTAAATGTATGAGGTAAATGAAGGAGAAAGGAGAGGGATGGCGACAGCAGCACAATATAACTGCATCATCATAGACAACACATCCTTATCCTCAGAAAATCAATTTCTAATTTGAAAAACGTTGAATGGATATTAATCTAAATGTGTTTTTCTTAAAGTGAATGAAGTGACGTTGCTTTTCTCGTCTGCCGACTTGAATGACAACTGTTTGATCTTTTTCACACAAAGTCCCAGTAGTGTCCCTTTCTCTATTTACACTTCCTGTTGTAGCGAAGGCCGACCGATGCCTGCTCAACCACAGCATGTTTACCCTTTGTGAGCTCAACGCATGTATGGCAGTTTTCAGGGTCAGGTCAGGGTAAACACAGGAGGGGGATAATGGTGGATCGGGGAGAGATTTTTATTCATCACTGTTGTTATGTTTCTTCATCGTTTAAGCTATCTATACAGGAGCATTCAGCTTTTCTCTTCTTCGAAATGAACAATTTTGATTAAGTCTTTAACTCTGCATTCCCCTTAAGCACAAAATGCACATGCCGTTCAAACTGACGTGTCCTTGACACTATTACAAAGAGAGAATCCATTTCACAGTAGTGGTAATAGTCAGTCTTCAGTTAAATGTATTTATGTATTTATGTATTTTACTGTAGGCTCACTGTACCTTAGTCTCAGACTGTCCCATTTGAAGTAACAACAAATTCACAACTCAATTGAGTGGGAATCATTAAAGTCACTGGGTTATAAGTGTATTTCGTGCAAAGGCATTTTTCCTCCACCATTTCTTTCCCTTTATACCAGACATTTACCAAACGCTTCCTTATGACGACACTCTTTTAAACAGCACTCAACACAAGAGCACACACACACACACACACACACACACACTTAAGTGCAAGCTCTTGTTTAGTTCTCCTACGTGTATTTGAGTGTGCCAGTACAAAAGCCGTGTTATGGAGGAAAAGCTACTAGTAAAAACAAGAGACACGGGGAATCAATGCGTTGACGGCCGCACAGTGCATCTTAAGAGCACCCGGCAGGTTGCCTGCAACAAATTGTTGTCCAAAAAAGGTTTGTTTCTTTTCCCTCCTCCGCCCTCATCTCCTTCTCGGCGGGATCGGCCGCCTTCCATGAATGCGATCCAGCGAAGGAACGGGGATGTGATTCCATTGAATGTGGCCGGGGGTGGGTTATGTGACCACAGTAGGGGGCTCCTGATTGGCTGCCACCTCGCCAGGCGTTAATGAGGGGGGAGGGGGCGCTTGCCAGCAGCAGGTGGATAATTATCGCAATGAAAGGAGAGGTTGAGATCAGCCACTTAGCTTACCTGGTCAGCTGTTGTTAACTGGGTTTCACTCAAGTCAACCCGGGTAACTCTGGGTTGGCTGAAGTAACCTGCTTGACTGACGGTTACCTACTTAACTGAGCTTAACTATGTTTAACGTGGTACCCGGGTTAACTGAGATTAATGGAGGTTAACTGGTTGACTTAGGTTACCTGGTTACCTGAATTTACCTCGTTAACTGAGTTAACCTGGTAAACCGGTATAATGAGGTGACCCAATTAACTGGTTAACTGGAGTTTACTGGTAAACTGAGGTTACCTGGTTAATTGAGGTAACCTGGTTAACTTTGATTACCTGGTTAACTGAAGTTAGTTAATTAGCTTTGGGTAACTTGGTTACCTGGTTAACTGTGGCTGCCTGGTTAAATGGTGGTTAATTTAGGTTAACTGAGGTTATTGTTTGTGTTCATCCAACATTAAATACCTGCTAAGTTCTAGCAGTCCAATCTGATCACGGCGGGAAAGGAGTTATGTTAAAATCACAGCATTTGTTTTGTCAGAAGTCGGAATACAATTTGAATTATCTTCTTCTTACACGGACAAGCACAGACTTTTGAGAGGAAAATTGCTTTTCCTCTCATGAATCTGAACATCATATTACATTGGCAGCAATAATGAATGTTTGTGTTGCCTCCGTTCTGATGCGGCTGTTATTACTGTGTTGAGGAAAAGGCTGAATGTAAGATCTCTAGCTCCTTGACAAAAAATTCCAATCCTTCAATAGATAATTCATAATTCAATACCCACGTATTTCTTTCATACTATTTTATTTTCTGCTTGGCGCCTGGTTGAAGCAGTTCCCCGATAATGATTCACCTCCATTCTGCTAACTTCTTGAGAAATGTTGGTGAGATTAGCATTTCCTGAAGGCTAACTTTGGAGCACAGCGAGATCCCTTTTGAATGGAAAAATAAAAGCACTAATCCACTTGCCTCAGTAAGTCGAGGTAGAAGTCGGGCCGTTCTGGGATTTACCATTCTGCAAATGTTTTGACCAGTGTGGCCAAAAACAGGCGTGATGGTGAAACCACCGCAGCTCTTCATAACACACCTCCTCACTTCCCTTCGCCCGGCCGAGAGATACGACTGTTTACGCAGTGCTCTGAGATTAAAATCCTGCGCCAATGCGTTTTATTGTTTTATTCGCCAAAATAAATTATTAGTATGATTGCATGCGTGTTCATCTGCGGACCGGGGCGCATGCACACAAACGCACATTCATACACACACACACACACACACACACACACACACACACTCCCAGCTGATGTATGAGGCCCGCGGCTGCAGCATGACAAAGGTAATCAGCCACACGTAGCAACCTAATTAATAGCTACAACTGCGACTCCCTGTGACGGAGTACTAACCCGGGCTGTCAGCTGACGGTTGGAGGACAGGGGGACATACACGCTCCAGGCCTGAGGACAGTGGCTCAAATGAAGTCACCATGTTTTCACTGCTGCCGTGGGTTTAAAGCTTGCTATGGTTCAATGGAAATCATGGTTTCCATGACTAGGTTTTTCTTTCTTCTTTCTTTTATTTTCTGTAAAAAGAATTTGGGATGATTATACTCTTGGAAGATATATCAGATGAGACAAGAAATGATCTGCAATATTGAATCATTAGGTGGTTTGTTGGTATGCTTGTAAACTTGGTTGTGGTGAGTGGGCTTGGCTTGAGGCTAGCCAAAAACAAATAAAATGCAGCACTGAGTTATAAGACATAAAAAATGCAAACTATATCTTGATAACTTTTAAACACTGTCCACGTCATGTTTCTATTTTCATATCCCTGATGCTATGGTTACCATACTACCATTTGCTATGATCGTCATCATCCCCTTACACCAAGGTTAGATTAGATGAATCTTTATTGTCATTGTACAAGTACTAGACAACTGAATGCAGCTTAGCATTAACTGGGAGTGCAACATGGTGCATAAATAACATGAGGTGTTGTCATAGAACATATCAGCCGAACCTTGCAGCCACAAGCCAAACTTAAAAGCCTACAAGCCAAACGTAAAACCTACAATCCGAACCTTGCAGCCACAAGCCAAACTTAAAAACCTACAAGCCGAATTTACAAGAAACATTCCAAAACTATAAACTATAATCCAAACAGCAGTTTTTGTCTGGGACCTCCTCTGTGTTGCTGACAGGACCATCAGTTCATCTTAGTGGCTTACTGATGTCCAGAATGTTCTCTCTAATCAGCCTGATATGGCCAGCATGGGAAAACTAATCAGCAGCCATCGCCGGGAACCACAGGGCTTGAATGACAGTGACGTGCCATGGCATGTTGCATGTTGTTTCTCCTTCACCCTCCCTCCGTCCTGACCGCTTCCTCCACCCCTCCACTCTCACTCCTCCCTCCTTACATCCGCCCCCCTGCTGGTTTCTAAGATGTGCTAGATGGACAGCTGTGATCCACTCTCAATTTATCCGCGAGCTGAGAAAGAAGTCTTTCAGCCGCCATCAGACATGACACCCTTTCTCTCTCTCTTCCCCTCTCTCTCTGAATAGCTATGGGTCTAGCTCTCTCATTCTCCTCTCTCTCTGAATAGCAATGGCTCTAGCTCTCTCTCTTTTTCCCTTTCTGTCCTCGTCTGTCTCTCGCTCTTAATTTTTGATGCTGAGTCATTGATCGGTGATTGATTATAAGAGATCAAAACAAGCCACAGTATGGACTTTGTGAGGCTGAAGGTAGTCATCAGTTGGTCAGTCAGTGGTTTGGCAGGTTCTACATTGAGAACCAATTTAAAACTAGATTTGCTCTATAGCCACACCTAAAATCGTATATTTTAAGACAGCTATGGATTATTTCTAAATTATTCTGTCATTCTGTCACATGTCCAACGGGGATGCTAGGGCAAAATTGTCTAGTCGGTAGGGTGTTACTAATTCACTAAATCACTAAGTCGTTTTTCGCTAAAGTAAAAGTGAGGTCTACTAATGCCTCATTTCCACCGAGCTGTGTGGTTTGGTTCGGTGCGGCTCTGTTCGCTTATATTGGCGTTTCTACTGCTAAAGTTGGGCAGGGTCCCAAAATAAGCGTGCTGAGCCGTACCTACATTTTGGAACTCCTCCGTTGGGGTACCAAGCGGTCTGAAAGGGGGCCGAAAAGCTGGAGCTACAAACTCCGTCCGTTGATTGGTAGACAGAATCGTCACTTCCGTGCGCCAGGGGGATCAAAACAAACAAACAAGGTACAAACAACAAACAACAAACAAGATACCGCAAGGTATTTCTGGACAACGGCGAAAGCTTCTTTTAATGAAGAAAATGTTTGCGTAAAAGGTCTGCCGTCCTTCGGCGACGTCCTACATTGTTACTCTTTGTCTAATGTTTCATTTATTAGCAGGCTACACACGGTGCTTGCGTAGCTCACTACCCTACCGTATGAGGGTAGTGTCTGCGGTGGAAACGCCAGCCAGGTTAAGGGTAACCGCGCTGTCCCGCTCCGAGCTGCACTTTATCGAACCGCACCGCTAACTGTAAACGACGCAATAGAGCCAAGACCGATGCTAACTGCCAATGACTTATTTTATTATGCAAGGGATAATGTATAGAACGCCGGTCGCTATCGGGAAAATAAGCCCCGACAGGGCGAACAGGACACCGACGCCAAGCGGAGGTGTCTTGCTTCGCCCTGAAGGGGCTTATTTTCGATAATGACCGTCGACGTTCTATACATTATCCCACTTATTACACGGCTACTTGCCAAAACAAAAAAATAACTTCACACAGTCTTTTTACCATTTATTTGTTACCAGCATTGGTAGTGTTGGTCAGATCAGCTGAGAAATTGTCCGCCAAAGACGCTGACGTCGCTTAGCAACGGACTACTTGCGGAGTGATACGAAAGACGTGAACCAGAGGCAAATTTTTTTTTTCACAATTCTTGAAGAAGAATTCAACGCCGGAAGTCGGGAAGTCCCATGCAAGTAAACGGAGCATTCCACAGCATTGAGAAGAGCTGTGTAATTAACATAAATATTTGATATTTGATATTTTACTTAACAGCAATAATTAAAAATCCCTTTTCCATGGCCTCCTCAAAACGTCCGGGTGGGGGTTGGGGGGGGGCGACGACTGGAGAGACGAGCAAACCCAGGGGGGGTTTGAGATCTGAAATTGATTGCCAATCCGTTCATGTTCCAAACCTAACCACTATGGAGTTTATGCACACATGATAGGTGACCAGGTGGGTGAATCAGAAGTTATTGTTTTATTTATCCAGAGCAGGGTGGATATAGATCACAGGACAGCGCAGAGAAGCATATATGGAAGTGAATCCATATGGTCCACTGCACGTGCCAATTTTCTTCCAATCAGTGTCAAGACACAAACTCGCTGCCATTCATCATGCTTTTCCCCCCCATTCATAAATGTAGAGTGCATTCCCTAAGTCTTCGGTGGTGTGTGGGAGTGTGTGTATGCGTTCAGTGGATTACGGCGTATGGATTTATGCCGCCGCCGCCGCCACGGCTTCCAGAGTGCAGCGCTGTCGACGGTGGGTGTGGAGGCATAGGTCCTATTTATAGTCCTCCTGATATAACCAATGGAGATCTTAGCGTTGGTTGACACACGGCCTGATTCATGATATTAGACCCTGTGTTACAACCGCAATGCGCACAATCTCAGGCCTCCGCACGGTCGCGTGTGTGTGTGTGTGTGTGTGTGTGTGTGTGTGTGTGTGTGTGTGTGTGTGTGTGTGTGTGTGTGTGTGTGTGTGTGTGTGTGTGTGTGTGTGTGTGTGTGTGTGTGTGCGTGCGTGCGTGTTTACGTGTGAATAGATAATTCTACAAATAGTAGACATCATATATCAACGTCAACGTGGTAGGAGGAATATGAGCGGTCAGTGTGTGGCTATTTAAGGTATATTCAAAGATTATATGCTGTACTCTGTCAGAAAAACCCTAAGGTCAAGTCAGGATGATGCTGTGATGCTCGTGCTACTCTCTGCTCATGCTAACGGTGTCTTAGGGCAGGATAGTGTAGTGTAGTGTCTAGGGTGCAAACCTCTTAGCCAAAAGATACTGCATGGATGTCTCCAGTCCCCCAGTAAGTATCCTGAAAGATGTCTGAATGATGTAAGACATGTTTATGAATTCAATATAAGTCGCTTTTGGTTAATAATGTTCCTTATTTTTTATGTACATAAAGCTCTGCAATTTCTTTCTTATTCTATGTGTGTCCATGTGTGCGTTTTTGTGCGTGTGTGTCTATATGTGTGTCCTTGCATGTGTGTTTGTGTTTGTATGAGTGAGTGAGTGTGTGCGTGTGCTTGTGCATGAGTGTGCGTTTGCGTATGTGTGTGCGTGTGTGCTTTTGTGTGTGCGTGTGTGTGTGCATGTGTGTGTTTGTGTGTGTGTTTGTTTGCGTGTGTGTGTGTGTGTGTGTGTGTGTGTGTGTGTGTGTGTGTGTGTGTGTGTGTGTGTGTGTGTGTGTGTGTGTGTGTGTGTGTGTGTGTGTGTGTGTGTGTGTGAGAGAGAGAGTCCATTAGTAGGGTCAGTGTTTTCAGCCTGGTCATGCTAAATGCAGCTGACAGGATTAAGGCTGTTCATGCAGATGTCAGCGACATCCCATAATATTGGCCCCAGACACAGTGGCCTCTTTACACAAAGCCCAACGCACTGGCAGAGTGCTGGGAGAACACACACTCAGCACAATCACTCTATATTATACTGTACTATGCTAATCCATATTATGCTGTACTATTCATCATTATAGTACAGTATATCCTCTATACTATGCTATGCTGTACTTTAGTATTGATTATATGCTTTAAAATACTATGCTAAGATATGCTCTACCAAGAAAGCTACAAAAACATCATCAGCCAAACTGAAAGTTCAAATGAAACACTAACATTAAACATAAACATAAATACATAACCAAAAGTCAAAGTACTTCTTTGTCGTCATGACAACCTCTCATGATAACCACGGCGAGAGAGTCTCTCGTTTCTTAATGTCTGCACTATCGCGCTGAGAGTGCGGTGGCCGGGTAAAGTCGGGTCAGGGGTTGTTCCAGACAGACCTAGGCATCGGAGCAACATTTTTAAAGTAAACCGAAGTTTACTGGCATTAAAAAGGTGTGACTGACTCAATATCTGAGTGAGCATCGTACAGTAGCAGAGCTTAGGCACTTCACAGGGCTGACCCGTTTCGCTACTCTTTGATCTGATTTAGATAGAGCGCTGAATCTTTAGACACGGTGCCCTTCAGGAGACGCTGTGAATCCTGTAATATCTTCAGAGACAGGCGTGTGTTATCAGCGCACGGAAATGTTCTTTGATTCCTCCGTGGTGGTGGATAGCATGACCCTAGGAACTGTGATATGATAGGTGTAGTTCTGGAGTTCTGCTGCCTCCACAGGTAACAGATAAACATCTCACTATCCATTGAGGCGTAAAAAACACATCATGGGCCCTATTTTAACGGTCTGAAACGCAAGTTTGAAACGCGACGCGTAAGTAGCTCTCTGGCGCTGCTGCTATTTAAATGGCGGATAAATGACTCTTGCGCCCGACGCAAATCTAAAATGGGTTGGTCTGAAACCCGTAGGTGTGTTTTGGGCGTAACGTGCAATAAACCAATGAGAGTTCTATCTCCTATCTCCTTTAAGAGCCAGCGCATTTGAAGTTGACGAGTTGATATTTTGCCAGCGCGTTTGCAGTCTCTGCTGAGACAGATGCATGACCACATGAATTTCAAACTTCAAATGGCTCAGTTTATGGCCAAATAATAGGCCTAATTCACACATGGAATAGCGTTTTCTTCTACAACTTCAGAAACACTTCAGAGTCGTCATGTAAATTGCGGCAAAGACACCTTTACACATATATGATATGCGGACGCGGTCCTGTGGCCACAACTGTGGGTCTATTTAATGATATGCGGCAATACATTAACGAACATCGTTTGTTACCAGTATTGTATACATTATCGTTATCAACTTGTGTTCATAATATGCATGTGTTCCCCCGTTTATATACATCGCCATGGACACGGCGTTACGTGTTTAGTTTGCGTGTGTTTAAACAGATGGGTACGCGCACACACGCGCCCCAAGCATCACCCGCATTCATTCATTCTTTTAAACACTCACTTGCGGTAAAACTATGTTTTCTCACTATCAATCCTAAAAGTTATGGGCATGTACACAATGTCTGTGTCAATAAATGATGTGCTTGCTGTACAGTGTTTGCAGATGCATTGATATAAAAGTACAACTTACCGCTGTATCAGCTGTTCTTTCCCAAATCATTTAACCAACCATTTACACTAAAACGAGATTTTGTTTTGGAAGGCTGGAATATACTTTGCTCAAGTTTATTATTGTTATTATAATTATTATTATTATTATTATTTTATCCTAGCATGCTTATTTTAAAATGAAGGAAATGGTTGCCATTCTTTTTCACTTATTTGTTTACAATGATTTGCCAAATTAATTAATCTCAAAATGTACGACTTTAGCTTCCTTTAAAAAAATACACATTTGTTTGATTGTGTCACCAAGTTGGTGGAGGCGGGCATCATTTTCCAACCAATAGTAATAAAGTCAAATCCCTAAAGATCCAATCACTTCACTCTGATGCCTTTTGTCAGTGGCGGTTCTAGGGGGGGGCCAGGGGGGGCCAGTGCCCCCGTAACTCTGAGTCCTGCCCCCCCTGTGGCCCCCCCGAACGAGCCAACCCCACCCCCCGTCAACAATCGCGCCCGCAATAGCGCTCGTCCGCGATCCAACCCCCCCCCCCGCCCCCGTCAAGAATCGCCACTGCCTTTTGTCCCGCCCTCTTTTGCAGATATGTGACAACATTGATGCAAGATATAGCCTATATTCTCTATGAATTCCCAAAAGAAGTAATTATATTTCAACTCAATGCTTGGCCATGGAGATATGCTTTTCATAGTAATAACTATATATATTGTATAATGCATTGGTACATAAGGGCAGCTGCTTTTAAAGGCCTTCCATTAATGGGCCTGTGAATCACTTGTCAAGGTCACTGTGTGCTTCTTCAGGATCAAGATGTGCCCATTATCAGCGCGTGTGTGTGTGTGTGTGTGTGTGTGTGTGTGTGTGTGTGTGTGTGTGTGTGTGTGTGTGTGTGTGTGTGTGTGTGTGTGTGTGTGTGTGTGTGTGTGTGTGTGTGTGTGTGTGTGTGGTAGATTTTTTCCTATAGTGACAACATTTATTATGCATAGGCATAGACCATAAGGAACAGCCAGCTTTGACACACATACATACACAAATATAGTGTAAATTAATAATTTGTGTTCATAAGAAAAAAAAAAAACATTTAATCCAGAACTTCGATAGGAACATGCTTGGGTCAGGTGGATTTCCACGTAATCCTCACATCACATGATGTCACATAAACAGTATTTCCCTTCCTGGCTGTGCTCCAGTAAATAACCTGTGTTAGGTCTGCACCAGCTGCCCTCCTCCCCAGTGACCCCTCCTATGTCGAGTGAGCAGTGACCCCTCCTATGTCGTCGTCCTCCGGGTTTCCTACCTCTGGGATCCTTCCTTGTCTTGTCCTTTTCCTTTTTCTTTCTGGGGGGGTCAGGGGGTGTTGTGGTTTAATGTTGGTCTGTAAAGCCCTTTGAGATTGCAGTCGTAATAAAGGACTGTACACATAAACCTGTTGACCTGTACCCTGCAGTGAGCTGAGATCCCATTCAGGGTATCTCTCTTGTCTAGGATGGGGCTCCACCCCCAGTACTCCTAGAGTGGGGTTTGAAGCAAAGCATCCTTGCTCTGTGACCTCCACTTGTCCTTGAAGCGGGAACCCAGCGTCAGGCTGGGACTGTGTCGTGCTAATGATCAGAATTTTTTCCTATGTTTGTGTTTCAACACATAATGAGCAAGTGCTGAGTGATAGACAAGGGCCAACAGTTTTCGAGTTCAGAGTTCAATGCTTTTAACTCATGAAACATGGAATGATTTTTGTTGGAGAACTTGAAGCAAAGCTGGAATCTGATCGGATGCACTCTGAGAGGTCAGCATAGTGTCAACCGGGTTACATTTGAATAAGCCCAGGGTGGTCTAAACGCGACAAGTTTGGTTTCAATGCTCAACACCATAAAACAATGGCCATTGCTAGCAACAGCAACACTGAAAACTTACGATGTGTTGACTGCTAAAGGTCAACGGAAAGGTTTCCCTAACAACAGAACACAACGAAACAATAATAACCCCATTCCTGGAATGGCCGTTCTGGCGAATGCAAAATCACATTCAATATGGCTTGAGCATTATTAAACAAAATATATGACACAAAAGATATTAAACACTTCTGTGTTGTGTTGAGGCTCTGGCATTTTTCGTATTGCCATCTGTCATTATTAGTGGGTTAATAATCATTCATAAGCCTTCTCCACATGCAGGTTTATATTACCGTACGACACAACAGGGAAATTACATTTGTGCATTGTGTTGCATGGGGGGTATTAATTTACACTTCTTTTCATATCCAACCACTGAATGACTTACTCTACTTACCTATATTAAAATATAAAGTATATCTAGAATCTGTTAAGCACATATATGAGCTCTATGAGCTAAGCTATGTGCTGGGTTTAAGCTAAAATGACTTGATGTATATCATGTAATGATATATCATTATAACGATACTCATGGTTCTGTCATATGCACAGCAGACCCCTATTACGCAATGGAAACGGCCATTAAACCGACAATAAATCGGAAACTTCAAGTCTGAAAATTAGACATGCATAAAAACTGCGGTGAAAAGCTGCAGGACTTCAACTCATTAGAGTTGAGAGTTCCCCTCCGTGCCGGGCATGGACAGCAACGTGGTTCTGGATGGAAAGAGTCGTGCTCGCAAAGAATCGATTCCCCCCAGGGCTTTGCTTCATAATGAACACTGACTTTAGTTCACTCCAGCAATTTGGCAGCCGTTGCTTATCTCTCTGCTATGTATGTTTCCAGGCAATGCAGTTCTTCAGCCTAATGTACTCAGTGAAGTAAGTTAGCCTGCATACTTTCACTACACGGCTAAGTCAGCTAGGCTGGGGCCACACACAGGGGGGAAGAGAGAAGACAAAAAAGGGAGAAGGAAGGAGGGCAAGAGAGGGGGAGATAGAGAGGGAGGGAAGGAGGCTAAAGAGACCAAAGGCAGGAGATGGAAGAGGGGGAGAAAGAGTGAGGAAGATGAAAGAAGTAATCAGAGGGAGGAATGGAGACAGAGGGAAGAGGAAGGAGGAGAGGGAGGGTGTGAGAAAGGAGTAAGGGAGATGAGAGAGGAATGGAGGGAATAGATAGAGGGAGGGAGAGAGAGCGAGGGGGAAAGGAAAGGAGGAGAAATTATTCATCTCTGTGAAGAGGAAGAGCAATGCATCTCTTGTTTCCACTGCACCCTCATGTATCTCCTATCCCTCCCTCTCCCGCTCCCTCCCTCCCTCCCTCCCTCCCTCCTCCTCCTCCTCCTCTGTTATCTCCAGGCCTTTGAAACGGCACCTGTTACAAACCTCAGTCTCGTGGCTGTGAGGCGCCTCCTTGACGTTGCGGGCTCCCTCCTCCACACTTTAGCTTGCCTGATACCCCCGGAGGCAAACACAACCCTGAACATCTTCATCCACCCAGAGCTTAATGTCTTCCCAGCAGCCTTGTTGATAAGGCATGGCGAAGCGCAAACTTGCAGGGCGGCCCTGTTGCTAAAGAAATATTTGCTAGCTCGGAGGTTATTAAGATAGGGCTTGTGTTGCTTGTGTGTTTCGCTGCAGCACAAGGGATGCACTCAGCAGAGGCGCGGTAGCTTCTTTAGCTTATTTAGTTTTCATATTCTTTATTCATGTAAGGGGTGGCCTGCTAGAGTTCTAAGCATGTTAGCATGCTAGGGAACTTTGTATATTAGGATACTTGCCATGCTAGGGAACTTTGTATATTTGGATACTTAGCATGCTAGGATACTCTGTATAGTAGGATACTTGGCATGTAACTAGGGTTGCCAACCGTCCCGTAAAATACGGGATCGTTCCGTATTTGGCAACTAAAAGACCTGTCCCGTAATGAACTGATACGGGACGCACTTTGTCCCGTATTTTGGGGTCGTAATCGCGTGAACGAGTCTGCCCGCGATCGCGCATAACTCCCCCCCCCCCCCCCCCCCCCCCCCGTCAACAACCTCGTCTGCCCGCGATCGCCCGTCAACAACCTGGTCTCCCCACCCCCCCTGTCAACAATGTCGTCCGCTCACGGTCGCGCATATCCGTCTCCCCCCCCCCGTCAACAATCTCGATCAAGAGGTGTGTCCCTTATTTAAAACTCTGGGAGTTGGCAACCCTACATGTAAGGAAACCTTATAAGCATGTTGCAGTGTTTTAGTTGTTTGTCCTCAATCCTCCTAAAATATAACTGACGTAGTCCTAAAACAATGCCTAGCTGTCATATCCCCCATATCCCCATAAGTTGACGTTACCTTGAAAAGTAATATAATGTTTGACATTAAAACAGAACGCAGTGGCAACAATACACAAGAGCCTCATTAGTCAAACCCCACTGGAGTGGACATGTAATGCATTTTTCTTCAGGCTTTTATCTGATTAATCTGGAAAATACCGTTGGGGATTGACCATATGGAAGTGGAAATATGGAAGCAGAAGACAACTCAAACGTCAATCAAACTCGCTCAAGGTATAAATCCTCGCCATTTTTCTCTGTCCCTGCGTTCGTAGCTGCAAAAGGAAGGCATAAAATGAATAGTGGTCGAGGCACGCTTTTATTTTGAAGCCTGCAGAGTTGTTGTTTTCCTTCTTCTTCCTGCTCCTGGGGAACGTTCTATAGGAGATTGCTGCCAACTGGCAGCCCACTCACCGACCCGAGCCCATCAATAACAATGAAGGAGGTGTCAAGCCCTGATTAGAGTTTGATATTAAGGCTGAGGAAGCGATGCAGTGTGCGTGGGGGAGGCTGTATAAATATGTATTTATGTGCGTGCATGTGTGTGTGTGTGTGTGTGTTTGTGTGTGTGTGTGTGTGTGTGTGTGTGTGTGTGTGTGTGTGTGTGTGTGTGTGTGTGTGTGTGTGTGTGTGTGTGTGTGTGTGTGTGTGCGTGTGTTTTGTGTGTATTTAAAAATAAGTAAGGCCACATTGGAGGCTCCTCCTGCTTTTACTGTGGTTGACAGGAGGTCAGTCTGTCGGCCTACTCAGCCGTCTCTAATCAACGGTAGACAAGCAGAGGACTGTCATAGCAAACTATATGATTTACACCTTCTGGCCTGTCAGGAATACATACGTACATACATATGTATTTAGACCTTCTGCATCAACATTGACATAAAGAGAGGGAGAGTGACGTGTGAGAGACTAAAGTGAAAATGGAGGGGGGAAGGGGGATAGAAGGAGACAGGGTAAGAGATGGATAGATAAACGGAACTGAGAGGGGAGAGGGGAGGAAGAGACGGATATAGAAGGAGAGAGTGGGAAGAAAGGGAAGAAAGAGAGACAGATATAGAAGGAGAGAGAGGGTGGGGAGGGATTGATGGAGAGAGGTGGGAAGAGAGATTGATTAAGAGAGTTGGAGATGGAAGCAGAGCAAAAGAGTGAAAACGACGGAGAGAGAGGCAGATGAGGGAATAATCTGTGAAATACCGTGGTTTGGTCTAAAGCAGCCCGTTGCCAAAGCAACAGCAACGACCAGGAATAAGAACGCCACAATAATTACCAACTGAATTACGGCCGATGATGAATTATATCCCTAACCCCAACACTAACAAGAAGTTACACATTTAACATTTTCTCACATCTTACATTTTCATCTCACATCTTACTGAGATACGGAAGATAACCTATGATGTGACCTCACTTCCTGCTGAGAGAAGGATGTGAACCTATGATGTGACCTCACTTCCTGCTGAGTGAAGGATGTGAACCTATGAGCTCAACGCACACTCCCCCCTCCTCCTTACAGCAGGTGCACTCCCAGCTAACTGTTCAAATATAATGTATAATATTACTACATTATATAATATAGTATCATATAATATTGTATTGTAACATCTCATAAAATAATACAATGCCCAAGGACAACTAAAATGAGCCGGTAAATGCAGCATTCCTGTTCCCTAGGGCTTAACCTTTGTCGACCAAGAAATTGACTTTATTATTTACAAAAACAGATGTACACTAAACCCACAAACATGCTTAGAATATGATAAAATATATGTGTGTGGGTGTGTGGTTCGTCAATACACCAGAGCCATACAAACATCCCTATTGTGCCGCGTGCCGTACTGCATGTACACAACTGGTAGTGAGTCGACGCCAGCAGCCAACAGTAAATACGTCTTACCACATAACGCTGTTGATGGCGAACGCAGCCAGTCAGAATCCTATTCACATATAACCCAATTGGAGGTCTTTCTGTGTGGGATACTGCCTTTTAAAATGGAAAATTTGTCATATTAGAATCCCTCAGGGGACAGGCTTTGTAGTCTCTGTTTCTTTAAGGAAATTGGTTCTCAAATTAATTTTTAGGGGGGTCGTTGTACAGGCAGGGAGAGCCTTGTTTTAATCTTAAAGGACAAAACCTCCTGGAGGAATCCTTTTTACAGTCACTTTTAATTCGCAATGTGAGATAATACCGAGGTATCAGACACCATCTACTTACTGTACTGAGCCAATCAGCTGTCATGTGTCTAGATTAGCTGGGCAGGTATTATCCAGGTATTTTCGCGACCAAGGAAGGGGTTGGACAGGTAAATCAGGATGTGATTAAATGATAGAAGCAGAGTGTAAATGATGTGATTTGTACTTTTGCAAATTGAGGATTGGCTCTAAAGCGATCAATTAACAGCTTGTTTTGAAGTACTGAAGTGCACAGCGATGAACAATGATTCAAGCAAACAGGCTGTGAATGTATCCCCATTTTTATTTAAATGTTTATATAGTATTGTTAAAATGATCCTACATCACAGGACACAAATAAACAAAATACATCAAACAAATGTAAACACATTAAACCCAGAAAAAAACATTGCGCAATCAAAGAAAAAACGAAAGCGTGTGTGTTTGTGTACTCTGTTCGATCTTAATAACAGTTGACAGTTTTACCATTGTTGACCGTGGCACCGTGGCACATATAAAAATAATGTATGGAGATAATTTCAGTTATTTCAGATTATTTCAGCCATCTTATAACCGCATCGGGGCTATAACAGTAACGACCTGGTCACTTATTATTCAGACAGCACTCAAAACCGTGGCGGTGCCATTGTGGTGACATGCAAAGCCAGAGCAGACTGCAGTGACGAGGCCCCGCTGCCCAGGAGCCCTCTGGCAGAGCGTTTCCTGATGTGCATCGTTAGGACAGAGCTCTGGGCTGCGGGGGAGGAGGAGGAGGCGAGGGAGAGGCCGAGGGAGCGAACGCAGAGGAGGGAGAGCACTGCCCTGTTCGGGAGTAGGACTGGCTTTATTGATGCACTCCTGTTTCTCGGCTCTTGTTTTCACTTATTTTCACGTTATCCTCCTCCTCTTCTTTTGCCTCCCCCCTCCTTTGCTCGTCTTCCTCTTCATCCCTCTCATTTTTCTTCATCTTGATTTCACTCCTTTTCTCCTCTCTATTTTCACCCTCTCCTCCACATTTTCCTCATCCTACTCTTCATTATTCTCGTTTTTCCTCATTGTTTTCAGTTATGTTCTCTTCTCTTTTCTCTCCTGCCCCTCTTCCTCATCCTCATCTTAAGACTCATCTTTCTTCTGATATCCGCTCTCTTTCCATCCTTGCAATAGTTTGCTCTAGCCATCATTTATTGCACTCCTTTGCCTTAGTTAGCAGCCAGCTGTTAATTAAGCTATATTATTTTCTTCTTCTCTGTGCTAATTAGTTTCGCAGGTCTGTGGTGTTAGGCCCAGGGGTGCGGTCTCGCAATATCTGGACAATGTGTTTGGACAGCCTCTTCCTCTGGTTCTTCCCTTCTTCCATCCCTCCCTCCCTCCCTCCCTCCCTCTCTCCGTCTTTCTCTGTGTGCAAGGTGATTGGGTAGTCCCATGCACAGCTGCAATGCAAGTGCGGAAAAACATACAAAGGAAAGACACACACACAGACACACACACACAAACACATACATAAACATACATGTTTAAACACATACACGTAAACAGACGTATGCACATTAATGCACATACACACACTTGCACACACACAAACACTTTCATATCTCGTCATTGTAAATGAGGGAAAGGTTTGAAATTAAATGAGGGAAAGGTTTGAAAATATCGACACACACACATACACACACAGCTATACATGTAAGAACACACAGACAACCACAAATTCATGTACATGCATAACCATACATTTTCAAACAAAAACACACACACAAACACACCCACAGATACACACACACACACACACACACACACTAGGGCTGTCAACAAATATTCTAAATTCGAATATATATTCGAATAGTTTTTAAAAACAGACATTCAAAGGTGAAAATTAATATTTGAATATTAATGAATGAATCACTGAATCACTGAATGAAGCCTGCCATATTTGGGACAAGAGTCGGGACCTTAAATTGCTCGCACAAAACTCTTGATCAGCACTCAGCATTTGTTTATTGTTGTTGTTTATTTAAACCAGTATGCGCAGAGAGAGTGAGGGGGAGCGAGAGAGAGAGAGAGAAAAAGAGAGCGAGCGAGAGCGAGGTCTGCGGTATTGGCCATTAGTTAATTTACTTATTTTTGTGTAGGTAATATGTTGTCAAATATGTTTAAACTTAAATAAACTACCTATACAAGTAGTTATGTCTCATTGTATTAGTTTGTCCTGTTATTGAGGTAATGCGCGTCATTGACATAATGAGCAAATAATAGTTTGAATATGTGTGGTTTTTTTTTAGCAAATATTCAAACGTAATTTTTGAGCAATTTTGACAGCCCTAACACACACACACATCCAGCTGTTGACACAGAGTTCTCTGTTCAAATATCTTGCGCAAACATACAAAAAACACTCATGCAGTGCACACACACACACACACAAAACAATCCTCCCATTGTAGACGCACAAAGAAGTAAACAGCAGAAGACAATGTAAACCAGCATTGTTTTATGAGATATTCATGCATGAGTTCCCCCGGTCTCCACATTTGCACACAGCCATTGTTTTGCGTCTCATCTCTGGTCTCGTCTCAGAGTGCCGCAGGAGATGCGGGCTCAGGACAATGAGACAACAGCTCAGACACTGAAACAAGAGCGTGCACGTTCTGTTCTGTAAACACACAATATAACCTACGGAGAGTTGAAGAGGGCGCTGTCTACCCGGGTCACGTTGGGATTGGCCGATGTTGATTGGAGGCGTGTTGCTTTCGTTTTGTGGTGGTGGTGGTGGATGTTGATATGTTTTGTTTTGATCTCAGGACAGCCTTAGAAAAGTCATTTTTGAACACAAGACCCATACAAGACTGTTCAGTGTTGAGTCATGGAGCAGGTAGATCACATTTCATTCAGTGCGTTTATATGACACTTGAGAAAACCGAATCATTGGGTTAGTCTGACGATGATTGGATTTTTAAGATGCATGTTGACATCTTAGGACTCAAATCAGACCGAATCGGGTTTCTCATAGTCAAATTATGACCCCTAGATTATTCGAGTGATAGTCGCATTAATTGTGCATGCATACATTCAATCAGATTGGAATAGGATTTTGTGTTCTGCACATGCTCGAGATTTTTTCCCGGGGCCGTGAGCCGGAAGTAGAAGGAGACGATAGTCGTGTTGTTGTCGCCATTGTGCATCTATTTGTGTAATTATCATGTACATCACATACAAAATGTAGAAGGATGTAGCTTCGTCTTGCTCTTTGTACGCTAACTTGCCCTAATGCCGCCTGAGTTTGTTGTTGCTGGTGACGTAAAGAGGTCAGCCGGTGGCTCTATTACCACTAGTTGAAATGGGTACAGCTCCACCTATCGTACCGGGGTATGACAAGCTTCGGCCAATGAATCGATTTTCTCACCACCATGTATACTTGGACAATTGCAGTTGTCCAATTGAGGAGCATAGTCAAACTATGGCTATATCGGATTTAGCGGTGCATGTAAACGTACTGACAAAAGAGCAGTTTGAGATTAGGGCATCTCACTCTCATTGGGGTTGGTGTTGTGGTAAAAGTCTCAAGGTATTATTGACCATTTCATATCTATTGC
This sequence comes from Micromesistius poutassou, assembly GCF_964030765.1. NCBI lineage: Eukaryota > Metazoa > Chordata > Actinopteri > Gadiformes > Gadidae > Micromesistius > Micromesistius poutassou. The sequence continues at coordinate 12,035,698 of NC_140291.1, forward strand.
TGATTGTTCCCTAGTGCTATTAGGTCTGTTTTGCAACATAGTTTTAATGAAATAGTTTAATTGTAAATGGCCAGTTGCTGGCCATTTACTATGTGTCAATCATACATACATATGTCTATGGACTCAAATTAACTGAAATTGACTTAAATTTTTACCCTTTGTTAGACTATTTATTCATGAGTCATCCCTCTAATTAAAATAAGCGAAGAAGAAGAAATTATAGCACTTGCTCCATTACAGTTTGTTTCTGATTACATTCATTGCCAATTATTTATTTAAATTTTTACCTTTTCTTGATTTCATTGTGAAGGAAGACTAATTTATTTAGTTATTCAAGTAGTATTAGTATTCAACCTGAATTAATTTGATTTTCTTTCACACGTCTTGTTAGATGCAAATTGTTGTTTAATGTGGTTTGTAGACAGGCCCAGGGAGGCCATCGGGACGTTTGGGAAGTTTCCTGTTGGACCGGTCCACTTTCAAATGTTTTTTGGGCCGCTTGGGTAAAAGAAAATATACTTTGACCATTATTTTATCTTCTCTTAAAGTAGACGTTCTTAATTCATCTGAAATTTCAGCCCCAGCATCGCTGTATATATAATATGGATTATACAATGTACGGTAGTTCACCCCTCCCAATTATTTGAGTTGGTTTGGTCCATAGTGCGTCTTTTCTTGAGCGGTAACAGAAGAGAATCAGCGAACAGAAGCGACAAGTGTCGTTGATTGTGGAGGGCAGGAAAAGCCAAGGAGGAGCCGAAAAAGACAGATTTTAAAAAAGAAAGGCACTGGAGGAAGATGCTACGCCGCCAAATGTGCCAAAATAAACCACCTGTTTAGAGGACACAAGTTGCAGCCGGTAGAGAGAGGTGGATCTAATGATTAATTTGCAACATAAATCATTTAGCTAGGGTTAGGGTTATTATTCTAGTTGATTTTGTTAAGCCATATGACAAATCACAAATATAATTTGTGAAACTTAACATGTAAACTCCAGCATGATCTGTGTAAGTTAGCCCAAGCAATAAAGTCACCACTTTTTTTTTTGTAGCTTTAGACGAGATAAGCCAGTCAGATGCTAAAGAGGCAAGACTGGACAACATATTTCATGTAAAATATAAAAGACAGAACAAATGTGATAGACAACCAAACAAAAGCTGGAGTCAATTATATCAAATATAAAATATTCGGTAGCCTCAGAGCAGCAGTTCAGCCGGTCTGATGCTGCTGGTGAACCCGATACATGAAGAAGACAGGACTGAGGGGACAGGTAGAGAGGACTTTAAAAAATATATTTAAATTATTTGATATAAGATAGCCCACACATAGAACTGACATGATGCATTGAAATGATCCCAAATATGTAATGGTTAGTTAACGTTGTATGTTTTATATATAATTGATAGTTAAAGTAACAGATCCTTGTGGTGGATTTTTCATTTGGCAAACGTTGATTCAATACCCAATAATGAAAAGGGATAGTTTGAGTTTTGTGCTGTTAATTTATGCAAATTCTTCCATCACTGGAAAAAAGTGGGCCGGTATGGGCCTGAAACTCCCGGGCTGAAAATGGGTCCCACTCCGGCCCTGTTTGTAGAACAGGCAGTACTATTTAGTCTTTTTGAATAGTACAGTTGAAACAATCAGTAATACTACCGAGGAAATACTACACATCTATCTCACCCCAAAACTACGGGAAGCTGAAAAACATGAGAGCAAGCTCAGTGGAAAATACAATCGTCAACGGAAATGTATTGTAGCATCCCTGTAGAGACTGGGGGTCTGGGTTCAGATTCAGAGTTTATTTTATTCCATCTATAACACAAGAGTACAATTATTAGGCTTGGTTCCTCAACAGCCACATAGCAGCAATAATACAAGATAAGGTAAATAAAGAGAGGTAAAAAATTTTAATAAGTAAAAAAAATAAGGAGCAGCATCAATAGATTTCAATAATAAATAATAAAAATAAAATTAAGTAAGTAATAATAGTAGAGAAACTAAAACAGTGGCAATAATAAGTAATGATTAGTAAAGTGTAAGTGTCAAGTGGTAGTGGTACCAGCTGTACTCAGGGTCTGCCCGTTAATTAGTCTCTGCCACGGAATAGTTATTACCGTGCACGCTTGCTGTTGGTGGAACGATAGGGGGAGGGTTACTTGCGAGAGGTATAGGGTCGTCTGAGGGAGTCAGCTGTGAGGATGGCTGCCGATGTGGGCATACCTCCCTCACCTGCGATTCGCGGCGTGCCTCCTCCCATGGGATCCGGGTCACAGGTTGAGGCTCGGGAGGTAAACAAATATGACGGTGCCCATCCCCCCTACGCTGTCAGAGAGGTGAAAATGCAGAATTTTCCCAGCTGGTTGGATGGGAGCCCAATTTAAACTATTTGCCCGTGCAGAGAGGAGGTCAGTGGAGGCTAAAGTGCTGCAGCTGCAGGGACAATGCTCTGTCCTGCCTTGTTCTGCATAGCCCAGAGGGTAGATGCAGCTAGTGGAGACTTTAGTGGGGACTTTAGTGGCGGCAAAAAGAACGATGACTGGCGGCGAATGGGGTGACCAGGAAAGATTCCTACCCACTGCCACGCATCGACAAGTCCCTGGACATGGTCTCGGGTCCTTCTGGTTCTCCTCCTTGGATCTCAGCAGTGGTTAGCTAACCCTTCCCCACCAACCAGAGGCAGCAGAGCTTCCTAGGCCTGGCTGTGTTTGTTTGCTCTCTGAATGTGAACCTTCATGGAGGTAGTTATCTTTGAGTGCCCGCTCTACACTGGCTGAATGTGTACAGTTTTGTTGGTTAGATGAACCGTGGATTTGTGGATTCAAAGTTCTCCTCGGCTCGTGTGCGACAACGTTACAGTATTTAAACATGCATATGATCTAAATCATCCTTTCTCTACCTTTCATTCATTCTTTTTTTTACTACTTTTAGTTTTCCTTCATTGTTTATGACTATAAGTATGGTAATTACTAGCTGACATTTGACTAGGAAGTAATGATATTTGTACAGTCCTCGCGGCTTCTGTTGTCCAGTCTGCATACGAAGTGATGTGCACTCTGAACTCCAATAATCTGTAAGCTTTGCCGATACAGTGTGTATGTGTATGCTTTGAAAGTTCGACTCACAACTACATTATTTCAAGTAACATACACACAATAAATTATCTTTAGATTTTCATTGTTTGATAATATATTGGACAGAAACCCCACTCTCACCAAACTACAATGCAAAATCGCAATTGAAGAAACCAACTTTTTTCTTCAAATTTACCTCTCTGATAAAGTGTGTTACGACCCCTCATGATCTGAATCTTCACCTTAGTCACGATGGGCCATGATGGATTTGCTGATTCCGTGAAAAACTCTCTCCATTGGCCTTTCTAGCGGAGGCTTGCATTTTGGTGAATATATATAATCGGTGGCACTACAATCTGTCATCAGCGTTGTGCTGAGCGCTTAGCTTGACATGAACCTCTGCCGTGATTTGCTTACGCATGCTATCGTGTCGCTCTCTCTATCCCTGGCTAGGGCTTGGCCATGTGGCTAGAATATTATCTTGAAGATTATGTTATTGCAGATAACACTGCAGGGATTTTTTTTTGTCACAAATATCTTCAAGCTGAGCATAAGATGTCCTTCGTCGTACCAAATTATCCCATTTTTTCAGTTACAAAGAAATTAAAATGAAGTAATTCCAATTCAAAATGGCACCCATCCAGTGTTTAATTTATACTTTCTGATTTGACAGCCACAGCAGTGTGCGTGTTCTGATGTTTCCAGGGATATGTGTGTATTTGTGTTATTTGTATTTCTCGGTTTTCCATCTGACAGAGAAGGACTGTCCAACAAAGTAGGAACTGTGTGACGTAGAGGGACTGTTTGACATAGTGGTGTCTGTTTGACATAGAGGGGAGTGTTTGACATAGGGGGTCTGTTTGACATAGGGGGAGTGTTCGACATAGGTAGGCATGTTTGACATAGAGGGGAGTGTTTGACATAGGGGGGAGTGTTTGACATGGGGAGAGTGTTTGACATAGGGGGGTGTGTTTGACATAGGGGGGTCTGTCGGACATAGGGGCGACTGTTTGACATAGGGGGGAGTGATTGACATAGGGGGGAGTGTTTGACATAGGGGGGAGTGATTGACATAGGGGGGAGTGTTTGACATAGGGGGGAGTGTTTGACATGGGGAGAGTGTTTGACATAGGGGGTCTGTTTGACATGGGGGGGAGTGTTTGACATAGGTAGGCATGTTTGACATAGGGGGGAGTGTTTGACATGGGGAGAGTGTTTGACATAGAGGGGAGTGTTTGACATAGGGGGGAGTGTTTGACATAGGGGGGTCTGTCGGACATAGGGGCGACTGTTTGACATAGGGGGGAGTGTTTGACATAGGGGGGAGTGATTGACATAGGGGGGAGTGTTTGACATAGGGGGGTCTGTTTGACATAGGGGGGAGTGTTTGACATAGGGGGGTCTGTTTGACATAGGGGGGAGTGTTTGACATAGGGGGGTCTGTTTGACATAGGGGGAAGTGTTTGACATAGAGGGGACTTTTTGACATGGGGGGGTGATTGACAGAGAGGGGAGTGTTTAACAAAGTCTGACCTGTTTGACATAGGGGGGAGTGTTTGGCATGTGGGGATCTGTTTGACAAAGTCTGAACTGTTTGACAAAGTGGGAACTATCTGACAAATAAGGACTGTTTTACAAAGTGGGGACTATCTGGCAGAATGGGGATTGTCTGACAATGTAGGGACTGTTTGACAAAGTGGGGATCATTTGAGGTAGTAGGGACAATTTTACCCAGTAGGAAATTAGATGACTCAGAGAGGATCTGGTTGCCCGAGAAGGAGATAATGTGATTATTTTCACCTAGCTGTCTTTATTTCGGCAGGAGACACTTAATCTTAAGACTCAGAGTGTCGGGGGAGACGCTATTGTGAATAAGAAATAAGATAAGAATGAGATTTTATGCCAATGAATTGTAGGCTTTCTATCAAGGACATCAATTTACGTTTTTCATGAATGTTGAAAGGGCAAGCACACAGCAAATGCACTTTTACTTATTTCTCAGTACTAAAATCCCATATTAAACACCCACACACAACAGTTATTGTTATTTCTTTTTCTGTATATCCTGCTCATTAATTGTCTCTCCAGCAAAAAGTTTGCTTCAAACTAGGAGCTATTCAATGCCACAAAAAAAAAAAAATGACCTTCACCTAAGCCACGAACAGTGTTGGAAGTAACGAATTACAAAGTAACGGATTACAGTGACAATATTGCTTTTTGGGTAACGAAGTAAAGTAATGCATTTCACTAAAAATATCAGTAACTACACTGCTTTACCAGACTATAGGAAAGCGCTTTTCTGCGTTACCCAAGCGTGTTTGCCTGTTTGTAAAGTTCTGATCTGTTTAAGTGGTGCGTGCATGCGTGCTGCCTGTGTGTGTGCTGCTTGCCTTGGCAGGTGACAGCTATCTTTCAACTGTCGCAACCCAGATTTAGAAAAATACTAGATAAAATACCTGCGACGCGCAAGGCAACATCCAACAGGAAAACATTTTCCCATTACCTGGACGGAATAAGTGTTATTCCAACATGGAATCGAAGCTCAAAATAATTTTGAGTCCCTGATCATGTGTCCACCACCAACAAAAGTTAATTAGGAATGACGGTGCTGATAGACTGATCTATCCAGCACACATCTAGATGGACACGCCCACTTTCTGCCCCTTATGATGTCATAAGGGGCAGATTTCCAAAACGGCCTGTAACGGCATGTCATGGCACCTTTAACAACTCGGGGGTTGAGGGCACAGAAAAAAGCACAATTTGTATTGTGAATCCCTTGGGAATATGAAGCCCTTCAAGACGACAACTCTGATAAAACACTGCAAAATAAAAACAACTTTACCAGACAGTTTGCACATTGAGAACAGAGAATATAGAACAGAGAAAACGCCACTCGACTGTCTTGTCTGGAATGTACAAATTGTGGCGTAAGAGTAGATCCCTGTATTGTCACTGTGAATGCTGACAGACTGCGCCAGAAATCACTCAACCGAGTTCTGGCGAGACTTGGCGAGCGTTGGGTTTAAGAATGATGCATCCGACGCAAGACAGGCTTAAGCTGAAGCGTTTAGCAGTCTAGCCTGGACCAGGAGATGTTGACTCAGGGGGGAAAGGGTTTACAAAGGTTTGCTAATCCTATGAGATATCCCTTCCGGCCCCACTAATTCTCGCCGCACCTTAACATGGCTTAAATTAATATTGCGTTGACATGTATTCCTTGAGCATACACGTTCATTGCAAAGCCATTTTATAACAAGTGAGGTTGAAAACCTCTCTGATGCATTCATTAAATGTTGAACAAGCATAATAATGAAAGAGCTGTAAAGCCTTCCAAAGCAGTCAGATTCAAGCGCAGGATAACTGTAGGACGAATAACGAAGCAGGAACCATTTTATATTTATAAATATGTTTGATATTAATATTAATCTGAGTCATATCCTGACATTTTGAACACTCACTTGGATTGTACTAAAACTGAACAAAATATCCATTGCCCATGGGTGAGTTAAAAACTGTGCTTTATCTGTTTATTCCTCTAACCTAAAATCAAAGGCAGCCACTGGAGAGACTTGAGAGAGAGAGAGAGAGAGAGAGAGAGAGAGAGAGAGAGAGAGAGAGAGAGAGAGAGAGAGAGAGAGAGAGAGAGAGAGAGAGAGAGAGAGAGAGAGAGAGAGAGAGAGAGAGAGAGAGAGAAAAGCCCCATTCGTGTAAAGATAATGCTTGACCCTCTGTCAGGCAACTCTCTCTCTCTCTTCGCCATAGAAACCAGCCAATGCCCCCCCCGACCCAATGGCCCTTCCCTTGCAGTAGATGCATCGTGGCTAAACGTATAGGTTGATACCTTATTTTGCTTATTTTGTCAGCTAGCACCTAGCTTGACCCGCCGCCAAACGCTAGCAGATTGTGGGTTTGAGTGTCGTGAACTTATGCTAATGACCTGACAAGCGGATGCAGTGATGTGTATAATTTACAGGTCTAACCGCCTTGTTGAAGCTATCAATCTGATCCGTGTATGTGTATGTGGAACGGAATAGCCGTCGTGAATTAGCATGGATTTGTGTGAGTGTGTGTGTGGCACATCCCTCTCTGACGACGTTTGTTTGATGAATAATTCAAACCGACTTTCCTCTTTTACTACTATTTCTTCCCAAGCGACCTAAGATACAAGTCATTAAGGAGCAGGTATAAGGGGTGTTTTTGCTGAAGGACGCCGAGGCAGTGTGTGGGCTGTGGGCACTGGGAATCGAACCCGCATCTGAGCCGCTGGAATCTGAACACCCTCCTAGCCACAAGACTGTTCTGATGGAGACGGGTTGTGTGTACTTTGGTCACGTGAAATATGTTTGCCTCTTCGTCTTTCTGTCGCCCCTGGGATGTGACACCGCACAGAGGGGGGAATTGAACCCGAGGAAATACAAAAGTGTTGATCACCCTCACCCTCACCCCCCCCTCTCTCCAGCTCCAGACATTGGCTTTCACTCACTCAGGCTGCTGTCAGCAGGACCGCAGACGCCATCCAACCCCAAACTGTCTGTTCTCCTCGTTCCTTCTCTCACCACTCTTGCTCAACATCTAGCCACAAGCTCCTCCCCTCCTCCCCCCCCTCGCTCCCTCCCTCGCTCCACTTTGTCCGTTTTACAACTGGTTTTTTTTGAGTTGTGTGGACGTTTCCCGCCACTCACCCAAAGGTCAGCACAGCGACTCGTAGTTTGTGGTTAGCCTCGTCATTAGTCTGCCGGTCCTGTTAAAAACCTAATCACCCCTCTCTCTCTCTCTCTCTCTCTCTCTCTCTCTCTCTCTCTCCCTCTCCAGGTGTAAAGAGGGCTACCACGGACTTCGCTGTGACCAGTTTGTGCCCAAGACGGACGCCATCTTGTCAGATCCAAGTATGTTTAATTTTTTCCAGTTTTTCTCTCTTCCTCTAACTGTTTTACCCTCGTTTTTGTTGGTTTGTTTGTACGTGATAAATGGACTGCCCAGATCTCCTTCGTCGATGAGGATAAAATGGTTCCAAACTATTGCACAACCTCAAGCAGTGGTCAAGGCAATGTAGCTCTGATTAATAACACAACTTTTAGACCCACGTTTGATTAGGCTTCCCTTTTATACATGAGTTATACAAGCCTGCTGGGATTTCTTTGGTCCACTAGATTAAAACTTAAAAATATTATTAGACTACTCTCCTGGTCTCTTATATAGATACCATCCCTTATGCGAGATCCGAAATTGGTACAAAGGAGAATACGTTCCCAGCTATATAAAGGACACGTGCCCTGATCAACACCTTGTTTATGAGCGCACGTGTCGAGGTGGAGAGCTACCTGATAATTGGTACACAAGCAACAGTACAAAACCCTGTTCAGAGCCCAAATCCCCATTACACCAGCCCTGCCGCTTGTGACGCCATTCCCAGTGAACTCTGACAACCTGTCATCATGGTGATGAATGTACGACCGTTTCACATAGTAGGGCAGCGAGCGTTGGAAAAGCCACAAAATCCCACCTATTCCTTTTCTCCCATGGTTCATCAGAAACTAAAATCCCCCTTCACCCACCACCACCACCACCACCACTCCCAGGAGATTTCTACTAGTGTGTGTCCCTTTTTTGCTTCCTTGAGACAAATAGGAATAAATAAAGGAAAACGATAAACAAAGATGGAATTAAAAGCAAAGTGGTGACCGTTGATGGGCAGCCGGACTTCCCCTTGATGGCGCGGCATTAGTGAGCATGCCGAGGCTTGCGGTCACGAAGTGCTTCGGTGCCTGTGTACTGAGGACCCGATAGGGGACTGTGCCTTCCATTAGACGCCTCCGTTTCCTTGGAGCAGCCCTAATGGAGTCTCTGGGCACTTCCTCTCAAGCCATGAAGGATGTTTTCCCCGCTCTTTCCGGCTCGCCGCCTCCACAAAGGGATTAACTTTGTATCCAACAGGGGGGGGGACGGATGTGTTGTTTTCTTATGTGTGACCAATCATATCCGGGGAGATGTCTCTTTTTTTTTTTTTTTGAATCGTCTGTCGTCTGGCAGAGCTTTAACCTCAGTGTTTTTCACACTCGTATTGGGAAGTCGCACCTTTCGTCGAAGCAGAGATTTAATGGCCGCAGAGGTGTACTTTGGTTTCACTAGACGACGACTGTGTATCTCTGCTGTTTTTGTTTTTATAAAAAGGGGGTTTGGGTATTTCGATTCATTGAATGTTCACCATGAAGGTAGATTTACAGATAAAGCGTAGCCATAAAGCTCAAAGAGACTTCACAGTTGAGATTGATCCATCCACGAGGACTTCACAGCTTATTTTACCTTTGCTGTCAGCAGTATTATTTATTATGTGCTGGTTTTATTGCTGACAGAATTATCCACTGTTTGTCCTCAGTTTTAACTTAACCCCTAAATGACATTTATTCCCCATTCTGGCAATGGTTGATCCAGCAAATAGACTGGCCGTGTTGTACCTTACAGCTGGTGCTGTCTGTCATCAGTGTGTGCCAAAACACTGCATGAAATCGTTTTTACAGTCAGTGCCGACATTAATCTGGAAAATCTGATTGTGGAACTGTGGAATCCTTGGAAATCAAAACGGGTATAAACCTGAAAGAAGAACACATTTGTGGGTGTAGCTAGGCTTGTTTGGATGTAATTCTTTCAGCTGGCCCTGTATTCCACTCTCACTCAGAGTAATGCCCTTTCTACGCCTCCTAAAGAAGTGCAGTGCCCCTTCAGACATTCGTGTGTCAAGAGCTCTTTGGTTCCATTTCTTCCCTTCTCTTTTCGGTTCCCCCTGTTGAGGCCGCCTCAGCTCCCAGGTCCTCCAGACCCGAGGACTGCATTAGTCCTCCGTACCCGCTGCCACAACGCTTTAAGAGGCCCGGGGGTGGGGGGGTGGGGGGGCTGGGGGTAGACCTGCGTTTCCTACTTCTTGTCATCTGGTTGTCTTGTCGCCACTTTCGTATGGACTAATCGTTTATTTCCTGATGCCTCTGTGGACGCCGCTTTCCTTTTAGCCTAATTGCCTCAGTGCTTCCTGTGTGTGTGTGTGTGTGTGTGTGTGTGTGTGTGTGTGTGTGTGTGTGTGTGTGTGTGTGTGTGTGTGTTTGAGTGCAGGTGAGTGAATGTGGACTACTACACACACAGTTTTTCCAGGAACAGAAAGGTTGCCGGTTCCAACCCCCTAGCTCGGTCCTGTTGATCACTATATACGCATGTGGACAACTTTGCACATAAACACATGCAGATATTTGGAGAATGGAGGTAGCCTTGTAAAACCATCCCGTTAATCCGATTTGTGCTTCAAACTGAATCACCTTCTGGCCTTTGTGGATTTTGCAAGATGACAGAACCCTAATGTGGAATCCCACACTCAGCCGTTCATCACCCAGCCTAGAGCTTAAAACCAACGTGGGACCACGATGGCCGCTCAGTGAACAAGGCCGCAGAGCGCGTTGTGTTGTAAGCAGCCATCTCCGAGGAGTTGTCATGCTAATGAGTGGATATAAGGTCCCCTTGGGCCGGCTGTAATTCACTCTATCAGCAGGATGACAGGGTGTGAAGTATGAAACCGCGGTTGATTAGGAGGATTAGACTGTAAACGACCCGACCAACCCGGCACTACTGTCTACCGCTCCACGTTTGAGGGGTAAAACACAAGCGCTTCTTCTCTAACGTGAGAGAGTGCCGCTTCGTAAGCGTCTGCTGAGAAACAAAACAGAAAAGTTGTTGACGCCTTTTGCTACCTCTGTCCTGCTGTGAAACGTGCATTTCCTGCGCGAGACTAATAGTGAGGACACTGGAAGTAAACACCGTCTTATCTCATTAGGTCAGGAGTACAGTCGGCCTGAGCGGACCTCCGTGGGTCCTGAGCGACGGGAGAGAGGAGTTTAGAGTTTTTATGATCTCTGGGCATGCAGAGGCATCTAAAACTTACCCGGATTACAGCAGGGTTACAGGGATTACCCCCCCCCCCGCTTTCAACATCCAAATCCTCTGATAACATCCACAGCCACTGTTCTGGCCCGGCCTGAATGGCTCCATTCGAGGTTACTGTGGTGTGTGTGCTGGGGTTGTGGGGGGGGGGTCTGTGTGTGTGTGTGTGTGTGTGTGTGTGTGTGTGAGTGAGAAGGTTCTGTGTCCGTGTTTGTGTGTGTGTGTGTGTGTGTGTGTGTCTCCCAACATTGTCCACATGCATTCATTCCAACATGCTCAACCTCCCTAGCGTTAGAGGCTCCTTCCACCCCAGCCTGTGTGTGTGTGTGTGTGTGTGTCTGTGGACCCGCTGTGTGTATGTCTCTGTGTGTCCTGGCATGTCGTGGGTATATCCCAACTCCTTCCCTCCGGCGCGGGTGGTAAAAACCAGCAAACCCTCCTCCGTGGGCTTTATCAGCGTCGCACACCCTGGGTATCCAGACGGCCAGGCCCCGAGTCGTCCCTCTCTCCGGCCGCTCGTCGTCTCCCAGAGTCCGCTGGCCACAGAGCACACACTCGGGAAGAACACGGCCAACTGGCTGGGGCACAGCAGCGGCCCATCTGTGCACACACACACACAAACACATGTACGCGCACACACATGCATACATATGCACGCACACACCCACACACACACACAAAAAAAGCACCCTCTCTTTCTCACACGTGCACAACACTCTCCCTCTCTCTCTCTCTCTCTCTCTCTCTCTCTCTAACACCACACACACACACACACCCATGCACACGCAAGCACTCTCTCTCTCTCACACAAACACACATACACACACACACACACACACACACACACACAGTCACCTTGGTCGGATATGTGCTCACATACACACACAGACATCGGTGCTTACATAGACATACACTCATAGGTGCACCACGCATACGCATTCAGACACACACTCAGACACATACTCAGACATGGTCCATGGCATGTGGTGCCGCTGAAAGGGGTACCAGATTCTGAGAGCAGAGGGACTTCCTGCCAGGGCTGCTGGGAGGGGACGGACCTTTCAGGAAGTTTAGGATATTGGCGAGCAGTTGGGAGGGGGGGGGGGGGGGGGGGGGGGCAGGGAGTGATAGGGCGTTTAATTGAGAGAGGGTGAGGGGTGAGGGGAGGAGAGGGGAGGGGAGACCAAGCGGCAAATCAGATCACAGCCTGTCAAGGACTAGATGGGGGGGGGGAAAAAAGTGCAGCGTGTTTGAAGTAGCGCCATATGCTCCCTGAGGAACCACACTGAGACGGGAGCGGGCCAGAGAGGTGCGTTCAATGTCGAGGCCGGGCTGATGAGAGGGGAGGAGCTGTGAGGATACCGAGGAGAAGGAAGAAAGGTCCTCGCAGATCCACACAGAGACCATCCGTGCAGGAACAATGATGTCATGTTCCAGCCGAAATTACATAATTTGGGCTGAAATGTAATCTTTGTGTTAAAATGACGTCATTGTTTCTTGAAATGATGTCATCGGCGCTGAAATTACCAACGCAGTCTTACTCCGAGTTCGTCAAAAATTGTTGCTTGGTCAGGGGCTTTTGACGTTAACTGCTGACGCAAAGGGTGTCCTTGTGCGTCTTCATTCAACGCAGGGGCTTTTCAACTCATTACAATGTAATCCCTAACCCTAACCCTAACCACTACTACCCTAACCATAACCACTACTACCCTAACCCTAACCAGTACTACCCTAGCCCTAACCACTACTACCCTAACCCTAACCCTAACCACTACTACCCTAACCCTAACCCTAACCACTACTACCCAAGCCCTAACCACTACTAACCTAACCCTAACCACTACTACCCTAACCCTAACCCTAACCACTACTACCCTAACCCTAACCCTAACCACTACTACCCTAACCCTAACCACTACTACCCTAACCCTAACCCTAACCACTACTACTCTAACCCTAACCCTAACCACTACTACCCTAACCCTAACCACTACTACCCTAACCCTAACCACTACTACCCTAGCCCTAACCACTACTACCCTAACCCTAACCACTACTACCCTAGCCCTAACCACTACTACCCTAACCCTAACCACTACTACCCTAACCCTAACCACTACTACCCTAACCCTAACCACTACTACCCTAACCCTAACCACTACTACTCTAACCCTAACCCTAACCACTACTACCCTAACCCTAACCCTAAAAGGCAGTACTCGACCCTTCCATCCTACAAAAGAAAGATTTGCGGGAGCACTTTCCCTGGGCGTCAGATATCGCCGTGGAGGGATTACAAACCCCCTGCGTCGAATGAAGACGCACAAGGACACCTTTTGCGTCAAGCAGTTGACGCCGAATCCCCTGGGGTCGATTTTTGACAAACTCAAGAGTGAGAATGTGTTGAAATTACATCACCGGAGGCAATCATGACATCGTGTGTGTTGAAATGACATAATTTGTGCTGAAGATGATGTCATTCGATCTGAGAATGGCGTCATCAGTGCTGAAATGACGTCGCCTGTGCAGAACTGACATTGTCGTGGCTGTAATTATGTTATTTAGATTAAAGTTACGCCACAGAAGCTTAAAATACAGTTAGGCGTGCCCTAGTGTTAAAGCCCAGTGCGGTTTTAGCGGGAGAGATTTGTAGTTTTGTCTGTTGCCCTGGGCGATCGCAAAGGATGAAGATTGAATAGAAATAAGGAGGCAGCGATGATAAGAGCAGCATCTTGCATCGAGTGCTTTGGCCTTGCCAAGTGTGGAAAAACAGTGGAATAGTGAGTGCTGAGTCATGGACCTGGGAGCGAAATCTGGATTCAAATTGCACCAAGCTCTTTTTTCTTAAGCCCATTTATGTTTGCCAAGTATTCGTGTGTATTATTAATTGGTTTCAAGTCCGCCCCATGAAGTCATGTGGTATCTGAGGAAATCGGTAAGGAAAGCGAAGCGCTCTCGTTTGGTTAAAGGTCATTTGTATAAATTGCTGTCAAATTGCTCTTTTAGTTTTCTTCATTTGTGATTAACTTGGCATTAAGGACATTTTAGCACATTTTGCCAAGACTTCCCTACATTTTGTCTCTATTGCTGTCAAACTATCTTATTAAAAAAAAATTCTAACAATGCTTACCCATAAAATATAGTCTTTATAACCTATAGGATGCAAAACACAAGGTCATCTTTTGCTTGTTCTCACAAATATGAAAAGATACCCTTGGTAGTCTGGGTATTATATCCTGTTGATAAGAAGGTATGTTTAGGGCTTCAGTTAAGTGTTTAAAAGTGAGGCTAAATGTGCGCCTACGTCTTCTTTTACAGGACTGTAGCCATTCCATTATGTGTTAGCTGCAACGGTTAGCCCCGCCTGCTAGCACGCTAACCGTCTCATTCTGTTGACTTAGCAAATGGCTTTACCTCAATCTCCCTCCCCCCTCTATCTCATCTCCTCCCCCCTCCCTCTCCCTCTATATTCCTCTCTATCCGTCTTCCGCTCTCTCACTATCTATCTACAAATATATATATATATATATATATATATATGCACACTATACAAGTCATGGTTCAGGTCCATTTGAATCCAATTCTAAGTAGGACTGCATTAGATCAAGTCTCTTTTCTAAGCCTGCTTTACTCAATTATCTGCTAGTATCTCTGTCTCTCTCTCTCCCCCCCAGCCCTCTCTCCCTCCTCAGTGTCTTCCGGTGTTTCAAGTCGGACTCATTAATCATGTAGTAGAGCTTTACGCGGGCGAAAGTGACAGATAACCCTGTATCTTTACACACATTAATCCACCCTCCACGATGCACGCGCTCAATAGCCTCTTTCCGTCTCACCGTTATCTTTCGCCTCGCTTCTCCTCAGAAGGCTGAACGACATCATGGCTGTGGTTTTTCCCCCTTCTTTTTACCCATGATCCAACTCAAATATATTCTCACTGCCGTCGTGCCCAATGCCGTCGTGTCCTTTCTACCCTTTTCCTCATTAGGGTTTTCAATTTTTCCAAACATCTTTCTTTGTTTTATGTTTTTTCATTTCCGTGTGGTCTCTGGTGGAGTTTAGTAAAGGGCCGTTCTATTTAAAACTCCATCCAGACCACCTCGGTCAGAAAAGCAATTAGGTGAAGCGGGTTTGGTTTAATTTGACTGAGGAGATTGCGCTGCGTGGAAAGGGCTTGCCGTCGGGATGAAAGAATGTCAGGCTTCCCCTTTATCATCTCCTCCAGCAACAGGCACACACTGTGTGTGTGCGCGCACGTGTGTGTGTGTGTGTGTGTGTGTGTGTGTGTGAGTGTGTGCATACCTGTGACAGGGTCAGACAGAGACACTGTCGACACGATAGTTCTGGTTCCGACTGGACCTGCAAGCCTCTTCTCAGATGAGATCCAGTGTTCTGCTCTCTGTTCTCCAGTCTCTCGTCCTCCTCCTCTTTGTCTTCTCTCACGGAATCTGTGAGTCCTCAAAGCCAGTGAAGGATTTGTGTTCAACTTCAGAATTTCACATACCAGGGGCGGCCTGGCCCATATGGCTGGCCTACTAGAGATTGGGCCACCTATGCCCCTCAAAGAAAGGTCATTGCTTATGTTTTCTCTCTCTCTCTCTCTCTCTCTCTCTCTCTCTCTCTCTCTCTCTCTCTCTCTCTCTCTCTCTCTCTGTCTGTCTGTCTCTCACTCTGTCTCTTTCTGTCTCTCTTGCTCTCTCTTTCTCTCTGAGAGCAGAGTTGAGAATCAGTGGTACCATGATTTATTGCACTAGTTAGAGCTAGGATGTGGGTAGAAAGCACTGAAGAACACAAAGCACTGAAGAACATGATATGAAATCATGTGTTCTGTTTCATATAACATTTTTCATTTTTGGGAGGGACTTGATGTGTCTTGATTCTTAAGTGTTAAGAATAAATATGTTTTTCTTGTGTTGACTGTCGATTGTAGTATATGTTTTCATTTGATCCTTATATGTATAGATTTGATCTGAAATCCCAACAAGGATACTGTGTATCCTGATGTAATCTAACCTAATCTCTTTAATCTCTTTGTCTCTCTTTGTCTCTGTCTATCTCTCTGTCTCTGTCTCTGTCTCTGTCTCTGCCTCTCTCTCTCTCTCTCTCTCTCTCTCTCTCTCTCTCTCTCTCTCTCTCTCTCTCTCACCTGCTGCCATGGCTGTGAATGGAACAGCGGATGAACTTGGGATCGAGTTCATGGGTAAGACAACTATCAACACACACACACACACACACACACACCTACAAAGAAACACACACACACACACACATAAGCCACCCAGGCCTCTCACCTTGGAAATTAATGTGGGCCGGTCGCCATGGAAACAGCGAGGCGGCGGACTAGGTGTGTGGTATCTGCATGGAGACAGGTAATGTCACAGGAAGTGATGTAACAATAACATTGCAGTCTGTGTGTGGCTTTTATACGTATGTGTGTGTGTGTGCGTGTATAGAAGCCTGAATTGATGAATGGATGGATGTTGAATGTTTTGATGATTGATTTATGGACCGATGATGACTGGATGAATGATAGATTGACAGATGAATATGATTTTGGTTCTGGATCAGAATCCCTACAAAGAAAAGGATGCAATGTCTCTCGGGGGCGATCACAAGGCTAGTCACATTAGTCCTTCTCACGCCCTTCTCATTCTCACTGCTTTTTCTCTCACTGTTGCTTTCCTCCACCCCCTCTCTCCCCTTCCTCCCCCTCCATTTATTCCTCTCTCTCCCCTCCCTCTCCATCCTGCTACTCCTCTATCTCTCACCTCCTCTCTTTTCCTCCCTCCCCCCCCCCCTTCCTCTCCCTCTAATTCTTTCTCTCTTCTCCCTACCTCTCCTTCTCCGTCTGTCTCCCTGACTCTCCCTCTTTTTCTTCTGTCTCTTGCTCGCTGTCTACCACTCACTACGCCCCCGCTTCTCTCTCTCTCTCTCTCTCTCCCTCACTCCCTCTCTCTCGCTCTCTCAGGAAGGTAATGTAGTGACTAAATGAGATCCCTTGCAGACTTGTCATGTGGGCGGTTCAATTACCAAACATGCTGACTCCTAGAAAAGTCAATCCATGGACTCACATGCACACAGACAGACGGTGAAGCACAGACAGACAGATAGACAGACAGGTGGAAAGGACAGACTGACACAGACTTGTCCAACTGACAGACGAGGCAGACAGTCCATTTTGGCATTGCTTTCCTTAAGTACCAGAGAGACACACTGCCCTCCATCAACAGCAGAGAGAGAGAGAGAGAGAGAGAGAGTGAGAGAACCCCCTCCATCAACAGCAGAGAGAGAGAGAGAGAGAGAGAGAGAGAGAGAGAGAGAGAGAGAGAACCCCCTCCATCAACAGCAGAGAGAGAGAGAGAGAGAGAGAGAGAGTGAGAGAACCCCCTTCATCAACAGCAGAGAGAGAGAGAGAGAGAACCCCCTTCATCAATAGCAGAGAGAGAGAGAGAGAGAACCCCCTCCATCAACAGCAGAGAGAGAGAGAGAGAGAGAGAGAGAACCCCCTCCATCAACAGCAGAGAGAGAGAGAGAGAACCCCCTCCATCAACAGCAGAGAGAGAGAGAGAGAACCCCCTTCATCAACAGCAGAGAGAGAGAGAGAGAGAGAGAGAGAGAGAACCCCCTTCATCAACAGCAGAGAGAGAGAGAGTGAGAGAACCCCCTCCATCAACAGCAGAGAGAGAGAGAGTGAGAGAACCCCCTTCATCAACAGCAGAGAGAGAGAGAGAGAGAGAGTGAGAGAACCCCCTCCATCAACAGCAGAGAGAGAGAGAGTGAGAGAACCCCCTTCATCAACAGCAGAGAGAGAGAGAGAGAGAGAGAGTGAGAGAACCCCCTCCATCAACAGCAGAGAGAGAGAGAGAGAGAGAACCCCCTTCATCAACAGCAGAGAGAGAGAGAGAGAGAGAGAGAGAGAGAACCCCCTCCATCAACAGCAGAGAGAGAGAGAGAGAGAGAGAGAGAGAACCCCCTTCATCAACAGCAGAGAGAGAGAGAGAGAGAGAGAGAGAGAACCCCCTTCATCAACAGCAGAGAGAGAGAGAGAGAGAGAGAGAGAGAACCCCCTTCATCAACAGCAGAGAGAGAGAGAGAGAGAGAGAGTGAGAGAACCCCCTTCATCAACAGCAGAGAGAGAGAGAGAGAGAGAGAGAGAGAGAGAACCCCCTCCATCAACAGCAGAGAGAGAGAGAGAGAGAGAGAACCCCCTTCATCAACAGCAGAGAGAGAGAGTGAGAGAACCCCCTCCATCAACAGCAGAGAGAGAGAGAGAGAGAGAGAGAACCCCCTTCATCAACAGCAGAGAGAGAGAGTGAGAGAACCCCCTTCATCAACAGCAGAGAGAGAGAGAGAGAGAGAGAGAGAGAGAGAACCCCCTTCATCAATAGCAGAGAGAGAGAGAGAGAGAGAGAGAGAGAACCCCCTCCATCAACAGCAGAGAGAGAGAGAGAGAGAGAGAACCCCCTTCATCAACAGCAGAGAGAGAGAGAGAGAGAACCCCCTTCATCAACAGCAGAGAGAGAGAGAGAGAGAACCCCCTTCATCAACAGCAGAGAGAGAGAGAGAGAGAGAGAGAGAGAGAGAGAGAGAGAGAGAGAGAGAGAGAGAGAGAGAGAGAGAGAGAGAGAGAGAGAGAGAGAGAGAGAGAGAGAGTAGGGTGACCAGAATATGAATATTCTGCTTTAGCATAATTTTCTAGGATTTGCTCTTGTCCCGAAAAGGATGCAGTATAGTATAAAAGTATTAAAAAGGAGCCTGCACGAGAGCTCAACGTTGTCATAGCTGTTAACGTCTTTCTGACCAATCACAGTTCAAGGCCCGCCTGGGCTGTACCACTTGGAGAGGGGCCGCTCGTTTACCCCCCTCTGTAAACATAGACTAGGTTGGCGACGTTGACAGTATACGTCTATATAGTGTTATCCCGCAGTAGCCAGCCCGGTGGCCCGAAACATGAATGGCCCAACCGGGGATTCTCCCGACTCCCGACCGATTACCACCCCACCTCTGATTGAGTTGTGTTATTGTCTGATAAACATTAAAATAGACTGTCCATAGAGAGGTTGAGTCATCATCCTGCAGCCACTGCTAATTGGCTGCAGGAGGCTACTCTGTATCTATTTTGCTTATTTTGTTGACATTCTACAATTAAGACAGTATAGGCCGAGATGAAGAGAGAATGAGGTTGCAGCAGCCGCGAGGCCGAGGACAGTGAATGTGCAGGCAGCACTAAAGACTAAAGACTCAGGACAGACTGTTGATCTTTGAATAAAAATATGTTTGGTTCAGGTTTGAAAATTCATTATCTTTTATTATAGCCTATAGCCCCCCCGCCTCCCCCCCCCCGCCTCCAAACAGAACCCCTCCATCAACAGCAGAGAGGGGGTGGGAGATAGAACCCCCTTCATCAACAGCAGAGATAGTGAACCCCCCCTCTCTCTCTCCTCTCTTACACTCTTGTATGAGACCAAGTGTCCATTTATGGCGACACTATGAGATGGAAGATGATAGGAGAGAGTGAGTGAGTGCCGCGGGGGGGCCATGAGTCTGAGCTGTGTGTGATGAACAGGCCGGAGAGGTAAAATAGTGGTTATTTTGCAGCAGCAGAACCCCTTCCCTCTCTCTGTCGGCCTTCGGAGAAACACACAGCACAGCACGGTGTGTCTGTAATGTATACTCAACTGCGGGGCACTGGACGAACAAAACTGTTATTTGTCAAGCATAGATTCTGAATCTGGTGATCGATGGGCATGATGAACCTAATACTTCAGATAATGATGATGTCGTTGTTCTGCAGTACATAACAACATGTTTTACCATTTAGAAAGCTGACCTACAAAGGGGTCACTAAAGCAGCACTAATGGTACACAGTAATAGCACAACACTTTCTCATTTGAAGTAATGGCAACGCTTTAATACACCCTGTGCGTGTGGGGCCGTCTACTGCGCTGTTTGTGCGTGTTTGCATCGCACTTGATGTCTGTCGAGATCAGTGGGCCCTGTGTATGTTGAGATGCACCATGAGATGCTTTTAGCCACTGCGAGCTAGCGATCCGTCCCTGCTTGGAATGTGCCGTCCAGGAATGGAGGCTCATTGGCATGGAGACGTGGGCATCATCTGCCCCCGCTCTTCATCACGAGCCCCGTGGACCAGAGCCAGTGGAAGGCAGGCGTTCAGTCAGAAGGAGACAGATGGACAGACGGACGGACGGACAGACTGGGAGACAGACAGACTGACAAACAGCCTAATAGATAGACGGGGCAGAATGCGGACAGACAAACAAACAAACAAACAAAAAAAAAAAAAAACTGTCAAACAAACAAATCAATACAGACCGATAGACAGACAGACAGACAGACAGACAGACGGACAAACAGCCTCATAGACGGACGGACAGAATGCTGGCAAGACAAACAAACAAATAAAACTGTCAAACAGACAAATCAATTCAGACTGATAGACAGACGGACTGATCAGTTAAGAAAGACAGACGGACACATCATTAAATTGAAACCAGGCTGTTTGGGGAGTTCACCCAGACACACACACTGTGTATGATGTGGACTGTACTGTGCAGCAGTGGAGGATGACCTTAAGACTGCGGGGCTGATGTACAGAGCTGACACTGAACCGCTCGAGCATTCACTGGCTGTTGCATCCTGCCCCTGTCAAGCACACACACACACACACACACACAAACTCATACATGCACGCAAACACAGACATGCACGCTCCCGCACACACACCCACACAGGCAAACTCACAAATACATAACCATATACGTTTGCACGCACACACACACACACACACACACACTTCAAAAGATACACACATATGCATCGGCAAAAACACCCACAGACACATGCACTTTCCAAAAATACCCTCACAAACACCTACATCTACACACAAACATGTGTGCACACACACACACACACACATCCACACAAACACAAACCCTCACACACAGAGCCCGGGCGTGACGACGGTTGGCGATGGCTAAAGGAAATGTCTGAAGGAAATGATGTCACGCTCCACTTGGCTCCTGTCATGGAGCTGTGATCTGACCTGACACTGCCGCACACTGACCACATTACTGGTGCCTCTGTAATCTGTCTGTGACTGTGTGTGTGTGTGTGTGTGTGTGTGTGTGTGTGTGTGTGTGTGTGTGTGTGTGTGTGTGTGTGTGTGTGTGTGTGTGTGTGTGTGTGTGTGTGATGGTGGTGAGATGGGGGTTTTAGGGGTGTGTGTGCATGTGTGTGTGTGTGTGTGTGTGTGTGTGTGTGTGTGTGTGATGGTGGTGAGATGGGGGTTTTAGGGGTGTGTGTGTGTGTGTGTGTGTGTGTGTGTGTGTGTGTGTGTGTGTGTGATGGTGGTGAGATGGGGGTTTTAGGGGTGTGTGTGCATGTGTGTGTGTGTGTGTGTGTGTGTGTGTGTGTGTGTGGTCAATGTCTCCTCACAAACCTGTGGAAGCGAGAGCAACCCGTGGGTTCCTATTCCACAAGATCGTTGACAAAAGTAAGCTTAATGGGCATGTAGATACGAAGGAAACAAATAATAAAGGAGGAGGAATAGAGAGAGGATTAAATGACCCGAGTGTGTGTTTCCCCCACAGAGAGCGCTGAGACGTACCAGAGACAGATGCTCTCCATCCTCACCATCTCGCTGGGTATCTGTCTCCTGGGCGTGGCCTGCATGGCTCTGTACCGCCGCAACAAGTAAGTCACACTAGCGAGCAAACTAGCTCGTAATGCGTTGGATGAGAATTGGTATCTTTCGTACACAAAACACTTAATAATAATAATAATAATAATAATACATTTAATTTGGAAGCGCTTTTCAGTCACTCAAAGACACTTTACAGACGAGGATGAAAACACAAAACACTTCTCTTAAATCATTGCCAACGAGGCTAATCAAGAAGTGATGTGAATGCTACCTTGAAGGTGTTTTTTTTTTTTTTTTTTGAAGATAGGCAAATTCTCAAGATTTAAAAGATTGAACCTTGATTGCTAATTGTTTTAGTACCAGGGTCTTTAGCGGCTTGTCAACCAACAAAACGATTCCGTAAGCCAAGTGGGCTGAGGCTAAGCTAACTACAGCTACACAGTCGTAACAATGCTCGTAACAATACAGTGATTCCTCTTAAGGGTGGGTGACCAGACGTCCCCGTTTTACCGGGACAGTCCCGATTTTACCGGGACAGTCCCGATTTTGATTTTGCGCGTCCCGAGTCCCAGCAAAAGCCTGTCGGGACGCTAAAATGGTTTCCACCGTCCACTATGAAATGTCCCCTTTTGTCGGCGATTACATAGCCAACGTGGCCCAATCATTACCTCAAAAACACAAAGATTAAAGCATTCAGCATGTGGTTTCAACAATGTGTGAGGGCATACGCAACAGATGACCGCACAGTGGAATGGGCGGAGATGTTTGAAATTTAGACGTGTTGAAATTTAGCCTAATATCTGGTCACCCTATCTTAAGGGTGTATAGCCTACATATCTCTTAAAGCTAGTCTGTATTTCTACCTCGTTTTTTTGCATGATCTTTATTATGTTCTTTTTAATTATTGCTATATTTTTACTTGACCACAATAAATACACAATACATATAGCTTAGGGGAGTGTTTTTGTTTTGGCTGTTAGCTAAGAAATCACAATAAGGACATGAACTGCAGTGCAACTGGGGCCCCTTATTATTTTATGAATAGTGAATTAAACTTTAATCACAATCTCTTAAAAAAAACAATAAATGTTTAATCCAATAAAAAACAAATCCAAAAACAAAGAAATGCGGTCATATGTCATATTCTCCTAATGAACTAAACAAACAAAAACAAAACAATGCCTTTTCTCTTGTAGTCTGTCTTGTAGATTGTATTCATCATGGTGTTAATCTGTGTCAATATAGACAGAAAATAGATCTAAAATAGTTCAATACATAATTGCCTTCTTCTTTTTTTTACATAATTGTTTTCTAAGAAACCTCAACTTTGTTGTGTTCACATAACGGAGTAGGGTAGCCTCCAGGTCAGTGTTTGAGTATTTGTTTGACACCAATCTCTCCAATCGTGGCCTTTCCCAATAACCCTGTTCAGGATAACCACAGTGAGGGTGAAATTTGTTTATCCTTCAGCTATCCTTCCCAGCCTTGCTCCAAATGTTCCTGTTATCTCCTCCACTCAGAACATTAACACCAAGGGCATGTAATGAACATTGTATGCTACATTGCTTTCATAAAAAAAAACGTTCACGTTCAAACAATCAACAGTTGACAGTTTTTGTGCTTTATGCTTCCAGCTTCAGTTCTGTGAAAGATTTTAGTAAGTAATGGGGAAGTAAGTAATTTCCCCACAACACACCTCTCAATGGCTGAGACCCGCCCAGATCCCTCTCCTAGACATCTAGAGATGGACTGTTTTGACTGATTCATCAAATTAGCAGTAATCGAAGTTCCCAACTCTATGTAAACACACACTGAACATCTGGGGCAGTTTCTCAAACTGGGTGTGAATACTTATTTGTGCTTAATGCCTTTTGAAAATGATTTACATTCCTTTTTTTAATTTAAAGCTATAACAAATCGTCACATACTTTCTTCACCCCATTTTCCTCTCTCTCCCTTGTCTCTCTATCTGTCTGTCTGTCTGTCTGTCTGTCTGTCTGTCTGTCTGTCTGTCTGTCTGTCTGTCTGTCTGTCTCTCTCTCTCTCTCTCTCTCTCTCTCTCTCTCTCTCTCTCTCTCTCTCTCTCTCTCTCTCTCTCTCTCTCTCTCTCTCTCTCCAGGGGCCACAGAGAGAAGCTCCGGTCCCAGTTCTCTGAGAGTCGCAGCCTGAGGGACTGTAGCTTTGCTCCTCCCAGCGTAACGTCCAAGTCTAGTCCAAGGCTTCAGTACGGCCCCCAGCAACAAAAGGTAACCCCTCACTTTGATTCTTCACTATTCACCAGAACCACAATACAAACACACCTCAAGGTTTTATTTTTATTTTGTTTCTTTTCTGTGGATGGATGTCCTTGTGAAACATCCGACCGAGCAAACAAACAGTTTGGCAGGCGAAGCCCGGCTTTTAAACACGACGAGCTCCATCTGGGAGATCCCTCTGTCTACAGCACAGCTCTTGTAGCAGAGACAGAGGAACGGTTATCCTCACACGTCCTCGCTGACAGCGCTGGTGCTCTTGTAAGCCCCGCCGAGGGAAACGTAAAAAAGAAGGCAGCTAACCGTTACGTCGCTGGCTGCTAAACACCTGCGGTATCAGTACACAGGCCCACAGCTCTGGTCAGTGTTCTGCACGGCTGCGCTGCGTCGTATGTCTTTGTTGGTTGTTCGGTCTGAATTTGAATGTGGACGGTAATCAAGAGTATTTGCACATCTGGACGGATTAGCTTGGTATTATGTACACGTTGGCATATTAGCGCAGGATAACGCGCATCGCTGATAAATAACATTCGCTGTAAACCTTAAGATCAGATGAACGCAATCACCGGCTGTCTTGGGGATAATGTGTGATGTAAATTATTGCAGCGTGAGTTATGAGTATAAATAGGGAGGGGGATTCTGTTGGTAGAGGTGAGGATAAATTGAGCTGTAATGAGTGGTACCGTAGAGGAATGTGAAGGATTAAGAAGATAATTCCTCTGTGTGTAGCGTTAAGGCAGGTTTCGATATCCAGCCCTCTCCAAAAATAGGACAAAACAGTCATTCATTCCACAATCCATCAGCTTTTTAAAGCAACATCTAAAAGAAGGTTTTAATTCCCCTGCAGCGGGTCTGACCAGGGAACACAATACTATCTTACATGACATTTTTTTACCCATTGTATTTATTTATTCAGATGGCATGTGCAATACTGGCCACTATGCACTTTGTGATCTGTAGCCAGGGGATTATGTGTTGATGTCATGTCTGTCTAAAGTCTAATGTCCTTATATGTGTCCTTGTATTACATGGGAAATATGATTTTAGGGTCTTGTCAGTAGTTGTTTTTATGTTGTTGTTGTTGTTGTTGTTGTTGTGGTTAATGGTCATGTGTCTCTGTCTCATTCACTGAGAAAAAATGTCCCCAAGGTGACAATAAATGATCAATCTATTTATCTAAGGAGAAGAAGGTAATTTACATATACACAATGTCGTCATTTGACTTTGTTGTACATGTTCTATAAGTATAGAGTATAGTATAGTAAAACATAATTTGATTGATATTGTTGCCTTTCCTTTTTTTTGCTGACGCTTTTATCCAATGTGAGTTCCCACAAATAAGGTTCCAGGTCATTAAGTAAGGGATAATGTATAGAACGGTATAGAATCGTTATCGGGAAATAAGCCCCTACAGGGCGAACAGGACACCGATGTAAAGCAGAGCTGTCTTGCTTCGCCCTGAAGGGGCTTATTTTAGATAATGACCGGTAACATTCTATACATTATCCCGCTTACTACACGGATACTTGCAAAAACAAAAAAAATATTATTTGTTACCCGCATTCGTAGTGTTGATCACCAGAGAAATAGTCCGCCAAAGACGTTGACGTCACTTAGCAACCGAATCCGCTGGGGTTGATAAGTTACCGGACTAACTTGCGGAGTGATACAAAAGATAAAGGTAAAAAAAAATGCACTTTCCTTGACAGCGGTCATTATATGCTTAGCAACGGTCATTATTGAAAAATAATTCACCAACGGAAGTCGGGAAGGCCCATGCATGTGAACGGACCATTCCACAGCATTGAGAAGAGCCGTGTAATAAGGAGGGGTAAGACACTGAATACAGACACAGGTCATTCAGAGCATGTAGGGGCTAGACACTGAATACAGACACAGTTCATTCAGAGCATGTAGGGTTTGGACGGTGAATACAGAGACCGGTCATTAAGGAGCAGGTTTGGGTTGGACAGTGAGCACAGAGACAGGTCATTAAGGAGCAGGTAGAGGTTACACAGTACAGAGACAGGTCATTAAGGAGCAGGTTAGATAGTACAGTGACGGATCATTAAGGTGCAGGTAGGGGTTAGACAGTGAATACAGAGACAGGTATTTAAGGAGCAGGTAGGGGTTAGACAGTGAATACAGAGACAGTTCATTACGGAGCAGGTAGGGGTTAGACAATGAACACAGAGACAGGTCCTTAAGGAGCAGGTAGGGGTTAATACAGTGAATAATAAAGTAAAGTAAAGTAAATGCTAAATGATTCGAGCATAACATTAGTCAAAAGGGAAACATTTGTGGTTTGGTGTTGATGACTGGGTATTTAAGCCATACTGATGGAGATGTGGTTGTTACAGACCACTATAATAGGCTGGGAAACACACTAGGCTGGAATTTCCAACTTCCTTCAAACCAACCGCCTCTCTCTATCCAGTGGCTTGTTTTGCTGCTCCACCCGAACGTTCCGTTTGGCCGTCCAACGGAAGACTCTCTGGGGGGGGTGCTAAGCTATATTAGCATCACAAAGAACGTCACGCTCTATTAAAATTCATGCTCTTATTTCTTCCCTTTGTTCTCTCTAACCCATTTCCTTCTGTTTGCTACGGCTCCCGTAGGGTTCGTTAAAATGGTGTTTCTTATAAAAGAAGAGTGACCGTGTCCATACAGGCATATCAGTACAGCACGGGCAGAGGCCTCATGAAACGCTGTGGTCGTGTCCACGCCATTATCACCACACCATATCCTTTACCTTAATAATAAACCTATGATTATTAATCATAATAAACCAGCCCTTTTCATATTGGTGTTTGAAAAACAACAAGTTTTTGCTTATCCTCTGTTGTTTCTGTGCGATTAATGCCATTTGCATTTTGTCTGTGAATACAATTTCTACGAGTGGTGTAGAAAAAAAAAAAAAGTTCAGTGAGAGATGTTTGTGTGTGTGTGTGTGTGTGTCTGTGTGTGTGTGTGTGTGTGAAATGGATTACATTGGCAACAGTGTGGCGTGCAATCCTTTCATGAGCCGGTTATATTTCGTCTCTCATATCGTTGTTCTCCCAGGATTATCCAATATCCCGTTTAAGTTTATTCCGGGTCAGACCTATAAGTGTGCCAAACACTGGTCTTTGGCGCGGTCATCAGTCGTTGATCAGAACGCGGCCCGCCACTCCTCAGATTCCTCCCTCTACCACTGGAGGGGGGACACCTTCCTCTGGACTGGGAGGGAAGGATGCGGGAGGGATGAGAGGGAGAGCAAGAGGCTTATCCTCCTCCCCTCTAACTGGCCCCCCGGGGGCGCCATCCGGGGGCGTTAATGATGTCCGAACAGACCTCGAGACGGCGGTGGGGATGACCGCAGACCGACAGAACAGGAACTGTTGGCCCGAATAACAGAACATTCTACCCCTGCTCTTTAAAGTCCTGAGCGTGAAGAGGCCCACTAAATCAAGCACCGTGTCATAAAACTTCATGGAGCGGGTTAGGGATGTGGCTAAACCCACAAACACACTAACCATGTGGGGAATACGCTGCCTTATAGTGACTGGCCTTGTGATCGCCATCTGTGGTTCCATGTCCTTCCCTCGCCCATTCAACCCACTCGGTCTAGCTTTACGTTTACGCACACATTTAGGGGACTGACGCTTTTATCCAGAGCAACTTACAACCACATTTCATTCACACATTCACACACCGACGGCAGAGTCGACCACGCAGGGCGACAGCCAGCTCGTCAGGAGCAGTCAGGGTGAGTCGTTTCACTCAGGGACACCTCGACACTCAGGTAGAAGGAGCCGGGGATCGAAATAGCAACCTTCCGGTCGCCAGTCAACCGGTCTACCTCCTGAGCTACTGTCGCCCCTATGCCTTCAGTGTCTAGCCCATAAAGCACATAAACATCCCAGAAAAAAATACACAGAAACACCAGATTTGATTGCAGAACCATGAGAACATTGAGACTGAGTGGAAGAAAGCGTGGATCTAGCGTGGGATGAGCTGTTGGTGTCGGGACCCAGCTCTGGGTGGGAGGGGTAGGGGCTTTGTTCAATGCCCCTCCCTGCTCCTATCACTGTGGCATTAGGCTGTGCTGCTTTTTGTGTGTATTTATAGACAGAATTACGCAGCAAAGATCCTTTTCTCTCAAAGGCTTTGTTTTGTACCTGGCTCATTATGGCTGGGATCAAAATGTCCCATAAACTGGTTTTATCCTCCCTTTCTCCCTCAGATGTTTTATTTTTCTTTGTTCGGTTGGATTGTTCTAGAAACAAGATTACGTTTCCCAGTTTCCTCCCTCACTCTGAGGTTATACTGAACTTGCGACATACAAAAACAAACAAACTAATTTCCCGAACGTTAAGTGGTAACATTAATCTTTTTCCAGGGCTGTTTTCCGTCTTCTTTCCGGCGGTTTTTAATACGCGTTCAAACTAAAAAACTCCTTCTGATTAACTGTCTCTCTGTTAGAGCCACATCCAACCATGTATCTTCAATTTACTTAGTCGTTCAAAACTTACTTTGAGGTTATGCGCTGTCTCTTGACATGCACTAATAAAAGTTTTTCTTTTCTTATCTATCAGGCAACAGCGGTCAGTCCAGTTTTGTTTGTATACTTTTGATTGGTTTCAGCCTCACTTGAAAGATGTAACCATCAAATAAATCACTTAATGTAATGTGAATGTAATTGGCTTAAAGTTGAGTTGCAATGCATTCAGATTGCATTAGCATTTAGCAGTGCTGAATGCTAAACCTAACGCAAATGTAATTCTAAATGTCTCAATGTAATGCCCTTACATGACGCACTGTCACCCAAATGTGCTGTGTAGTTCCTACTCCCCCTAATCTCTCTCTCTCTCCTCTCATCTCCCAGGGGTTTCATCCTCGCCCGTCCTTGGTGAAGGTTCCCATCTCGGTGCCCATCTCACCACCGCCCCTGGCGTCTCCCACCCTCAGCAGAGCCCTGGCAAAGGTCAAACGCTTCAGGTATGTGTGGCAGTGGCATGCTAGGTAGGTAGAGGCAGAGCAGAACACAGAGTTGAAGCCGGGGGGGGCTATTGTTGCACTGCGTCGCGCACGATAACAATCAAAGGTTGAGTGTAGTGGTTAGGGAGTTTGACTCCCAAACGAGAGGTTCTGGGTCGAAACCCCAATGTCTGCAATCTGCTTGGTTGGAGCCCTTGAGCCAGATGGCCCTCACCACCCTATCTGCTCCTTTAATGGCTGTGTATCTGAATCCACTGTATGCCGCTTTGGATAAAGGCATCTGCTAAATGGTGAATATTAATTGCAGGGCAATTGCAGAGCTGTCCCTGTTCCCGGCGAGGGTCAAAGGTAGCGAGTTTAACTGCTGTTATTGTTATTCTAAAATCAGCAACAGCTGGAGGATAAACAACACATGTTTTTATGTGTTAAGGTTAATAAGGATGTTAACGTTGATCATCAAATGACAAAAACAAAGAGACAAAATGGACTCATTCTGTCCAAATGCTCTGCTAATGCACTGCATTTGCCGTTTATATGAACTGCTTTGCTAATGATATATGGCCTCGGTTTTGTTATCACACTCCTTCTTTTTTTCTGGTGCACTTCAGTCCACCAAGGGTTTCTGAAAGGCCATAGACTATTGGAAATGTAATCACCTTGAGTTATTGAGCTCCAGAGTGGCCTGAAAAAAATGCCTCTTCTAGTCCCCGATGTTTAGGAGACATTTTGGAGGGAAATTGGAAACGAGTTGTAAAATAGACAACTTAGCGCTGTTGCCGAAAAAACCCATGTGCCGGAAACCTGAATTGGCATTGGCTCTAAATCTGAATCCGAGTGTTTAGATTAGTCCAATTGGTTTGCTCTTTTTCTGCTGACTGATAATTAGTTTTGCCAAGGAATCGATAGAGTGGGTCGTGTGCCATTCGTGGTTTTTATGGTAAATTCAATACCCTGTGTAACCTGTTTTAAGTGCATGTTAATCTGAAATAGATCTGAACGGAATAACTGTAATCATAATTGATCTTTAATGGATTTATGAGGGGTGGGGAGCACATTCATTACACTAATTATTAGTATTTGGTTTGGTCGTTTTGTAAAGCTAATAAGATAACTCACGCCACATTTAGCTAAAACATTTAGCATTTAGTCATGAAAAATAAAACATGCTAAATGTAATCTGCTGGTGGTTCTACATTTTTGCCATGTGAAATAATTCAAGCTAATGAATGCAAAATAAAATATTCAGGACGAACTCCCAGTCAACTCTGTATTTCATGGTAGGCCTACACATTCAGAATCAGGGAGACCGCCATGAACCCAACTGACAAACCTGTCGCCTTAAGTAGTTCTGAATAAATAAATAAATGTGATTATACAGCATTATACAGATTATTAGCATTGGCAGAACATTCACTCACTATTTGCTGAAGGAGTTTATGTTTTGCTACCATATCAACCCGCTTATGGTTACTTGCTGCTTTGACAAAACGGGTTCAGAAAAACTCTCAATCAAAATCATTGAAACACAGACATGACGTGAACATGCGTGAATAACTACCTTGAAGTTAAACAGTGAATCAGTTGTCCCATAGTGAGTATCCTATTGATTAGAAAGGCTTGATCGCTCTCATGTCGGCGCCTCTCCCATCTGCCAATAGGAGCAGCTCGCTGTCAATCAGTCCCGCCCAGGAGTGCAGGAGCGGGAACAACTGCCAGATCCCGCCCACCTCCAGAGGGAAACGCGGCCTACTGGACGGAGCCCGGGTGAGTGGGCGGGCCTACAGCCATCTGGACGAGGCAGAGGTCATGAGGTCAGAGGTCATGGACCAGGAGGCGGAGTCTTTACGGAGGTGAGACTGGTGCTCTCAGGTGTCTGTTGTGCGGTGTTTGTTCCCGGATCGGTTCTCACTGTACATTTTTATTGTTGCGTTGATTGTTGTCATTGCTATCACAAAGTTGCTAAGACAAAAGCAGTTGCTAAGATACCTCCGAGGCAGGTGTCATAGCAACGCTGTCAGGAATGTCATTGGTGCTATATAAAAAACAACTTGAACCGGATAAATGCGTTTGCCTTTCATAGAAAATTATTAATTGATTTATTCCGTCTTGAATATGTTAAAGATTAATATTGGATTTGTTTTTTTCACACATACTGTATACTGTCGGCTTTAACAATGACAATGCATTTCATCGAATAGATGAATAGAATAGAATTGATAAAAAAACAAAACAATGATGCATCTCAAATGTCTACCTTACACTGTAGTAAGTGAATTGATGAGACAAGATTCAGCTTATAGCGTACATGCTAATGATGGCTTCTGGCGTTCATCTTAGGAAAACATTATAGGTACACGATTATAGGTACTCGAGGAGTGAGTGCATGCCCCTCCTGCCCGAGACGGAGCATGTTGGGAGAGCCTCGTTTCCTGTCAGTGGTCGGGAACGGGGGTCCGGCGGTTATAACAAGCTTGCTTACGTAACTCCCCAGGATATCCCAGTACATTCAATCTGTCTCAATCTCGTGTCATTGTCGGTAGCTTTGTTGATGCGACTCGCTCTGTTTTCCTTGTCACTTGGTGATGCATAATGGAAAGGACTGCGCAAGCACATGTGGAGGAAAAACTAAAAATAACCCTGCATAAGAATTCTGAAAGCATTTATGAATCGCCGCTTTAATTATTGAACAGAAGTACTTGTTTAATTTACCGGTGGCAACGATACCGCTCCAATGTCCCGTCGATCCCCACTGATCCTTCGGTCCTGTCCCCATCTCTATCAGTGTGTCAGGCCGATTGGGCGTTGCAGGATGGCTGCCAAACTCCTTGTATGACCTATTTACATACTATTTACATTTCAGACAGGACTCTGAGGAGAGCACTGCTGCTCTCAACAACAAGTCACACACACACACACACACACACACACACATGCAGACACACAGACACACACACATGCAGACACACACACACACACACACATACATGCATATACACACACACACATACACATACATGCATATACACACAAACACACACATACATGCATACACGTGAACACACACAGACACACACGTTCATGCACACACACACACACTAACACACACACACACACACACACACACACACACACACACACACACACACACACACATACACACATACATACATACATACATACACACACTCTGGATTCTTTCACAAATATAAGAGCAAACACACAAACAAAACCTCCCCACTACAGAAGAATAAATGGGCCTCTTAGCTCGCGGTGCGTCAGAATTAAACACGGGATGACATCAATAAGACGTGTCTGGAGGGGGAACGTCGACAGCCTACTGGTGGGCGACAGCCCCGGCCTCCCTGGCTCACTCAGCGGCCTTCTAGGTGCTTCTTGTGTCCTATTTCTAAACTCAAAAACAAGTCAATGATGCAGCCAACCCCAACCCCCTCCCCCCCACCTCCTCCCTCCTCCTCCCTCCTCCCTCCTCCCCTTGTGTTACCATGGTGATACCCTCCAGTCTCTGGAAATGAGAAATGGGAGCTGGATAAGTGCGGGAAAAAGATGGGAGAAAGGGGAGGCGGTACACGGAGGGCGAGAGAGCAGGGGCTCTGCATGATAAAGAGGAGAGCGAGTGAGGGGGAGGGGGGACGGCGAGAGAGGGTGGGAGGGAGGTAGGGGAGGGGAAATCGACCACGGAGAGACCGAGGTGGAGACGAAGCAGGAGAGAATAGGAAAAAAGCCCCCTTCCATTTTGTTATGGTTTTAGTTTTTTGTGTGTGCCGTTGAGGTGTTTTTTGTGTGGATAGCCTAATGTGTGTGAGTGAGTGTGTTTGGTTGTGTGTCTGTGTGCTTTTGACTCTTGCAAAGTGAAGTTTCAAGTGCTGGGGGTTATTTTTAGCTTGTCGTGTGAAACTCCTCTGGACTCACCTCTAATTCCAGGGTAGAAGAGGGTGTGTGTGTGTGTGTGTGTCTGTGTGTGTGTGTGTGTGTGTGTGTGTGTGTGTGTGTGTGTGTGTGTGTGTGTGTCTGTGTCTGTGTGTCTGTGTGTGTGTGGGTGTGTGTGTGGGGGGGGGGGTGTAGTTTGACTCTAACCTTACTTGGTTTACGCAAACATGGCAGAGCAGTCAATGACACTAGTGCCAGCGTCCTGAGGGCTGTTGACACATCGCCGCCCGGCCTCGGTATTCTCAGGTCGCACGCCACCGGACCGGACGGCGCGTCTCTAAACTTGTGCCACGCCTCGCCCTCGTCGTGGACGTTCTCTTCCCGCCCTTCTCTTCCCGCCCTTCTGCGTGTCAGCAGCACTTCTTCAAACTCGTTTTCACCTCTCCCCAGTTCAATTAATGCCGCCAGCACACACACACACACACACACACACACACACACACACACACACGTGCCCCTGAATTTACATTTCCATGCAACTGTGTTGTGGTGTTATCCACACAAACATACACACACGCGCCCTCACCTGCGGTACGCACGTCATGATCCATTCAGGTCCACCGATGTTGGAATTCTGTCTCGTCACTCCGCTTGGCGTGTGTGTTATCGGGCCGAGGTGTGTGCTGTTTAATAATAACTTTCGTCTCCGAGCCCGTGAAAAATCGCAGCCGCCCCCGCAAAATCCAATCGGGCGATGCACGCATGCGGGAGGCACACTCTCAAACACAGTCGCCGCGCGCGCGGGTCAGAACCCACCAGCCGTCAAACCCAAGCCCTGGATTTCAGTTAGCTCGCAGGAGGAGCCATCGTTCTCTGTCAGACATGTTTTACGCAGCTCGCTAGTGGAAGATGCCCATGCCAAGGATTAGGAATGATGACACAGTAGTTACAGAGAGGTGAGTGAGTGTGCAAAAAAACGATAATACATACTGTGGCTGTTGCCATGGTACCTCTTCTCAAACAAACATGCGCAGGACGTAACCATGGAGAGAGAGAGAGGTGGACGAGGTTTTTTGGGAAACAGTTTGTCAGAGCGACAGGGTTTTTCTAATCTCTGATTCCTCTAACTATTCTGTGGTTGGAAAGATAAACGAATGCGAACGAGGTTATAGGGAAGGTGACCTCCTGTACTTTTACTGTGTTTCTTACTGTGTACTTCCAGTTCTTACTGTGTACTTCCAGGTCTTACTGTGTTCGTCCAGGTCTTACTGTGTACTCTCTGTTTTAGACTCTGAACCGTCACTATAGCCGTTTCTCAATTCGCGTTCTCGTGTGTTCTCGTGTACTTGCGTTCTCGATAAACGTCATCAGTGGTGGCCCAAGCACTGTTCCAATTCCAAGTACGCGAGTACGCGAGTACTGTCGTAAAACCCGGAAGTGTTCTCGATGCGTTCTCGATGAGGCCGTTCCACCGAGGACGCATCGGAGGCGACTCGTGTGGACTTGGGACCGTTAAATATCCCAGAACGCATCATCGAGTCCGCTGCTGTTCCAATTGCAGGTGCGTACTCGCGTTCTCGGAAGTCTGTACTTGAAAGTCCGGACTTGCCAAGTACGTACTTACCAAGTCCGCGAGAACGTAGTCCGCGTACTCGGTGTTGAGAAACGGCTTATCTCCGGTCTTCCTCTGCATCCTTCCTCTACTTCTCTCTACTTCCTGTCTCTGTAGCTGGTCTGCCCCTTGTCCTCCCCGTGACTGACTCCTGCGCCTCCTGTCTGTCCCTGCAGGTGCGGCTCGGCCGCGGGGAGGGCCGGCGGACTGCTCGGCCGCCCCTCACTCTCTCACTTCAGCTCCAGGAGGGGCTGGGCCGAGGTGCCGTGCACGCGCCTCGACGCGGGGGCCGCCCTCCGGCCCGCCTCGCTCCGCACGCGCTCGGTGCCCATCATCCCCTCCCTCCAGGCCCCCCGGCCGGGGGAGGAGGAGGAGGAGGGGGGGGGCGGCGGGGAGGCGCTCCGCGGCGGCGGCGGCGGCGGCGGCGGCCAGCGCGCCGCCAACGCCCGCAGGATACCGACGGCCGCTTCCGTTCAAACCCCAGCGGCGGTCTCCGTGGCGATGCCGGGGTCCGTGAGGAGCGCGCTCTCGTCGCCGGCCGGGTCGAAACACAAAACGCTGCCCAGCCCCGCGGCGGCGGCGGCGGCGCCCTGGTCGCAGGGCCGGGTCTCGGCCGCGAGCCACGCCGCGCGGTGCGGACGCCCCAGACCGCAGCGCGCGGAGGGCCGCGCCCCCGCGGCCCCGGAGGCGGCGCGCCCGCTAAGGGGGGGGGAGGACGGACGCGCCGGCGAGGGCAGAGCGTCTCGGGAACACGGAGGTGCGGGCCCCGGGTCGGTCGCCGGGGGCGACAGAGGGGCCTGGAGGGAGGGGCCTCACGCCAGCTGATTGCATTGTTGTCGTCGCAGCGGCGCGTTGCAGACGTTGGTGCCGATAAAAACGTGAACACTTCATCGTGCTGCGAAGGTCGGTGGGAGGGGAGGGCTGGGGGTGGGCGGGGGGGGGAGGAGCCATCTGCTTGACATGAATGCGGACCAATCACCGACGGCGACGGCGGGACTTGTGGCCGCTGGACGATTGGTTATTGATACGAACGGAGACGTTGAACCCTACGAACACGAGAGACATGCACAAGCACACTGTTGTGAATAGATGTGATGTGATGACGAGGACACGAGGAGCGGGGAGGCCTTTCGGGTGGGAGCTTGATTTAAATAAAAAGAAAAAAAAAGAGTATTGAAAAATGAATTAATGCCACTATTTAAACAGAGCTTCTACTTAGAAACCAAAATAGTGTGTAATCTCTATGTTGTTTCTCTATTGTAAGGAAATGAAATTATATATGTCATATAATATATGTCCTATAGACATATATCTATATTTGACATACAATTGTGAGAAAATAAAGACTAAGATAACAGTGTTAATGAGCTTATTTTTATTATTTTCATCACGTGTCAGAACTTGAGTGCTTTTTCATGACTTTCATTACTGTATAATATATTAAATTATTATGTTTTATAAATCACATTCCTCTGCTCTCCCAAACATGTTCTTATTTAGGAGAGCAGAGGAATGTGAACGTTGAACATGTGACAATAGATCCTGACTGATTGATTGACTGATTGTTTGATTGATTGATTGATTGGGTATTGGAGTACACACGTGCAGAGGTACACCAAGAAGTTCAAAATCCAACGATCCCGCGGCCGTAGCAGGTAGGTGGGTCTCTACGCCGCTGCCTGCACCAATGCTTCTGAGTCTGCCATTCTGAGCGTGAATCCGCTCAAATTCACTCAAACTAAACCATTTCATCTCCGTCATGTGAAGACGACGTGTCCTACAAATGAACACATGTGCAAACCTCCTCCACTGTCATATATTAACCGGGAAACATGCGGCAGGTAGGTGGTTTGATGAGTCTTTGGAGAGGTGTGCGGCCACGGTCTCCATGGGCGATGCCGGTGACTAAGAGCCCCAAGAAGCACCTACTGCAGCTGGTACACAGAGAAGGAGCATCTGCTATGCCTCTGCCATTGTTAGCTTTATGGTCAGTGTGTTGCCGTGACAACGGAGGTCTAGAAGTATTTAGTCACTGTTCTCTGTTTGTTTCTAGTACTGCACACACATGCACATGCTATCATGTGCATACATACAGACACACACACACACACACACACACTTACCCCTTAGAATAGCATACACAGCATAGTATTAAAGTAATACTGAAGGTCAACCCTAATCAACTCATACAAAGGACACAATAACTCAATTATTTATGTGGATGCAGCTTGAGTCGTCACAACACACACACAAAGACACACAACACAAAAATGCACACATAGCTACACACTAACATACTGCCACATGCACAAACACACACACTTCAGCCAAACAAATTGCATTCAGCTCATTATTTTTCAATCAGCCATTAACAAGCTGAGAGAAATGTGTGTGTGTGTGTGTCTGTGAGTATATGTTTGTGTGTATGAATATATTATAGTATTTTGTTTTTTTTGGGGGGGGGTTGTTTTTAACAAGCAGTACACTGTGGTTTGTTTACGTGTTTGTTTATGTGTTTGTTTTGTATGTTTGCTGTATTCAGGACAAGTATGCATGACAACAAAGGTACCAGCGAGGTTTCAAATGAAGAAACACCAGTTTACACTAAAACAAGACTTATTGAAAAACAAACATGAGTTCAAACTTAAAGGTGCAATGTGGACAATTTGGTGGCATGTAGTGGTGAGGTTGAAGAGTGCAATCCAGTGAATACCCCCTTCACCCCTCCCTTTCGAAGGAAGTAGGAACGTCTACAGTGGCCTGTGTTGTCTGTAGGGGGCCAGTAGGTACTTCCAAAACTCATGATCTACGACAGCATCGAATAGTGTCAAGTGAAGAGGTTCCTTGATAGATTTATAAATTATATTTAGTCATTCAGTCCGAGCTTTTATGTAAGATAGCTATGGAAAGATCAGAGATAAGTGAGCATTATCTCTACAGCTGTTTGTTCGTGCTGGTTTACTGTAGAATCATGCCAGTACAACATGGCAACGTGGCATGTTAAACAAAAAGAGAGGTACGTGTCGGCCAACAGTTTTTTTTTGTAGAACATAATAGTTAAAGGATGTGATTTGATAATATTATTGAATTTGTATTTCTTCCAGCTAGTTGCAAGTTTTTGTATTGCAACTTCAGACAAAACATTAAACTAAACTAATTAAACCAAAGCAAGATAAGACATTATTTAAACCAATACATGACACACACACACACACACACACACACACACACACACACACACACACACACACACACACATAATAAGACCAGATAGAGCATTAGTGTTTAAGCAAGTTGGACTCCAGGCAGTAATGTGGCCAGCGTTTAACATGACATTTAATAGCAGTTATTTTCAAAACCGAAGCAAAGCAGCATTTACAATGTTTGTCGCTTGGGTAAAACAGGGGGCAGGACAATGCTTAAAAGGCATGTGATTGGAGGATTACCGACAGCGGAGGCAATTACCAATTGCTTTCAAGGTATTAAATTGGTGAAGATGGTCTATGTTGGACATAGTGACTCAACCAAGAAATAATTCCTGTGGTAAGACAAGTCACACGTTAATGTAAAATAAAAAGGGTTGTTTAACAGGGTTGCTAATCTGAATTAATGACAGGGATCAGTAACAACTATTTTTGTGTGCTTGTGCATTAAGTGTGCGTGTATGTGTGTGTGTGTGTGTGTGTATGTTTTTATCTGTGCATGTGTGTATCAGTGTGTGTGTGTGTGTGTGTGTGTATGTGTGTGTGTGTGTGCGTGTGTGTGTGCGCACACGCATGCTTGTGCACGTGCACGTGAAACTGAGGTATAACCTGTACAACAGCCAGATGCCCACGGGGGCTGGGGGAAGTGTGTTATAAATGTGCTCTATTTTGCATTTACATTGAGTTCCTCGTCCTGCCCTGGTCCAGCATGTAGGGTCTGACCAGTGGCCAGGAGACAGGAGGCTAGACGAGATGGAACCACCCCAGAACATTGCTATGTATTAATATTCATGACAGAGACAGAGGAAAGAAGGAGGCCACACACACACACACACACACACACCCTTGTCTGTGTGACCCTCCTGTAGACCAAATAGGGCATGTATCACTACTGTGTATATATATATATATATATATAGAATTTGTCTTATATGTGTATATTTTTATGAAATTATGATATAGATAAGTATATCATGAATTTATTTAGCTACTTTGTACCTAAGCTACAGAGGAATATCCATGGACAGCTGAAAACACCAGGTTGCGTGAATGCTGACTCACAACAAAGGACAGCATCATTGTAATCACATCTTGGCAGACAATAATTGAATCAAATATGTCATACGTTTTCATATGGTTGCAATCCACAACCTCACCGCTAGATGCCACTAAATCCTTCACACTGCAACTTTAAATTAGAATCCCTTGCTTCCCGAAGAGTAGTTACCAAATACAGAAGGAAGGTGTGCTAGCTGTGCTAAAATATATACACACAGTGCAAACTGTATTTCTATGACGTCACCTCTCTCTCTCACTGCAGCAGTGGACGGTGGAGATGAAATGAATGAGAGTGATGGGGTGTGAAAGAGATCAACAAACAAACAGCAGGTAGTATGGCCCGCAGCCCGGAGCAGAAGAACATCAAACATCTGTCCTTGTGATCTCATCCTTCCCCCCACTATGTGTCATGTTGCATCATGGGAGTTTGCATTGTGTGGGAACTGCCAGCTACGACCTTCCAACATTATGGTTTTACTCTGGTAAAAACACCTTTTTTTAATCAGAGTAAAATACAGCCGTGGAATGCACGCTGGTATTTGAGACATTTGTTACGTGTGGATGTTGTAGCATTGAAATTGATATAGTTAATATTTTCTCAATGTTTTACGAATATTTTACCTTTCACATTGGTATTTTTATGGTAGAGTGGTAGTTAGTATGTGTTAGTTTCACTAAAGGATACATCAGTCTCTTATTATTTATTTTCAGAGCGAGGTGTGGATCACTGCCTTAACCATAACTGTGTATATTGTTGTAAAGTATAGTGTTTTGTGTTTTAAAGTCTTATATTGTGTTGTAGTCTTGTTTTGTTTTGTTGTGTGGTTGTTGTGCATTTACGGTAATAATTATCACTATTAACTATTTACACTACTTACTATTTACTATTTATTATTAACTATTTACATATGATATGTAGGCTATTGTTGTTGGTGTGTTGAGTAGCGTTGTATCGTGTTTAATGTAGTGTTGTGTTTTGCATAGTGGTGTGTAGTGTTATGTGTCGTATAGTTGAGTGTGTAGCATTGCGTAGCACTATCCCGAAGACCCACACACAGGAACAAGTATGAGT
The DNA here is from genome assembly GCF_964030765.1 of Micromesistius poutassou. Lineage (NCBI taxonomy): Eukaryota > Metazoa > Chordata > Actinopteri > Gadiformes > Gadidae > Micromesistius > Micromesistius poutassou. The sequence goes on from NC_140291.1 coordinate 12,075,425, forward strand.
CATACTGAAAAATCTGACAGACTGGCTGTGTGGCATCATACATTTCCTTTACTGCTGTTTCGTTCTCTGTGTGTGTGTGTGTGTGTGTGTGTGTGTGTGTGTGTGTGTGTGTGTGTGTGTGTGTGTGTGTGTGTGTGTGTGTGTGATTCTTTTTTGTACTAGAGAGGAAGGGAGTGATAGACTGATTCAATAGAGGGAAAGAGATGTCTGTAGAGACGATAGAAAGCGAGGGTAAGGACAGCCATTCAAATTACATTTTAACTCTGAACCCAAACCGAATCGCATATCTGTATCTGTCTCTCTTAACGCTCCTGCAGCCCCTCATTAGAATGAGGCAAACATTCATCTGAATGGCCGTGCTCCGTGTCCGACACGCAGTGAAACACTTTCAGGCTTTGTGAATAAATGGGTCTTGCATATCAATAACCGGCCGAGAGAAACAGAGAACGTCTCTCCCACTCCGAACCGCAGCCCCTGACGTAGATTGCATATTGATTGTGAGCACTGGTTTGGTTTTGGTCTCTCTCTCTCTCTCTCTGTCTCCCTTGTGCTCTCTCTCTCTCTCTCTCTCTCCCTTGCACTCTCTCTCTTTCTCTCTCTCTCTCTCTCTATTTCTGTTTTTTCTCTCTCTCCCTTGCTCTCTGTCTATCTCTCTATCTGTCTTTTTCTCTCTCTCTCTCCCTTGCTCTCTGTCTATCTCTCTCTCTATCTTTTTCTATCTCTATCTCTCTCTGTCTCTCTCTCTCTCCCTTGCTGTCTGTCTCTCTCTCCCATGCTGGGAGACATCAGTATGGCTGCTGTGTAGCAGCCAGAAAACAATGGATGAAATTGAAGGAGATCAGACAGGTGAGGAGAGAGAGAGGGAGCGAGACGTGGAGAGCGAGAGTTAGGGTTGAGGGGAGAGAGGGCGAGAGACAGCAGGATACAGAGAGAGAGACAACAGCTGGACGTATAAAGCCTTTACTCCCCGAACGCGAATCTCAGCTCTGACCCCAGGACGTGTCTGAGGACATCTCTCTTCCCGGTCGCTCTGTGCGTGGAATACTAACGCCCCCCCAAGGTGTAGCGGAGTCCATGGCATAGCTATGAGACTATGCTATATAGGCTATGCTCTGTGATATGATATAAAGCTATACTATGGAGCTATGCTTTATCGTTTTAGTATGGAGCTATGCTATAGAGCTATAGTATGGAGCTATGCTATAGATTTATAGTATGGAGCTATGCTATATCGTTTTAGTATGGAGCTATGCTATAGAGCTATGCTATAGAGTTATAGTATGGAGCTATGCTATAGAGCTATAGTATGGAGCTATGCTATAGAGCTATAGCATGTAGCCATGCTATAGCTGCTATATGCTATAGAGCTATGCTATAGAGCTATAGCATGGAGCTATGCTATAGAGCTATAGCATGTAGCCAGTGTGCGAAATACGGGGGGGTTGCCCCCCGCCCGATTAACCCATGAGACCCCTTGAAAGCCTCAAAAGCTTTTTTGAAAAATAAAAAATAAAAATTATTGTCACTAATGGTCATTTAAATGTGTTTAAGCTCACCATGTCCAGTATTCAGAATTTTAAACATTTATTCACAAATATGTTCTATTTTTTGCCAAGCGGAGCCAGCCAGTCCTGTGCGCGTATGCAAATTAGCCATGTGCGCCAAACAGAAGAAGGGCCCTAGTTTGCACCCGGCGCAAAGCTGATTTTCCCCAGCAGCAACCAGGCACCGCTACACTTGCGCCTGGAGAGGCGTGTTGGCGAAAAGCAGGGGCGTGTTCCGGCGCAAATGATACTTGGTGCTATTTTAGTGATCTAAAAAATGCGCCAATGCAATTGCGCCATTACCTGGTCTATAACGCAGTTGTTGTTGCTATTTTGACGTGCCATGGCAGGTCGGAACTACAACATAGCCTACGCTTACACACACGTATGCTATACACAGCACAAACATGCAAACTATTAACCTGATTTAAATATTATGATTGTTGTGTATTGACTGTTTAAGTTTGTCCCTCCTGGGACGCGGTCACGCCCTCTGTTATGCTACGTGTGTAAGTTATCTCATAAAAAACGGGCAATGTTGCTTCTTGTTGACGCTCTTTATTTCTCCGTGCGTGTCACACATCAGCAGTGACTTACAACTCACCGGAACTACTCGCTGCCGTTATCAGTAGGGGAGAGTGGGGTGAGTAGTGCCACTTTTTACCCAAAGTGACTTTAAAGTGAGGCCATGACAGTAATGTCTCCAAATGAAATATGTATGTATATTTCAGGATGTGGTGCATCCCTGGCAACAATAACTATGGATCTGAAATAAACTGTTTAAGAATTATAGCTTTCAGAAAAAAAGTGGTCTCGTGGCACAACTTGCCCCCGGTGCAGGTTAAGTTGTGCCTTTGGAGAGAATACGTTGGGGTAAATTGTGCCATTGATATATATCTCATAAACTGTAATGCTATATAAAAGCAAGACAAATCCATTAGAAAATGACTAATTTAAGGTTTATTTAAAGTAAATATAGGGTTCCAACCAGGATAATGCCGAACATCCTTTCTTCTACACCAAGAAGATGACAAGAACAAAAGAACAAAATGAGAAAGAAAACAAGAACAAAATTAAATTCAAAATCAGGCCGTAATTGACTGAAAACCACAGATCCGGCCTACTACTTAACATTCCCCTTGTCGATGCTGCAGGGGAATATGAACTTCTCCTCCCTTCTGGCTGTACCACCAAGATTTTTTGGTGTTGGTAGTTTTCAGAGCACATCACCTCTAGGGATTGCCTTTAAATGTGAAGATGGGCTTTCCATCCACCTCTTACAATTTTGCCTTAGAAATTTTGCACTGATGTCGGCATCATCAACCTTCTCCACCAATCCAACGTAATTATAGGTTGTAGTTTTATCTGCAAAGCTCACAATGACAAAGTCACTGGCAGACAAATCTTTGACCTGTGGCATTGGTTGGCTCCTTGTGTGATGGTACAGGCAGGTCAGCAGCAGCACTGGTGGAGGACTCTTCTGGGTTTGGTTTGGGTTTTGTCTGTTACCATTGATGGGGCATAATCTTCATCTGGGAAGATATCCCCTGTTCAACGGAAATATGCCCGTTGCTCTGAAACCTGATGTGATGTGTGTGGGTGTCATTGCAGGCATAAATGCTTGCTTAACAAGTTCTGCAACCTCGTAAATCAATACGGTCGACCAGGATGTGTGCGCATCCAACCATCCGTCGCTCTGTTGTAGTAGGTTTTCAAAAGGTTGGCAAAACTCACCCCAACCCTACCATTTTGCAAAACTAGCATGATTCAGCAGTTTATGGATAACATTGTGCTAACTGTATAGACTCATAGTGTAGCATACTAAAGCACTAAAACATGTGTCAAATGTTTTCAAACTTGTCTATAATTGTTCAGACGCAACAATCAAAAAACCTTGATCATAGAAATTTTACTTTGAAAGGCAAAAAAACGTTTTTTGAGCTTAAATGTGCAAACCTCTCATTCCATGTGTCTCCCTTCTTTGCAGGATGAGTCTAATGGATAGCTCTTCAAAAATATGTGGTCACATGACCAATTTTTTCTATGGTTTTCTAGAAACAAGGGGTGGCACTACTTCCCCACTGGCACAACTTACCCCACTCTCCCCTACACATGAACTTGGATCACTGCGCGGCTGCGCGTATACACAAAACAGTCCCCTGAATACCACCTCATATGACATCTCCCCTCTTTTGAGTCATAGACATTAATGTATGCAAACAATAACTAAGAAAAACTGCAGTGTCTCTTTTCCTAAGAATTGTACAAACGAGGCAGGTAATGATAAGAGAGAATAGCAATTAACCTAAGTATGATTAATCTACAGTATATGTTAGTGGAACACTCTGTAACTTTCTGTAAATAACACACTCTGTAAAATAATGTTTCACTTGCCAGCCATTTATAAACAGGACAAGAAAGTGCTGTAACACAACAGGAAGAGTAACATTAACAGTGCACATCTGCATTCAGTCTCTTCTATTATTCTTTCTCTATTATTTCCCTGAGGTTATGGGGTAGACTGCCCATTCACCTCCATAGCTGCCGGAGATTATTCTGCTCCATTGTTGGCTGGCTATGTGTTAAGTACAAAGTCTTTAAATCTGTCAGGTGGACGGATGACTCTTCCACTGGAAGTCACCTGAGCCTGATCCATGTCCCCCAGGCTCCGCTGGAACAGTCTCTCTGACAGGTGAATCTGGATGTGAGCACAGGGGTGATGATGGTTGTTCACTCGCCTGCCTGCTCTCTGTCTCGTCGTCTGGCTGTTGAACAGGAAGGAAGGTTGGGCGCAGGTGGCGCCTGTTCCTCCGCAGTGTTCCACGGCCCGTCTGGATCAGGTAGGAGGACCTTGGTGTTGTGTGTGGTTGTTGGACTGTACCTGCTGTCCCCCATTTTGACCCTCCATCGAGCTTCACCACTACTCTCTTCTCCCCTTTTCTGAGAGGTGGGAGTGCTTTGGCACCGTGGCGCCTGTTGTAAGTGCGTCTGTAGTTCTCCTTCGCCTTGGCGTCAGCTTTACGTACCTTTGTGAAGTCAGGCCATTTTGGGGCGAGGACTTTGTCAACTGTGGGCACAGTTGTCTTAATCTGGTGGCCCAACATGAGTTGTGCAGGGCTGGCACCCGTGGCTCACCCGTTCTCACGCTGTATTATTCTCGGAGGAAAGTCAGAGGAAGGACGTCTTTTATTCGACGGATATACGGCGCAAACGGGTTGGCTGTGCTAGGGGCTGGCTGTGTGAGGCTACTAGCTGGCTACTGCAGGGTGAACGGTAACAAGAGGACTGAGCTGCGGCGGGAAATAAGGAATCTCCGTAACAACGAGACCGGCAGTGAAGAGACACAGGAAGAAAAACAAACAGAAGAATGGAGGGTCTGATTGGACATATCGGACCATTTGAGGAAAACACTGAACCATGGAATTCATGGAATTTTGTGCTTGCTAACAAGATTGCGGATGATGTTGTGGTGCCAACATTTTTGAGTGTTATGGGATACAAAACATTCAACTTGCTGCGCAGTCTAGTACAACCTGCCAAGCCAGGGGATTTGTCCTATGATGAAATAGTGACAATATTGAGAAATCACTACTCCCCTAAGCCACTGGTGATCACAGAGAGGTTCAGATTCCACAAAAGAAACCAAGAAGAGGGGGAATCAGTTTCACAGTTCGTAGCTGTACTGAAACGATTATCAGAACATTGTGATTTTGGAGTTTCACTCAATGACGCCGTACGTGACAGATTGGTGTGTGGTCTACGAAGTGAGGCTATCCAAAAAAGACTGTTGTCGGAGGCTAAGCTGACGCTGGATAGGGCTATAGAGGTAAGTACATCAATGGAGATGGCTGCCCGAGAAGCACAGCAGCTGGGGGCGTCCTCCCATGTGCATAGGTTGTCTTTTGAGTCCAAGAACATGACTGCAACAGGCAAGCCATGCTACCGCTGTGGGAATACAGCACACCAGGCAACAGAGTGTCGGTGTAAAGACTTAGACTGCCGAAACTGTGGTAAGGAAGGCCATATTGAACGTGCCTGTAAAATGAAAAAGACCCAGACACACAAACAGAACACAGAGACAAAGAGAAGTGGCTTCCACAGAAACAAGAAAAACAAGTGAATAAGATGGAACATGAACAGGATGAGCAGAGTTACTCAGATTCTGATGATGAAGATACAGTGCATGTGTTAGCTGTTACAGACGGGGATGATGGATACTGGGTCACAGCACTGTTGGAAAACAAAGCAGTACGGATGCAAGTGGACACTGGTACCCGCGTTTCTATGGTGTCGGATGCTGTTTACAAGGAGAAGCTGCAGCACCTTACTAATATTGTAGGGTATTTCGCACACTGCATATAATTATAGTATGAAGCTGTTCTATACAGCTCTAGCATGGAGCTATACAATGGATTTATGTGATAAAGCGTTTAGTTTGGAACTATTCTATGTAGCTGTGCTGTAGCTACAGTATGAAGCAATGCAATACTATTCCTAGTATGGAGCTATGCTATGAAGGATGTCCCAGCATGCCAAACTTTGAGCCCTCTCTCATCAGTTACTGATCTGTCTGTCTATCTACCGACCTAAAGCTATCTAGATCTGTCTATTGCATAGAATAATACTTCATCTACATAGGCATGAAGAAGACACCATTACATTTACAGTTGGCTCATCGCTGGTGCAATTGTGCACTTCTAATGGAGCAGTGTCATGGCCGCTGCAAGCTAACGCAGCCCGTGGCTAACAACTCTGAACGCTATCAGGAGACTCCCCTGCTGCTACTGTTAGCAGGACACAAGCCTCCGACTGAAGCTCTAACTGTGCCACGCGCTATAAGTAATAGGCTTGTTATTTAGCTTCCTCACCATCTGCCCCTCCATTCAGCTTGCTTCTTATCTCCCAGAGAAAAAAAGGAAAATGAATTGTGTTTCTCTTTTTTTTCTTTTTTTTTTAAATGAAGGTAGGTGGAGGCGAGGGAAGGGGAAGAGGAGTGGATGGCAGGGAGGGGACGAGGATGATGCAGGCTGGATGGGGGGTCTATCTACTCTGCCAGCTGTGGTGCTCTGTGTAAGGGATTAAACGAAAATTTTAGTAAAAACGTTTGTCATAGCTCATCAAGCCGGGGGGTAGGGGGTGGGGGGCGGGGGTTGAGGCGGCGGCGGTGGTGGTGGTGGAGGCCTACCTTGGGCCCCATTCAGCCACAGCTGTCTCCATCATTGACGGAGGCGCCACAGTCCATCCAGAACACATTTCCAACCTGCAGCTCGTTCTCCAACCGCACACAAACACAGTCCTGTGTACCCCTGCCACGGTCCACGGCGATCCAAACCAATCTGCTTATCTTAATGATGGCCACAGCACCACCGGCAGCCGAAGCGTGTCACAGGGTCACCTCTACCCAGAACGTCAACCCAAAGCGGATGGGACCGTGCAAATACAGCCCCCCACATCTCTGGTTGTCAACTGGGGCTGTGCTGGATCGCAGTTTTTTTTTCAACCAGTATGGAACATGGTAATGTCTCTCTGACGTTGTTGCCGGTCTGGATTGGGCCAACGTTCTGGAAGGGTTTAAGGTCTGGATTGGTGTGAGTTCTGGTCGGGTCTATGTCCTGGATGGGTCTTAATTCTGAAGAGGTATAAGGTCTGGAAATATATTCTCTTTATTTTTTTCACATTTTGTGATTTCAAATTTTAAATTAACTGCATTATACAATATACTTCAGACCATATATATATATATATATATATATATATACCATCAGAGCCTAAAACATAAAACACACAGTTCCGTAATCTGCTTTTATGTAATAGCCTAATATTTTTGCACAGATGCTTGGTAATCAAGATCCCTGTTTGATTGCTTTTATTCAGCAGAGTGGCTCCAGGGCCCTTGTGATGGAGCAGCCCAACTTGACGTAAGAGGTGTACTTAAGTACAATAACTGGAACATATAATCTATTTTAGCGGTTTATTTAGATTGATTAGCAGGACAATAAACGTTGCTAGGCCCAGTCAAATAAAAATGAAGAGTGTGCTGCGCCTAATATACACAAGAGCTAGCCCGTGATGCATCTCAACTAGCTGATATCTCAGGGCGGTGTGCAGCAATACACAGCGATATTACTGATTATATTGTTTATTGGCCAATTGAGATTCTAATGAGGGTCTTCCACTGGTTTTATTTATGCCGTTTTACAGTTTGTTTTTCAAATATAAAACATTCCATGGAATGAAAAGTTAATAATAAAAAATGATTGTAATGGTGAAGCATTGCACACAGTAGTGTCTCTCTGGGGTCTCAGTACAGTGAACATAAAGTGCACTCTGGAGTGTGATCCTTAAAATAGCTTTATTTTCTGAGATAATTTATTCAAAAAATGTAATTAAAAACTATACATATATAATATTTATTTACCTTTTGTATCCAAAGGTGCGGTGTGTAGGATCAAGTGGCATCTAGTAATGAGGATACAGACTGCAACCAACTGTCAAGTTTCAGTGGATGGTTTCATGATGGATTTATAAAGTGTGTTTTATTATTGAGTCTGTAAAACTATTGGTGATAGATTATTAATAAGAAAGCGACCCTACGATAAGATAAGATAGCGTCATCTTTAGAGTAGTTTGTTTGTTCTGGTCGACTGTAGAAACCTGGTGGTGCAGAATTTTATTGTAAACGTTATTGAATTCATTATCGATCAGCATTGACAACAGATATGTCCAGGTAATTCTAAGCTATCAACTAGTTGAAATGTTGTACATCGCAATTTTAATATTATTCATAATCATTTGAATTGCAATTCCACATGGTGCTCTCTTCCCATACTTGAATTATTTTAAGATCACCTACTACAAGAAACTACAAATGAGTTGATTTAATAGGTAACATTTATCATCTGGACCAACCCCGGACAGTCTCAAACATACAACTGGGGGAACAAAATAATTCGGACTACATTTAATTTGCCTTAACCTTTGTACAGCGCTAAGATCTAAGATGACTCCCTGGCCACTTCTCTGATAGCTGTGGAATTAGCTAGCGAATTCGCAGCTGACCTTATTGAGCCATTTACAGACAGACGTGGCCCCTTTTTCTGCTTCAGTGGGAATTGTAGTGCTTTAAAAACATTACCAAACACCTCTTTTAACAGAGGACCAGGGGCCAATGCTAGAAGAAAAGGAGCTGGCTAACTATAGCATTATTTCATTACATATACAAATATCAACTTTTCCTTTTATTATTTACTGTACAAAGTTGTGAATGTTGTTTGTTTGTTTGTTTTGATCTATTTATAGTATGTTCTTATTAGTTGTTATGCCTGTAAGCTACAAATTATCAATTCAGTTGTGCTGGCCTTTCCGTTCTTAATAAAATATATAATAGAGCTAATAGAAATGTCCTTTATTCAGAATTGAGAGCAGTAGATATGTACTGACATAGACACAGTTCCAAGTTAATAACCTGCAAAAGATTAACTGTTTTGGAGCTGTCAGGGAGATTTTGAGTCGGATAATGAATTCCGTGTGACTTTGATAGATTGCATTCATTGCTGGAAACAAAACGAAAAATCCTCTTTGGACAACTTGAATCCTGCAATTCATTTATTTTATACAAATGATCAGGAACAGGGAGCATAAAACAATCCAAACAATAACCATGTATATTGTTTTTCTGTATTAATATATCTTTCTCAACTCGCTCTGCAACTCTCTGTGTTTGGCCTAACAGTGTGTCAGTCAATCTTATGGTAGTTAATCTAATTCAACTGGACACTGGAGGTTAAAAGGGACAGACCCATCCAAAAGTCTTCAAGACATTTAGTTTCAGGCTAAGCTAGCTTGCTAGACAGTGTGTTTGGTTGTCGTGTGTTTAGTCCCAGACTAAACTCGCTAGATATCCTTGACCTCGTCTTTTCAGCTGCCACTGAATGCCTTGGAGCAAAGTTATGCATTTTGGATTTTTGTTCCTCACACACACACACACACACACACACACACACACACACACACACACACACACACACACACACACACACACTCTCCAACTCAATTATTAACAGACATTTATGCATACTTAAGCACTCACACATTAACGAAAGACATTCATCACGTGACCATCATTCTGCCTACCCTGGGAAACTGTCAAATCCTTTAAAACAACTGTCATTCTCTCTCACCCGCTCTCTCTCTCTGTCTCTGTTTCACTTCTCTTACTGTAGTTCCTCATCCATATTCCATTGTGCACAATCACGTCTGACAGGAATGACGGGCCCACTTCAAGTTTTTGAACCACCACCCCCCCCCCCCACGACCCGCCCCCCCCTCGCAGGCCGACCCTTGACCCTAAGCCACCACAACCCCACCCACCCAGACCACTGTCTTCAGGGAGTCCTGAGCCAGCCTGTGAGACAGATTGCGGTCTTGACCTCAGCGGCTGTTTCAGCCTCTCCTTTACGCTAAGCGTCAACGTATTCCCTCAGTGGGGCTGTCAAGAAAACGTTAGCTGCAGTGGGCCTCTCTCTCTCTCTCTCTCTCTTTCTCTCCCCTTCTTTCTCTCTCTCTCTATCTCTCTCTCTCTCCCCCCCCCCCCCCTCTCTCTCTCTCTCTTTCTCTCCCCTTCTTTCTCTCTCTCTCTCTCTCTCTCTCTCTCTCTCTCTCTCTCTCTCTCTCTCCCTCTCTCTCTCTCTCTCTCTCTCCCCCTCTCTCTCTCTCTCTCTCTCTCTCTCTCTCTCTCTCTTTTTCTCTCTCTCTCTCCTTAATGAGATCCCTTTTTACTGGAAGGCAGAACTCATTGTATCCTGTAAGATATATTGAACATTTTCATTCGCAGTAATTTTGACAGAAATCCGACGTGATTGGCTAGAGTGGCTGAGCCACAGCCGTCGCCACGGGGACAGCACCTACAGTTGGGTTTTGGAGGCAGATGACATCACCTGGTACCACTTTCACCCAATCAAATCAAACACTGGTTGTATAACTTTGTTTTTCAGTCTTGTCACTGGGGTTTCATAGTGTCTTCATTAAAAGTGAAATAGTGATCCTATTTCCAATGGACAGGAAAAGGAATTACATTAGCGTGATTCAAAGTTAATGGCATGATGCTACGTATGTCATGCTACATGTCTTCCATCCGCTCCCCTTGTTTCAAGGCACATGGCAGGTTTTGAAAACCTGAAGTATCTATATCCGCAAGCCCTGGTGTTTCCCATATTTTATTAACAGCTACTTCAAAGCAGTGTCACAAAATGACGCTTTCCAGGGTTGAAATGGTAGCCAACTAATTACGCAGATAAAATGTGAAAGTATGGCTGAGAAATTCCCTGACTCTGAAACAGAAGAGATGAGGTAATGTAATCAGGTAGGCACCTGTCATCCCTGGTTCCTTTTCCCCCCCCCGCTAATACCCACAATGCCTTGCGAAGGCTTAGCAGACGGCAGACTTGGCGCCTCAGAACCTTTGAGGCTTAATCTGTCATCCGTCTTTAACCGAACCTCTCTCCATTCAAACAGTTCATTTTTACACTGGCGTAAAGTTCGTCCGTTAAATCCTAATTCCAAACCGGGAAAAAAATGAACTCTCTTCTTCTCACAGAGTAGTTAAAAAGGAAGCTTTAGCTGGTTTACGGCACCGGTTCTCTCTAGCTTTCGTAAGGAGTAAGGCATTTGGAGAAGTATGGATCAAGCGAGGGAAAGCACGCAGTCTTTATTGGCTCCAGGTTTCTCTCAGTGTCTGGGCTATCTTGAGATGCAGTTGGAAAAAAAAAAAAGGCAGTCTCCTCAAATCTCTTTCACAAGGAAGACACGAAGCAACTGCAGGGTGAAACTGTCTCAAATGTTTGAAGCTAAATGAAAGCGTGTGCAGCATAGAAGAACGCAGAAATGTTTCCTACTCCAGTGTAGTACAAACCTGTGCAACGAAGCACTCATTAAGTGCCACAATCTGTTTCCTAATTGATTCCTCCTACATGATTTACTTGTTTGTTATCTTATTTTGATGATCATTTTAATGTGGTCATAGGTTCAGATTTATTAACTTTCAATCTACATTGATAAGGTGCTTGAAAAGTATTTTATTGAGAAAGCGTTACAATGGTGAGCAGTCAATCGCTCGCTCGTGGCTACAAATCATTTGGTGTTCAGTCACACCTTTCTGAGACCTTTCCAGCCTTTCAACCGTCTGTAATCTGTGTAACCTTTATTTTTCCAGATAAAAACAATTAAGAACAGTTTCTTATTTTCAGTGTTGATCTGGTCCAAGAGGCCCCAACAGGAGTACAGACACAAATAACAAATAACAAATACAAAAATGAAGGGATGTGTGTGTGTGTGTGCATGCATGTTCGCGTGTGTGTGTGTGTGTGTGTGTGTGTGTGTGCGAGCAGATGAGATAAAATAAATAAATATAAATCAATTAAGATGTGTCAATGTTATATTGTGTGTGAAGGGTGTATGCAAGTGAGAAACTGGGGACTCAACAGGAGCAGGAGGGGTCTACTAAAACATCGTTAAGTTTCTGCTTGAAGCAGGGGCGGAGCCAGAGGGGGGGCCTGGAACCTGATTGGCCACCCTAGGTGCCACCCTAGTTGATTGACAGTTCACTGCATGTTTCATTGAAAGTGCGATTTATGCTCTCGCACTCGCAGGCCCGAAGCAATCATGCACCCGCCCCCCCCCCCCCCCGTCAACAATCCCGTCCACCCACAACCCAAAAATCCCCCCCCCCCCCCATTAAGCCCGGTATATGGACCCCCCTATAAAGCCTTGGACACCCTCTGGCCAGAGGGTAGAAGTCTAGCTCCGCTTGAAGGCAGACTGTGATGTAAAGGCTGTAAGTTTGAGGGTGTCTTGAATGGTGTTCCAGTTAAAAGCTGCTGCAAAATGAAAGTTTCGGCCAAAGGTAGTCCTGGAGCGTGGGTTGGTAGGTTTGATAAGCTCAGATGATCTTGTGCAGTAAGTGCTTCTGGAGGGATGGAGAAGGGAGGAAAGGTAAGACGGGGTCTTGCTCAGGATTGTCTTATAAATAAACTGGAGCCAGTGTCGCAGTCAGCGGGTTTGGAGGGAGGGCCGTTCCACCAGTTTGAAAAGTTCACAGTTCTAGTTATACAAGTCATATAAGTTATAAATCAGCTATCTTCCGTAACCCCATACGCGTTCAGGCAACCCCACGTGGGGTCAGGTCAAAGACCCCAAGGTTAGGAAACACTGGTATAAAATCTGAACAAAATCTGGCTGATTCAGGCTTTCATTTGTTCTAATGACCTCATCCAACGTTAAACACAAGCCCTTTGTAACGATTAAACTTAAAATTGTAACCAACTTAACGATAGTAAGCTGTAAGTCTGAAATGTAGCTGAATTTAATCAAACTCTGTCACGTTTCCTTAATCTCATTCTGGATCCCTCAGTAGGAATCTGTGGCCTGGATACAGTGCTGTAATACGTCAGTTTAGCTCATTTAAAGAAGCATTTAAGAATAAAGGTATAACTGCCTGCATCGCTCATGATGTTTGAATCAGTCATCATGTATCATTTTGAAGAAGAATGTAAAATTGTAAATTCATTCCACAGTGGTGTTATCTAAAGCGACTCACAAGTTAGTTTGAGGCGATCCAAGAATTATACGATCAATATCGGAGCATTTAACAGCCACCAGCTTTACCCAGAAGCAACCAGCGATGTCAGTCGCTGGTTGCGCAGACCTAGTCCGCATCAGTAAACACCCTGCAAGGCAGCCATCCTTGTAAAAGCCAAATATCATTTCTAAAATGTCATTCACCAGGTTATTTAATCACTCCCTGGCCTTTTGCCGAGAAAAAGACATCCACCCCGGACAGCAAGAGAGAGGGATTGTATGTGACAGAGGTTAAAGGGCAAACCAAGAAGAGCACAACCGCGGAAGGAGTTGTTTGAGAAGTCTTCCCTGCACGCATTCTACAAGCAGAACCCTCGTCGAGCACCTGCCAAAAACACACACAACCTGACACCTACTCCTTCTCCCGCAGGTGTCACCGGGCCGCTACCTATGCCAGCAGGAGTGGAATATTTCCCCCACGCCAGGCTTCAGCTATTGCTCAGTCCCAAAAACAATAAAATCGACATTTCTTTCTTATTTTATTAATCAATTAAAATGAAACGTTAAAAAAAACGAAGTGCATGCGGAGCAGGGATGACGCAGCCATGGCTTATAATAAGAGGCGGTTTGGAGTTGACGCAAGAGCAGACGCGAGGCCGGAGGGGTCGACACCGAGGATGAGTTGCACGTGGGGAACGATGCAAACGACACACAGCGCTCTCGGAACCGCCGCTGCCAGAGATCTAAATCCAATCCAGGCAGTAAAGTGTGATCTGGGACAGGGTCGGGTTGGCTTCAACACCAACACCCCCCCCCGTGGTGAACGAGGGATCTGAGGAGGCCAGACCCCCTGTGGATTCTGGTCCATGGCTGACTGAGACGTGCAGGGGAGGGGGCCTCGAAAAAGAACGAAGTCTGAGCGGAAGCAGAGCTGTCGACTTGACACGTTAAATCCCCACATTACAGGAGATGTGTAGCGCTGGGTGGTGTGGTGTATTGTACTGTGTTGGAAGGGTTGTTTATTGTCTGTGTTGCTAACTGTTCCGTAGTTTACAGAGTATAAAGAAGCTAATGTAGTATAACATAGCGAATTGCACTGTATATGTAGTATGATATAAAATAATATGCTAATAGCATTAGCATTTCATGAAAATCAGTCCATACGAACCAGCTAAATACTTGTATACAATAGAGTTAAATGGAGTCATAAAAGGAACGGTTTTAATCACTTAATCAATATGTGTCAGTGCTGGGGCCACTGGGTAGATGGAGGTGTGGACCGATGGGTGGATGGAGGAGGGAATGGATGGATGGAGGGGTGATGGATGGATGGAAGGGTGAATCTATGGATGGATGGATTATATTACGTTACATTTCTGCCTTTAATACCTGAAGTTGCTCATTGGTTTTAATCCACAGGTGTGTTTAAAGGTGTGAAACCACTTGGGTGCTTCGCGATTGTAACCAGGGACTTTGTAACCAGCGTGCTCCCACATTGATGTCCACTTTGACATGTTTACAGCGTATTCTCTGCATATGCGGAGCATATTGGATGTGTTCCTACGCTGTGGGCGGTCTGGAAGTGATTTGAAGTTTGTTTGCTGGAGATGAGAGGCCTCTGGTTCCCCGCTGTTGCTTCCTATTACTTTTACCCACGCAGAATATAGATCGATGTTCCGCTCTACTTTTGGCATGGTTATTATTATCATTGTTTTATCATTGAGCAACATGTATTGCGCAGTTAACCCATTGCTCAGACAACTTTGTTATGCAGCTGTGTTGATGTTGGTTTCTAGTTAACAGGATATGTTTCTGAGCTTTTCTATCGTCACCTTTTGTAATGTAATGTTGTCTCTTTGAAAGAGAGTCAAACAATGTTCAGTGGCTCATAAACTCAAATCAAAGTTGGTAGGGAGAAAGAAGGGGTTGGTGGCTCTGATATTGTATTTATTTAGATTTTAGTTGTACCTACTAGAGTCCATGCATATGAAAACGACTTGGTTGACGACTAGGGGAATGTACTGAAATGGAATATAATATTATTAAGTTAGGTTTTATTAGTGTATAATCCCATGGAAATAGGGGGGCTAAGAGTTCTAGGAAGGGGCGAAATCTATCCACTATGCAGTGAGTTGCAATCTGCAACATCAACAACTGCCAATCAATTCTAAACACTGCAGCTTTAAACATCCCCTCGCGGAACAGCGCCCCCTCTGTTGAAAGAAATATTATTACAGACGCCATTTGTGATTTGCCTAAATTGTGTAAAGTATAAGTATAGTATAATCACATGTGTTGTGTTCTTGGCTATGTCTGAGCTTCATTGTAGAGGTTGGGAACTACATTTTCGTCACAATCCATTTTCGTCACAATCCCGTCACAATCCGTCACAATCCATTTTCGTCACAATCCCACAATCCGTAAACAAAATTATAAAATCTACAGACAATGATTGCCATGATTTGTCCATTCAGAATCAAGCGACTTTATATTATGCTGAACATAATAACATAGCTTCCTTGGCAGGGTCCAATTCTGTAGGCTAAGCTAGCATTGACTTGCTATTGAAAAGGCATTCTGCTGTAGCCCTGATAACAATCACCCCGTTCCCACGGCGATACTCCATAACCATGACCCAATCATTAAAGCAAAATCCTCACAGAGAATGTTCCGGCAGCTGAAGAATTGACTTTCCCTGTTTCTTATATCCCATAATGCATTAGAAATTGTTGAAGTGAGTCTGCTCAATTTCTGCATTTGCTGTTTGGCTGAAATCAGTCTATCTCTGTCTCTCTGTCTCTCTCCCTCCCCCTCTCTCCCGTTCTCGCTCTCTCTCTCTTCAAAGGAGAGGGGCGTGGTGTCTCACCTTTTTTACGATGCTCTCTTCTCTTGCAATCCCTCTTCTCACAATTAGCATTTGGTGACCTTAACTGCCATCCAAAAACAGCCATCTATATCCATCTATATCCAATACAGCTTGTCCTCTTCCTAATTCCACACTGACTATGATAAAACATTGAATATTGGGTCAAAAGAGCTACTCTCTTTCTTTTACACAATGCGACAAGTCACAAGTTCACCACATATTCCCTTTTTTTTGGTTTGCCTTTAGTGTGTCCTTCATTCACTCTGTCACTCATACTGATCACTGTCAGCAGTGATGCGGTAGGCCTACTCCCAGTGCGTGTGTGTGTGTGTGTGTCGTATATGCAAACATGCTCCCCTGTGGAGTTGTCAATAAGATCACTCTGTAGTCTTTTAAAGTATATTTTATTGGGAAAATCACCTCAGAGCCAATGCCTATGAGTGCTATAGTGTAAAGAAACAACTAATCGCATAACATTTTCTCATCTTATTACTAACGAAATTGTTTACATATGATCCAACAAGGAGTTCCCTCAGGTTGTTGAATTATCTAATTCTATTGACACTACTAAGTCCAAATCATTTTTATCTTTCCATTTAAATTGTAAAGGTGCTGAAGGCAAGAGAGAGAGAGAGCATAAAGGAGAACAATTTTGCCATAGAGAAATGTTGCATTCACCCACATGTATTGAAGCTATGATAACGCAATGGTAGTGATTGACAGGGAAGATGGATTTTCCGAACCAATCAGGGAAGAGATATTTGGATTATTTACAAATGAGAAGGGAACAGTCTAAAATGTAAATGATCTCATATAGAGGCAGGCACCAGAACAGATATTCGCACAATTACACTCACTGATAGCTTACTGATGCCTGTGGCATTTCTAACAAATTATAATCAAATTATAGCTCTTAAATCTTACATACAGGACCTTTAATAATTGTTTTTAGCATTTTAGCATAGAAATTGATATAATTTCAGTTTCCAGTGTCATCTTATAATACAGGATAATATAATACCTTATAGGCACCATTTAACTATAGAATAATATATATTGAAAATGTGCCACAAATTATTTTCAACGTGCAATTGTCAAGACTATTACTGATGTTCTTACCCATAAATAATATTTTTTCGCAGTCAATTATTAATATCTAGATAGAGATTGTGGATGTAGGTTTTGGTTTCATGATGATGCAGCGAAAATCACATTTGGTCAAATTAACTTTTTATGTTCTGGCCGCATAGAAATTCAGATGCGATACACAACCTGCTTTGAAGTTTTATCTTCTAACTAGCTTGGCTGGTTCTTATTTTTCAATAAATAATGTGGGAAAACAGGAAGTAACCAGAGAAAAGCTGTTTAAAGATATTGTTAAATACTTGCATATTATCTTAACAAAGGGTTACATTGGCTAACAAATTGATTAACTTTGGTGACACAAGCTCTATGCGTACATTCACCTGACCGCATTCAGATATTATCACCTGTACCAGACTTACAACCGTGTATCTTCACTGCTCCCTGTGTTGTTACTTTTGACCCCCGATCTTGTCAGTCAAACAGTATGATACATGATCTCTATATTTTCAGCTCTATCAAGCGCCTTTGGTCATCTCTGGACGACTGTTGGACTTCTAGAATATAACAGACAGAGAGGGAGCAACATTTTTTGCTTCTGTAAAATGTCATGTATCAACTGAAAAAGGATAAGGGTATTACGATGCTAAACCATGAAGGGCTGAATGGTTCTTCAGGTTTGGTCGCCGGTAGGATACCAAGCAACCAATCAATACCGATCAATACCCTACGAAAGTGACAATGTTATGCCCCACTCACAGAAGGACTTGGTGATGTCATCATAGACAACCTCCGTGTTAAAGGGAAATAAAACAGATACGCAAAAAGTTAATTTAAAGTGCATACTGTGTGAGATTAAGACCTTTCTAATGTAAATGCCCTACATGTATATGGCTATAAACAATATAAGATTGCTGAAATTTAATTTAATTTACGATCTCCTCAATCATGAAAAAGGCTGGTTCCTGGATAATCACTCCTCTTGACCTGGGATCACATTGACAAGGAAAAACCAACTCACAAACAGAGAGAATATCCACAATGGGCCTATTGAAAGACTGAAGGGTTGTTTGTTATGCACCGCCATCAAAATAAGATGGCGGTGCACTTTGCCTCTCCACTTGTAAACAGCTTGCGGGACTGCACAAGATAATCTCTGAATGGCGCTTTGAAACACATGGCAAAGTTGAAAATAAATATCAGAGGAAGGTATTATACACAAGTACCCTTAGGAGTGGATCATTCCACTATCTTCTTCTTAAATACTTTGGGGTTGTGGTGTTTGTGTATATATATACATGTTTATATATGTATATATATATATATATATATATATAAACATGTCCCACGTTGACATGACATATTTTCACGTTAACCACAAAATTAAGTAAAAATAAAAATGACATTCAAATGAAATGAAATTCAATTAAATATGAAGACGCCCTTGTCACGGTGAACACTTTAAACTCTTGCTCGGTCCGGCTGGCAGGCGTAGCCGGGTGGAGGTTAGTGACAGCGGAGGCTGTCCTGAGCCTAACTCTCGGCGAGCAAAGCCGACCTGCATCTCGCGGGGTCGGGTCGTCGGAGCCACGTGGAAAACACAGTGGGGGGGCGGGGGGGGGGGGGGGGGGGTCCTGATGTCGGACGTGATTCAACGGTAATTAAAAACACCACTGTAGGCCTGTGTCTCCATGTGGAAGGGTCCAGGGTTGTCATTTGAACGCTACTCCGTTTGACAGGAGTGCACTCCTGTGTGTTTGTGTGGGATATTCATGAGGGTAATTCCGAGGGACTTGGGGGAATGTGAAATAGAGGTTGCTGCGGCAGAGAACCAAGAGGATCTGACCCCCTCTGACCTGGGATGTTATGTCACAACAACTGTTGGTGTTGCGGTTGTGAGCTTTGGTTGAACTAACAGACTCAACACAAAAGTCTGGGTTGAGTCTGCTTTTTGCTCCCGTTGAAACCAACTGTAAAAGCCAAGAGGTGGACAGACCGATTGCTGTTTGGGGAGTTTTAATTAGAGCATGAGGCAAGAAGTCCGTCTGTCCTTGATTGAACTCCAAAAATCTGATGTTGAATCAACCTCAGGGTCTTTAAAATGAAGTTCATTCTCATTAGAAACCCTTCGTACTGCGGTCTGGCTGTCTCTGTGTCTTTTCTGATTTGGCCTTTATGTCACCAACACAAAGTGGCCGGACGCAGAGTTGTAAATGGTGGCTTGAAGTGTTCTTTTCAGATCAAGAGGAAACTTTGATGTTGGGGACTGTGTGTGTGTGTGTGTGTGTGTGTGTGTGTGTGTGTGTGTGTGTGTGTGTGTGTGTGTGCGCGCATGTGTTTGTGTGTGTGTGTGTGTGTGTGTGTGTGTGTGTGTGTGTGTGTGTGTGTGTGTGTGTGTGTGTGTGTGTGTGTGTGTGTGTGTGTGTGTGTGTGTGCGCATGTGTTTGTGTGTGTGTGTGTGTGTGTGTGTGTGTGCGTCTGGAGTCTTCTGTCTGGAGTCTTCTGTCGGTTTCCTCCCACACCAAAAACAAACATGCAAGATAACCCTTCTGCCTGCCCATCGCCAGGGCAGGGACATTCAGAACTGGCTACGCTGTGTAGCAGCCCACTGCCCTGAGCTGGGCTGGGTCTGCTCTGAGCTCCAGCAGTCCTACGTGTGATTCCAGAGCTTCTGGGGGGAGACCGCACAGAGCCTGGGCCCAAACCAGAAACTGCAGGGGGTAGAGTTACGGTGTTGATTTGAAGCATTTACAGAGACCTTTTAAAAGATAACTGGCTGAGTTTGTGTTTGCCAATTACCTGCATAAAGATCTCCGCCTCCAGCAGGCGGGGATCCAGTCAAAACAACAAACAAATATGAAGCAAAAGAAAGTGAAAAATGCCCCATTTGAGCAGCCATCAGAATTTAGATATTAATGTGTGTGTGTGTGTGTGTGTGTGTGTGTGTGTGTGTGTGTGTGTGTGTGTGTGTGTGCTTGTGCGTGTGTGTGTGTGTGTGTGTGTGTGTGTGTGTGTGTGCGCGTGCATGCTTGTGTGCACT
>NC_140291.1:12095731-12162198 GCF_964030765.1 Micromesistius poutassou
GGGCCGTCGAGCTCCCCATCTTCCTCTGATGGCAGGGTGTCAAGAATGGAACTGACCTCTTCAGGCTCTGTTAAGTACTCTCCATCTTCCTCCTCAGACGCTCCAGAGACATCCTCTTCCACACTGAGCAAAGGTGGATCCACAGCACCAGTCACCAGAGAACCCTCCTCGACCTCCAGCAGGTTCCTTGCAGGTGAGTGCATTGGTTCAGCCAACGCTGAGTTGGTGGATGACAGCTGGGCAGGAAGAGTTCCATCTACACAGAACTGTACAGTTGCTGGGATTGAAACCTGGGCAATTCTCCCCTCCTCTTCCTCACTCAGGTACTCCTCTGGGTCTACAACCGGCTTCTTCAGACTGCGAGTTTGAAGTCTGTGTGCAGATGTAACAGGTTGCAGTTCTGGCTCTTTACTGTCAGGTAGGAAACCACACGGAAGCAGGAGGTCCCTGTGCAATGTTCGAGTTTTCCCAGATGAATCCGTCTCTGGTCGCACTGTGTAAACTGGAAGGTCGCCAGCACGGTTAACCACAACATAGATGTTTCTCTCCCACTTGTCCTCCAGCTTATGTTTTCCACGGAGTCTCACGTTCCGGACAAGCACTCGATCCCCTTCTTCCAGGGCGGAGGGTCTCACCCTCTGATCAAAACGAGTCTTGTTCCGTTCTGCTGACTTTGCTGCATTCTTGGAAGCGACTTGGTAGCTTTCCTCCAGGCGAGAGCGAAGAATCTGCACATATTTCGAATGTGATGGGACAGACTTGTCCCCCGCTGGCAAGCCAAAAGCGAGGTCCACAGGTAATCTCGGAGAGCGACCAAACATGAGCTCATAAGGAGTGTAGCCTGTGACCTCGTTTCTGGTGCAGTTGTAAGCATGGACCAGGGGTTTCACATACTCCTTCCATCTTTGCTTCTGTTCCGGTCCCAACGTACCCAACATACTCAGCAGCGTCCGATTAAACCTCTCTACTGGGTTGCCACGGGGATGATATGGCGTGGTACGGGTTTTCTGAATGCCGGCGATGTCACAGAGTTCTCGAATTAAATGGGACTCAAAGTCGCGGCCTTGATCTGTGTGCAGACGCTCCGGGATGCCATAATGCACGATAAAATTCTCCCACAGACATTTAGCAACCGTCTTCGCCTTTTGATTGGCAGTTGGAAAAGCCAGGGCGTATTTGGTGAAATGATCTGTGAGGACCAAGATGTCTTTGGTGTTACTCTTATCTGCCTCGAGCGTCAGGTAGTCCATGCACAACAGTTCGAGCGGCCGGCTGGTCCTGATGTTCACCAGCGGTGCAGCCCGCTCCGGCAGGGCTTTCCTTCGAACACAGCGATCACAAGTCTTGATTTTCTTTTCCACATCTACAGCCATACGTGGCCAGAAGAACCGAGATCTCACCAGGTCAAGGGTCCTCTCGACCCCCATATGCCCCATGTCGTCATGGAGGCTGGTGAGAACTCCTTGACGCAATTCCTCTGGCAATACGAGCTGAAACGACAGATGGTCTCCATCCTGCCTCCTCCTGTACAGAACATCGTCCTGGAGTTCAAGGCGATTCCTTTCTCTCAACAGCAGGCCCAGATCTGGAAGTTGTTGTCGTACGGTGGGCGGCACACTCTCACCAGTTTCGATGTGAGAGATTACTTCCTTGAGACTGGGGTCCGCTCTCTGCTTCTCCCGGAGGCCAGACGGGGACAGTGAAGGCACAACTGGCAGCCCTTGAGGAGACTCGCTGGCATAACAGTCAGGAATGACAGAGACTGACATGCTCAACGACTCCACCAAGGAAGCGCCGCTCTCAGGGGGACTTGAAACTCTCACCAGACAGCTGTGACAAATGGCGGCCACAACATCTGGATCAAGCTCAATCGCCGTCTCATCCACATGGTCACGGGTGAACTGCTGGACCATGTCCCATTCTTTTTGACAGCGGTCTTCATCCGGCAGGTCATGGGGCCTTCGAGAGAGGGCGTCAGCGTCTCCGTTCTGGCTGCCAGCCCGATACTGGAGTTTAAAATCAAAGGTGGACAATGCAGCAAGCCACCTATGACTGGCAGCATCAAGCTTGGCAGAAGACAAGATGTACGTCAGGGGATTGTTGTCTGTTACGACGACAAAACTTGTCCCATACAGATAGTCGTGGAATTTTTCTGTTACGCTCCACTTCAGGGCCAAAAATTCCAGCTTGTGTGCTGGATATCGAGACTCACTAGCAGACAATCCCCGACTGGCGTACGCTATGACACGTAATTGTCCCTCTTGTTCTTGATAGAGTGCTGCTCCCAGACCTGTGGTGCTGGCGTCGGTATGCAAGATGTAGGGCTGCTTTGGATTTGCGAAGCCAAGCACGGGAGATGTCGTCAGTCTGTTGATCAGCGTTTCGAACGCAAGCTGGCACTTTGGTGTCCATTTCTCATTAAAATGCTGGTTAGCATCGTGGTTCAGGGCGGTTGACCCCTTGCGACCCTTGGAACGGGTCGGAGTATACCCCCTCGTCAGGTCGTTCAACGGCTTTGCAATTTCGGCATATCCCTTGATGAATCTGCGGTAGTATCCTGCAAATCCTAAAAAGGATCTCAACTCCTTCAGCTTTTGGGGGACTGGCCAGGACTTCAGGGCACTGATTTTCTCCGGATCCGTCTCCACACCCTGCTCCGAGACGATATGTCCCAGGTAACGCACCGACGCTTGAAAGAACTTGCACTTTTCCAGGGACAATTTGAGGCCATAGTCTCCAAGCCGGTGAAGCACTCTCAACAATCGCCTCTCGTGTTCTTCAAGGGTGTCTGAAAAGATGATCAAATCATCCAGGAAGACCAAAACCTCCTTGAGGTGCAAGTCACCCATGCACCGCTCCATGAGCCGCTGGAATGTACTTGGCGCATTGGTTACGCCTTGCGGCATTCGATTGAACTCCCAAAAGCCCAGTGGAGTTACAAACGCAGTCTTGGGTTTGTCAGCTTCTGCCATTTCAATTTGGTAATACCCGGATTTGAGGTCAAGGACACTGAACCAACGTGAACCGGTCAGTGCCGCAAACGACTCCTCCAAATTCGGTAGTGCGTAGTTGTCTTTCACAGTCTGGAGGTTAAGCTTGCGGTAATCAATGCACAGCCTCACATCTCCATTCTTCTTACGTACGACCACGATGGGAGAAGAGAAGGGTGATTCAGATTCCCTTATCACTCCTGTCTTCAGCAGGTCCCGCAGATGGTCACGAACTGCCTCAATATCACGAGGATGAATGGGACGAGCTCGATGCTTGAATGAGGTCCCATCATGGAGGTGGATGTGATGCTTCACACGATCGGTACGCCCAAAGTCAAGATCATGGTGCGAGAAAACCCCTGGCATCTGCTTGAGCTTGGATACGACCCGCTCCCTCCAATCCGGGGGAATTGGAGAATCTCCAAAATCAAACTCCAAGTTGCTTTCTTCCGGGCTCTGCACTTGGGTAGTGGAGACACCTTGAGTCAAAATCCGAGGTGACCCGGAGAGTTCAGCAATGACGCCCAATGGCTGAAGTGTGATGTTCTGGTCGGATTCATTGGTGATCACAACAGGGATCCGGTGAGGTGCGTGGCTGGGCAGAGAAACAAGACAGTTCCTTACACACAAACCTCCAGGCAGTGGGGTGGACGGCTGTTCCACAAGGACACACCTGCCAGCTGATGATAAACTTGCACGGACGGAGCCCCTGATGACCATGGTGCAGCCTGCTGGGACCTCAAGTGGAGATGCACCCGCCAATCTCACTACGCCAGTGCTCTCCCCTTGGGCCTGTTGGTGTCTCAGCTGCAGCAATTGGAGGACAGCTCCGTAGCCATGCCGGGATGGTTTGTAGCTGGCACACTCACTTTCCAGACGCTGCTCATAAAGCAGATCCAATGTGTTCATTCCAATCAAGACTTGTGCATGAAATCCTGGCCTGACATCCGGGACCACCAGTGCCACGGTACACACATCCATATCAGCACCAATGAACTCCTTCGGGAAAGTAATGGTCACCTCGATGTAGCCCAGATAGGGTACTTCTTGCCCAGCAGCACCCTCCACTTGTAGCAAATCACACAATGGCCTGACAGGTTGATGTGAGAAGTGTTGATTGTAGGTCGAGATGGGTATTGTTGTCACTTGCGATCCGGTATCCAGTAAGCATGAAAACTCTTGGCCAGCTATGCTCACCTGGCCAGTGCATCTGGACCCGATCAACCCCCGTGGCAGGTGCATAACCTCGGGGGACGCGAACTGTGCTTGATCTCTGCACCTCACTGGTTTCTGCATGATGGGACGTTGTTGGTCCTCCCCAGTTCCTGTTTGCCCCTCAACAGGAACCTGATTTAGTTTAAAGACGAGGCACTGTGAGGACTTGATCGTGACCACCTCTTCTGCCTCTCAGCGAACTGTTTTTTCTTCATAGCCACAAGTGACGGGTTCGGATCATTATCACAATTGGGTCGTATGTGTCCATCTTCTCCACAATTGTAACAATAACCTGGCTTTGGCCCTGAGGGCGGGGTCTTGTAAGAGGGACGGGGTGGAGCCTTGGTGGTCCTCATACTCTCACTGAGCCGACTGACATGGGTGGAATTGGGTGAGGTAGGCTGCTTTCGGTTGGACTGAGCAGTAAGGGCCGCCAGCTGCTTTTGAATGTCGGCAAGCTGCTGGGTGAGCTGCTGGGTGATGGTAGTCAGCACTTCCACTTTATCCTCTTCTGGGGCTGCAGAGGCGTACTGGGCGTGCGCCCCGGCTCTGGCTTTTGAGCCGAGGTGCTGCTTCATACGCTGAACCTTTGCCGCCCCACGATCCTCTTCCGTCCTCAGCAGCAGCAGCAGCTCAGCAAACGATGGAGGACGAGACTTGCGCTGTTTGAGCTGGAGCTCCGATATGAGCGTGTTGTCCCAGCAGCCACGGCAAAATTGGTTCAACAGATGCCGATCCAGTTCGGTAGCTGGGACTCCTCCCCTTTTCACCGCCAAAGTTAGTGCAACCTGCAGCCTGTGCAAATATGCAGATGGATTTTCACCAGCGTCCTGAAACAGCTCCATAAATTTGGCGTACAGCTCGTCACCATCCTGGACTGTTCCATAGGCTGAATCGAGAATCTGGAGGTAAACCATGGGTGGTGTGTCCGGCGTGAGATGCCTTACCATATCCGCTGCTGGTGGCAGTAAGCTCTCAAGTATTCTCCTGGAGCGTTGCAGGTCGGAGACGGCAGGATCTTTCAACAGGAGGTCCACCCCAGATCGCCAGGCTTCGTAGTCTGATTCATTCTGTGGTCTTGGAGCACGACCCGAAAATGATCGGAGTCTCTGGGCAGACAGGTGAGTTGCATGGTCATCACTTTTCACAATATGTTCGACTACATACCGCTGTATTCCCGGTGGATTTAGATCAGGGAGGGGCATTGTGGGGAATGAAGGTCCTGCAGCTCCCCGAGCACTCGAGGTGGCAGGAATGTGTGGCAACTCATCGCTGGAATTGTGTACCATAACCGTAGCACCTTGAGGCGGGTTGGGGCTGGCAGCGTTGGGCAACTGTGCAGCTGTACTGGGAACAGTTGGCATCACCTCCTTTCTGGAGTCTGGATGAGTGGGGCTTTGCTCGGTGATGGACTGGCCCAGTAGAGACATTAACCCCGTCAGAACCTCAGTGTAGTCCCGCCCTGTGAGTTTAGCCAACTGTTTTAATTCGCCCAGGTATTCCCTTGTTTTTAACTCCCCAAAAGAATCTGCGCAAATGGTGGCGAGTTCTAAAATATCATAAGTAACTTTTTCTTTTTCACAACTGTACGTGTACGGCAAAATTTTCCGCAGTTCACACAAAGCATTTCCCGACTCAAATTCGACAATGATCATGTTCTGGAAAACGCCAGGCTCAGTTATAGCCACGATATTAGAGGGGTTGCCGTACCGACTTACGAATGCAACAACCTCATCGTCTGTGCGGTCACCGGTTACATGTTTAATTAAAACAGCATTCGGAATTTTTATGCCCTTTGTTTCCAAAATGTCCATATTTGCAATTAATGTCAACTTTACTATTGTTATTTGCTCAGCTCTGTACTCCCTCCTGGCTAGCTCGCCACAAATTATGTAGCACCTATGTCACACAAATTTAACACTGAAGCTAATGTGTAACAATAAAATACAACAATAGGCTAGTGATCAGAAGACTAAGGTACGACCAAAGGAGGGAGCAGACAGAGACTGAGGTTGCTGGTTGAATGATACCATGTATTTTTATATAGCAAAAAGTGCAATGAAAAACCCACAACAATAAAGTGATATTATATACAGTGAACCGGCCGATCTGCTAAAGGCAGACAATTAAAGAATTACGGTAAGTTAACTTTTTTCAATCATTTGCATATATGCACATTCAGATATTCACGATTCAGATTCATCAACAGATAACAAAGTCAGAGTCAGAAATAAGCAAAAACCCATACGCTTGGTTCATTATGAACACCAAAAAGATGATCCCAGCTGCCCCCCCACAGTTTATGTAAACCCACGTCTGGGTTGGGGAATTGAGTCCAGGGGAAATGAGTGGGAAAGTGTGTAGGGGAAGGATGTGTGTGCGTGTGTTGGGCAGGGGCTGAGCGAGTGGGTGAGAGTCTTTTACTGGGCTACAAAGAGCCCCCTACCAGCCTGGCAGGAGGGATGCGACTCATTCGACAATCTGTCAGTCCGTGGCTCCTTTAGCTCGCCATCTATAAGATCCTGGTCAAGAGAACAGGACCAAAGTTCCTTATAACATTCACCATGGTTTCATACATCAATCAATAC
This sequence comes from Micromesistius poutassou, assembly GCF_964030765.1. NCBI lineage: Eukaryota > Metazoa > Chordata > Actinopteri > Gadiformes > Gadidae > Micromesistius > Micromesistius poutassou. The sequence goes on from NC_140291.1 coordinate 12,102,525, forward strand.
ATTAATCCACATGATTCAACAAAGTACTCATTGCACTAATGTTATATTCTCAAAGTCATGATTTAGCAAATATAAATATAAATAGAAAAATAAATAGCATCTGTATCTATCATCATCATAACCAGCAGTTACAACAATTAGCAACATGATTCATTATTAAACAGACATGATACATCATCAATACTCTTTAAACCCATTACAGCAATATACTTTACATTCATTCTCAAAAGAACCCTTGGCTTCCCATTACAAAAGAAAAGACCCAGGCCTGTTTGCTAAACAGCGCTAGCCACCTCCATTAAAGTGAATGGCGGCCGCGGCTAATGCTAGCGGCTAATGCTAATGCTAACGGCTACAAACAATTTGACTCACCGGCCGTCCGCTGCGCACTACACATACGTTCGGCCGTCGCGGTCTCGGCACGGCAGTTGCGACACGGTAAGGGGCTCCTGTAGCTCGTCTCTCATGCAGCTTCCCCACTACTCCCTCTCTGAGACTGAACTGCAGCGGCTCAATACTAAACGTCGGTTGGTTGCGCCGACCCACGTGACCCCGTGACGTCACCGCCAGGTGACCCAGGTGACCATCCCGCGAGATTTGGACATAATACCGTGAGAGTTGAGAAACAGATACCCTGTGAGTGAGGGGTTTATCACCCCTGTTACATTAGGTTAACATATTCCCTGTATAAAACAAAGCTAGCTAAGATTAGATGCTAAAAATATAATAATATTTTTTATGAATACTTATATGTATACTTAACAAAGCCGGCTTCACACACATGTGAGTGTTATTCGCCAGGTGAGATTATTCCCAGGGAATGTCGCCACTGCCATCCAGTTCGTAACATTCATAATACTGGGATTGGAATGCTTTCATCAGGCCATTGGCTCGATCTATCCTCATTGTGTTATCTCATTCGGCGACAGAAAGTGACCGACCAGATATTTACAAGAAAATCTTTGAGATTATCACATAAGAGACCATCGGTAAAGTAACTGGGATGAATAAATCAAGGATCAATCAATTATTAAAGAAAGAAGCTGTTTTTAGACTAGTTTGACAAATCAAAACTGAAAAAGGTGGTCAAACCTGGGTTAACAGAGGTAACACTTTCTTTCACTTCGTATTTGTTTGTACCAATCATGTTGGTGGAGGCAGGATTCATAGGTGTGTAATTGGCATCATTAAAAATGTGAAGGTTGCAAATGAAAACAGTGTGCAGTGCAACAAGGCGTGACTCCGCCCCTTGCAGTGTCTGGTGTGTCCGCCCCCCCCCCCCCCAGAATTTGAGGAAGAAGTGCCCTTACACACAAACACACACACACACACATACACACACACACACACACACACACACACACACACACCCCTTATGGCCCCTGGGCTGGGGGCCCGACATGCCTGCTCCATCATCCCTCCTCCTCCTGGCTGGGTAATAGGTGTCTCATCTTTAGTGGTATCCTAGCGACAGACAGTAGACCTCGAGAACAGATTGATTCTAAAGACAGCCCCTTTTATAGTCTGTCACCGCCACAACTAATAATATTTCAACAGAGGGGGGAAAGATTAGTCAAAGACAACCTCTAACTGTCCTCACTTAATGGGTATAAATCCCCCCCATTATACTTCAACCTCCTATTTTTAAACACAACGGAAAAATCAAACTAAAAACATACGACAATTACAGCGGATAAATATAGTCTAAATAAAGCACAGATTATTATTTTGTGCCCGCTGATGAATAGGCTATTTGGCGTTCATTTTAGCCAGACACTTGGCTAGTGGTCTGAATCTTGATGAAAAGCACCAGGGCAGGATATAAGCACTTTATCACCGTCCTGTTGAAGCCAAGAGGAACGGCCTGCCCTCAGCCTACTTTAAGCCCACTCAGCAGTCCAAAGGGGTTGGGGGAGGGAGAGGGGGAGAGCAAGAGAGATAGGGGAGAGAGAGTGAGGGAGAGCAAGATGGAGGTGAGACAAGGAGGGAGAAAAGGAAGGGGAGGGAGAGAGAGGCAGGGGGCGGGGGGGGAGGTGGAGATAGCAAGGGGGAGAGAAAGAGAGACAAGGGGAGAGAGAGAGGGGGAACAAGATGGGGGAGAGACAAGGAGGGAGAAAAGGATGGGGGGGGGGCGAGAGAGGGAGGCTGGGGGAGAGAGAGCAGGGGGGGAATGATGAGGAGGGAGTGAGAGAGGCAGAGAGGGGACAGGAAAGGAGTGAGGCTGGGGGGAGGGAGGAAGGGAGGAAGGGGGAGGAGGGGAGAGGTAGGTGGGGAGGGAGAGAGAGGAAGAAAGAGGGGGGGAGTGACAGGGGGAGCGACAGGGAGGGCGAGAGTGGGGCAGTGAGAGAAAAAGAGGGAGATAGCATATAGAGGATGAATGTGCACAAGTGAGATACAGCCGCGGTTGAAACAGTTTCGCCCCGCGACGATCTCCCCGCGGCCGGCGTGGCTTTTTCACGGCCGCTCTCTTTACCCACACGCCGGACACCCCCCCCCCACTTACACCTCCCACAATGAGCGGCGCGAGGAGCTAAGTGCTTCCCTAAGATGGTGGCTTAAGATTCAGCTCGCCAGAGATCGCTGTCAGCCCGGACAGCTGTCTCCACAGACCGACATGTTTAAATAAAGTCAAAGTAATTTAGAGTTAGAAGGCGGCCGGGCCGTGCCCCGGGGCCCAGGTCTGCCAACCCGGGCCGTCGGAACATGATTCAGCAAATGAATAGTTGACTTCACCAGTCATTGTGCTCCGCCAGGGGGACTTTTATTGTGTGTAGGGTAGACTTGCCGTCAGGCGGAAATATAAAAGAATAATCATGATAATATTTAAGAGGGGGGGGGGGGGGGGGGAAACTGATTTGATATGCTACTTGCGTCAATCAGCGAGAGCCAAAGTGTGAATGTCTCGGTTAATTTGAAATTGTGATATTCTTTGGAGTCGCTTTTAATTAAAAGATTGAAAAAAGCAATTTGATGTCGAAAAACTGCACACGGTCGAGGTCAAATAACCTTTAAAAAAGTTGACTTTCACGTTGAATTTCACTACCAGCACTACAATTTAATTAAAAATGGTATTCATCATTTTTAATGTTGGCATATGTTGTATAATGGCCTTTGACCCCTACAATAATATAACAATATAATATTATATTGGATTTGACCATGGGTACATGCATTAAACGTTTACAATGGCAGTATAATTCACATTATAGGCAGACATCTAACTGTAGAGAGATGCATGCACGCACACACAAACACACACACATACACACACACACACACACACACACACAAACACAACCTAAGTACATACACACACAGACACACACATAGAGTAACAACATACCCCCCCCCCACACACACACACACAAAGACACACACAAACACACACACACACACACACACACACACAAACACACACACACACACACACACACACAACCTTAGTAAATACACACAGACACGCACAGATACAGTACCTACATACACCCACACAAACACACACACACACCCTAATATGCTCAAACACATTCTCACCTAAAAAGTCCCCTCGTAAAAAACGATACTGTCACCGTATAATTAGCAAGAATTTATCCGGGAGGTACCAGCGTTAATAGACCCGCCAGGGACATTTCGTTTTGGCGGGTGTTGATGTTGCCATCGTTGTTGTTGTTGTTGTTGTTGTCGTTTTCTCCAACCTTAAAAAAAAAACAACGTCATACCTCATAATGAACTATACTTCATCTTCAAAAATCGACGCCTCTTCGTGAGCCGGCGACAGGGAACAGAGGAGCGGCAGTCGTCCATGTGCACGCCAGGTCACGACCCTGTTGGTTTGTTAATTACATTCTGTTAGAGTCTACGCGTGTCGGTGGGGGGGGGGGGGGGGGGGGGCTGTTTGTTTTACGGTGTCGTGTCGACAAGCCCGGCTAATGTCACCCAGTGGAACGTGGCGTCGTACTTCCAGGAGCTGTGGAAAGACGTGTTGTTGTTTATTTCCTGGTTCTACTGGATGCCTGGAGGCCAATGAAATCCCCGTTAGCGCGTTAATTGATTTTACATAGACTCAATGCGGTCCCATTGTGGCGTGCCCTTGTCTAGTCACTGTTCTCTCTCTCCTTCTCTGTCTTCATTCGCTCTTTCACAACCTTCTCTCCCTTATTCCACCCTTTTTCTTTCTTTCTCTCCTCCCTCTCTCTATCTGTCTCTGCCCCGCCCACTCTCTCTCTCTGTCTCTCTCTCTTTCACTCTCTCTCTTTCACTCAGCCTACCATTCTCTCCCTCTCTCTGTGTGTCCCCCCCCCCCTCTCCTTCTCTCTCTCTCGCTCTCTCTCTCTCTCTCTCTCTCTCCTCCCTCCCTCCCTCCCTCTCCCTCCCTCACCCTCCCATCCTTCCACTACCTGCTGTAAGCCGTGGGTTCATCATGGTCTGGTGTTTTTGGGAGGTAATAGCTGCTAACTCAGACATAATCCTAAGACTCTGTGCTCCCCGAGATAGCAGCCCCAGGAAGATGTTTGTTTCTTCATTACGGGTGACAGACAAGCGACAAACTGGATTAATTAGAAAGGGGGTCGGGGGGGGAAGAGGAAATCTCTATCTTTCACAACACATTAAGTTGGAAGGCGAATAGTGGAACCTGTTGTAAGGGGACTAGGCTAGACTAAAAACCAGGGAGAGAGAGATAGGGACAGAGAGAGAGAGAGAAAGAGAGAGAGAGAGAGAGAGAGACTTTAACTCACCAAGTGACGAGCAGGCAGGCCCACTGTAGGGCTGTACTTAATAGATGTACTCATCTTATGTGTTTGTTATGGAAGTAATTGTGTCACTGCTTTTTATCACCACTAACCTGTGTGTCACTCCCACTCATTCACTGCATCTAACTCACTGACTTACTCAAACATTCACGCAGTCACTCACTCGCACAATCATTGTGTATCCCAATGACTAACTGAGCCAGTCATTCACTGCATGCCTGTCGATAACTGAATGATTCCCCACCCACTCACCCACTCACCCACTCACTCACTCACTCACTCACTCACCTACTCGTTCACTGCATGCAACTTACCCACTAACTCACCCGCTCACTCTGTAATTTGCTAACTCCCCCACTCAACTCACTCACCCATTGATACTCACCCACGCCGCAACTAACTAACTCACTCACTGACTAGCTCACCCATCACTCACTCTCTCTCTCACTCACTCACTCACTCAGTAACTCGCTCAGTAACTCACTCACTCACCACTCTATAAATAACTCCCTGACTCCCTCACCCCCTGGTGCCAGGGCCAGTCCTGTTGTTCTGCTCCCAGTGGGGCTGTGTGAGAGCTGTCCCGTCTGGCTGGCTTACATAAGACAACACTGCAGCCTTGGTTGGTTCAATATTTTAAAAGAAGACTTTTGTGCTCATTGCCACCTCTTAACTGAAGGGAGAGATAGCTTTAAAGGCACAATTATGTGTGGCTTTTTTTTGTTGTTGTTGTTTTGATGCCTGATCTCTTTTATTTATTTATTTTGCCTTACTTCTCTTTCATGTGTAGTGGCTAAGCCTTGATCCTCTGTTACTCCGTCGTAATTCCTCCACTTCCAAACATCTTTGTAGTGTTCCATTTCTCCCTATGAATTATGCATGAGAACACCTCTACTACCTCAGCTCACATCCAGGGTTCAACTCTGCCGAGCCAGCCCTCATCCGTTCCTTGGAGCCCAAAACCGTGCGCCTTCTGTTGGATAACTCAAAGTGATCCTCTATGGGCACTGTGAGCTCCCCACAACGCACACCACATCCTCAATTTAGACTCCGAGACTCGGTACAGAGGAGGACCCAAGGGGGGGGTCTCAAAGACTGGGATGTGACTCACACACACACTCATACGGAGGCGCTGTCGAAACTCCTCTGTCTGGCTGATAAGATAAGAAAAATTATATTGAAAAAACATGAACTCAAACTCAAATGTGCTGATGAAATTGAAGAATGCCTATGTTAGTTACGCTCTATGTGAAGCAGCTTGTTAAAATACTTGATTTTTTTTTACTAATAAAGATTATGAATTTGTCTGTTATTTACACTTGTAAACTTGTAGCCTTATCTTCTTTTGGACACCTAAATGTAAAATGAAGTCTGAATATAACAATACTACTGTAGACAATAGGCTGGCCTCAGCCTATTGTCTACAGTGTGTGGTTGTGCATTAGGGCTATTAAAATAAACAATGGGACTTTATCTCAGCCAGATGCACAGGCTAGGAGATGCACAGATCTACACCTTGACTTCCAATACTAAAAATATGCTCCTGGGGCCAACAGTAAAATCTGGCATTTAAGCTTTCTAGTTAATGGACTGGCTGTAAAGAGATGGTCAAGAAATAATGTGCTACAGACCGCTTCAAGGTTTATTGTTTCAGAATTATCACTTACAATTTAATATATAAGCCTATATATTTGCTATATATAGTACCGTAACTATTTAAATAGTTAACTTACAATACAACTGTGTGGTTTATTATGCGACATTGAGGACAACAAATGCATCTAGGAACAAGCAAGCTCTGAGTGCATCTTGGCCCATAGAAATAATAATAATGATAATTATTCTCTTTTATTATCTTTTGTTTCTATATTATAGCACTTTAAGCAGTTTGCTTATTTGATGATTAAATGTGCTTGAGTCTTGCTCTTTTTTGGTTGTATCTTCATTGTTGAATGCACTTATTGTAAGTCACTTACAATCAGCTAAATAAATGTAATGTAAGGTAAATTGTTTACGTGGTACCCAGCTAGAGCAAGAAGCCCGACCTACTCAGATGATGACATATACACACACACACACACACACACACACACACACACACACACACACACACACACACACACACACACACACACACACACACACACACACACACACACACATAATGAACGGAAAAAGAGATAATTCTGGTTTTTATCTCCAATCAAGTCTCGGTTTGTTTATGCCTGTACCAAATATTATTCAAATGATTATACATACCCTAATCAAAATCAGATGACATTTAGGCCATTTATCTTCTTGAAAAAAAAAACTATTTTGGTGACTTTTAGCAATGATATAGTATTGTGAGGAAGAAATAATGCAAAGTTTATAAAAAGACAAAACAGCTATCTATCTCTGAGATTGAAATTGAAATAAAAATAAGCATTGTACAAATATATTTTGTATCGAACATAACAATCAGTCAGTCTCTACTAGTTAGTCCTGCAATATAAAAACAAACAGGATAGCTATGAATCTTCATTTTAATTAATTTTTCCACAAAAGACAAAAACTACCAGAACAAAGATAAATAAACAGAACAATGCCTAAACAAACATGAATACTACGAATAACAGATGAGATGCATTTGCTGGCCCATTGATTTTGTAAACAGAGAGAGAAAATAAAAATGGATTTATTAATACATACAATCTTATAATCCGAGTCGCTACCACCATCATTCAGAATCAGTGTGAGTTCAGCCTTCTCCTGTAGTTAAAGGGGTACTGTTTGATGAGCTTTGTGTCTTTTTGTGTTTGGAGTACATTCTGAGTAATACGTTTAAGAGCCTGACATGTGTTCGTACCTCCACGGGCCTAAGGGAGCCCTCATGATCCCTTATCTCATTCAGGAGACGAGAAGTGGTCTCAGACTATAAAGATATTCTAACTTAGTAATGATCATTTTGGTGGAAGAAATGAAAAAATATGTTAAGCAATAAGAAAGTAATAAGATGGGTTTGTCTGCATCTAACACAATTTAGATCCCCAATTGGGAAAACCTTAAGCTTAAACTAAATAGCTTTGATTATTAGGTGTGAACACTAGAGAGAAGCTGCATGGAAGTCTTATAGACATGGAAAAAGGGATTTCTTAATAATGAAAGTCGTGCGTGTGAGGGTAATCTAGTCTTGTTGTCTACTGTTTACCAGAGGAGAACCCAAAGTTCAGATTGCAATTGAGCAGACAGAGAGACCTGAGTCATTACATGAGTTGATTATTTTAACAGAGGACATTGCGAAAGTACTCCAGATACTCTCATTGAGCATATGATCGTTGATTGGTTTGTAATGAGGTTCATTCTGAATGATGAAGGGATAGCTTAAAGGTTGCAGGGAGCGTGAAGGGGTTAGTGTGTTGCCTCAAGTGATGTTGTGTGTGTGTGTGTGTGTGTGTGTGTGTGTGTGTGTGTGTGTGTGTGTGTGTGTGTGTGTGTGTGTGTGTCTGTGTGTGTGTCTGTGTGTGTGTCTGTGTGTGTGTGTGTGTGTGTGTGTGTGTGTGTGTGTGTGTGAGTGTATCTTGAGGGTGCTGCTGTCATCAGAAACAGTCCCAAGTTAAAGCACCTCTGCTGGGGAAGAAATAGAGTCTGTGTGTGTGTGTGTGTGTGTGTGTGTGTGTGTGTTTTCTTTTTGTGTGGAAATGGAGTGGGAGGTGGGTGTGTGAAAGATTAATGGGGGGGGGGGGGGGGTATCTGTGGCAGAAAGATGCAAGTGTGTGATACTGTTACATGAAGGAAGAAGGTTGGTAAAGAGGGCACAGCACACACACACAAACACACACACACACACACACAAGGAGAGATGTCAGGGTAGACCTATAAACAATTACCTATTAAATAAAGCCACTCAAATGATAGACATCATTTGAAACTATACAAGAGAGTGCTATTGAAGATAACTTGTGGGTCTTCTAATCTCGGTTGCTCGCCTCTGATCCCCGCTCGCTGTGATCAGCCTGTGTGTGTGTGTGTGTGTGTGTGTGTGTGTGTGTGTGTGTGTGAAGGGTTTAGCTGATCTCCAGATGAGGGCGAGTTCACCTCGACCGCGGATAACAAGCTTTCACGGAGTTCTTTTTTTATCAGATGGAGGAAGAAGGAGGTTAGGAATGACGCAGCGATTCAACAGAGGCTCTCAGTTAAGATGTGGGGCTAGTGTACACCCACACTTATGACGCATTTCCACCGGCGGGTGAGGGTCAGTTCGTTGCGGCTTGATAGTGAAGGAGTAGTGAAGGTGCGGTATAGCCCAGCTCAGTTACGGCTTGCGCTGCCTTCCACCACCGACGGTACCCTTATGGTGGGGGTGGGGTTTAATGGCGCATTTCCACCGGCGGGTACGCTTCGGACCCAGCACGCCTCAGCCCAGTGGTGAGGGTGCGGTATAGTGCAGTAGCGATGGGTCGTTTGCGAACAAATTAGTTCGAATGAACTCTTTAACAAGAACGAAACGACCTGATTCCCCGTTTCAGTTCTCTGTCTCGTTCGTTCTCCGAGACTCGACACCCAGACCCACCCACTGGTCGCTGACTCGCGAGTCGCCGTTCGTTCACTGACTCTGTTAAGCGGTGAAGACTCGAGGACTGAGACGTCACGAGAGCCAGCCGGGCAACAACATCCCGATTCTGAACATGAAGCGCTCCTCAGCTGAAAGGAACTTAGTTAATGTTGTAATGTGGTAACCGTTGGCACCACTGCACAATCGTTCTCATTTGTTTGAGAATGAGAACGAGGGAGGAGAGTACTGTGCATTCCATGATTCACCGCTACCGGAAACGCGACTGAACGAACGAACGATTCTGAACGATTCTCCTCTTGGCGAACTGACCAACGCGAACTGAATCAAGCAAACGAATCATGAAATCCACCACTATAGCACAGGTCAGTTACGGCGCGCGTTTCCACCGCCGCCAGTACCATTATGGTAGGGCGGGGTTTAAGCCGGACGGTGACAGCCACGGCAGCTACGTAAGCATCGTGACCTCATAGCAGCCCGACACAGTGTAGCCTGCTAATAGATCCAAGGAAAAAGAAGAACGCGCACAATGAACAAAGATCAACAATGTAGGACGTCCAAGAAGGACGGCAAACTTTTGCGCAACATTTTCTTCAATAAACAAAGCTTTCTCCGTTGTCCAGAAATAACTCATGGGTAGCGTGTTTGTTTGTTATCCCCCTGTTGCACGGAAGGGACGATTCTGTTGACCAATGAACAGACGGCGTGTGTAGCTCAAACTTGCCGGGACCCTTTCAGGGTCGCGGCATCTCGCAGTACCGGTTTTCAGTACTGCGAGATGCGTACGGCTCAGTCCGGATCACGCCCACTTTTGGCGGGGGAAACACAACCCGTGCCGCACCTTTGCAGACTGAAACGACCCGCACCCTCTGGTGGAAATGTGCCATTAGCACTTACACTTGGCAGACACAGAGAGAGAGACAAAAATAACTCACTGAGAATAACTGTGAGTCTACAAAAATCTCAAAACGCATTATAATTACAGGTGTTTGTTTGTTGGATTTTCAAATAAATATACATATATAAAATATATTTCGTATATATACATAAATAGGTTTCGATTATTTCCGTGGTCATTCGGCCGGACTCGTGGATTATTAACGTTCACCGGCGCTGACGCAAGACCCGCAAGATCCGGATAAACTGGCGCTTATCCGGATGTGACGCCAGACCCTCTGCCCATAACAGGATGTGACGACAATCGTGCCCGTGATTTCAAACTTGAGGAAGAGAAAAACATCGCAGTGTTTGGCCGCCGTTTGGGTGTATTATCACAACACTGGACATAAAAGCCTATTGTATGTGAGTTGATATACTATTTCTCTTTTGAACTAATGTATTTGTCTTTGTTTTCCATTTGGCAGATGTAATGCTTTCATCGTTTAATAACTATTACGTTCAAAAGAATGAGTAAGTAACGCGCGGTATTTGAAGCTGGGTCTGACAGGTGCCACAACAACCTGTCCCCCCCGGTTAAACCGTCCAACTCCGCTCAACTCAATTTAGAACGTTTTGCCTGTGTATGTATTTTAATTATGGCACCCATTGCATTCCTGACCATCCCTGGAAGGATAGGACACTCTGTGTCCTCCTCAAGATTTCTTCCTTGTTAATTAAGGGAGTTTTTTCTTGTCCTCTGGGGGGCTAGGGTCAGGGGGGTGTCGTAAATATATGGCCTGTGGAGCTCTTTGAGGCTGTACCTGTGATTAAGGGCTGTAGAAATAAAATTGAATTGAATTGAACGTCAAAAGTTTTCTTCGTTTTCTTTTTTTTTTTGCAGTGGTCCTCAGAAGACAACCCGACCACCATGTCTAAAGGAGCTAAGGAGACCATCGCTACACGCCTGGGCTTCAAGTCCGTCCCCGCTGGACCCTCCAAGCAAGCCGAGGCTGACCTGGACCGGGTCCGGAAGGAGAACGCTCACCTGCGGAGGAAGATGGATGAACTCACCAAACGACACGTCAAGCCCCCAGACCAGGACAAAAGCAAACTCCTAGAGGTAAGGGAAATGCATATCCGTACGTTTCTCTGAAACACAAAGATGCATTTTGATGGATTTCAGTTTCACTGAAACCCGGTGACGCTTGCATAAAATCTTTCAAATGAAATGTACTGTTTATGTACTTATGTACTACTTAAACTGACGTAACATTCTGTTTTGAGGGTGAAATGTAGAGGGTGTTGTTGTTGTTGTTGTTGTTGTTGTTGTTGTTGTTGTGTAATGGGGTATTCTTGTTTGCTGGTAGCGTATAATATCGCTGGAGACGCTACGAGAACGTAACAACCAGCAGCTCCTGGTCAGGGAGCAGGAGATGGAAGTCCTGAGACAGCAGCTCACTGCTCGCGGTGGAGAGGTACACACACAAGCACACACATACACATATACACACTAGGTATTGATGCAGGGGGTTAGGGCCTGAAAGTGAAACTTAAAGCTCTTCAACGTAAGATACATAGAAGTTTTCCGTGAAGGGAGTTCTTCTTAACCGACAGGAAGTCGCAGCAGTTTCCTTTTGACTTTTATCTATATGTAAAAAAGACAGACATTGTATCTCATTATCTACCTATGTATCTATCTATATCTCATATATCCTATATCCATCTCTCCTATCAATTTCTACATATCTTTATTTATATCTGTACCATTCTCTCCCGGCGACCTATTTTTGCCTATAGCAGATAGTTATAAATGAAGATAGGTGGATATTGGTTGGTTATATAGACACAGATAGCTCTGTATCTATCTCCACCTGGTATCTATAGCCATCTCTATCTGTATGTGCAGTGTCTCTATGTCTCTAGCGGCGGTGTCTCTCCCTCCAGGTGGTGGCGTCGCTGCAGGCCCAGTTGGAGCAGCGTCGACGGGATGGCGAGCAGCGAGACCGCTCCTTCCAGAACCTGACGGAGGAGACGGAGGACCTGAGGAGGCGTCTGGCCGCTGCGTCGGCCCGCTGCCAGGCCCTGGAGGCACAGGCCGCACAGGTGAGTGGTATATGGTAAATGGTAGGGGTAGGAATCACTTGGCACCTCACGATCCGATTCCGATTCAGAGGTCAACGATTTGCTTCTAAAACGATTATCTCGATGCAACAATTTTTTTTATGTACATTTCCATGCGGGATTTTCAAAAATATATATATACATCTGAGTTTGTTACTCAGAGTTTGCTAATCACTTCATACTTCATCATTAAAGACAATCAACAGATGAATTACCTTATCTAATATTTTATGTTAGTTAAAGTCGGTTCTCTGCGCAGAGAACCCACAGACAGAAAGGAGTTTTCTGTAGCGCTCTGCAGCAGGCGAACAAATTAAAAAGATATATATATTTCTTTTATTATTATTAAATTTGTTTCAGATTATTAATTGTTCTGCATCGGGATGGAATAGTTCTAGAGAGAATTGCGATGCATCGAAAAATCTATTATTTTTCCCACCCCTATGGAATGCATTTTTATACAGCGCTTTTCTAACCAGTGGCCATTTATTATTTACAATATTGCATAACATTCAACCATTCATACACACATTCACACACCGACGGTGGTGTCAACCATGCAAGGCGACAGCCAGCTCATTGGGAGCAGTTAAGGTGAGGTGTCTTGCTGAGGGACACCTCAACACTCACGCTAGGAGGAGCCGGGGATCGAACTAGCAACCTTCTGGTTACCAGCCACCCTGCTCTGCCTCCTGAGAGACATGACGCCCCAGGGGGAGGTGCTTGGGGGAGGGGCTGGGAGACATGTGAGGAGCTAGGGGCGGGGATAGAGTATAGATGAAGGGGCTGGGGGAGGGATCATGGTATGGAGGCAGAGTACAGCTGGCTCACTTAAAACCTGTTAGAAGACTATGTGTTTCAATGGTGCTCAAGTAAAATAAAATGAAAGCAATGGCTTTGCCCTACAATGTAGGGTATATGTAGAATATGTAGGGCCTACATATTCTATTCTCAGATTAATTCATGATCATCATCTGTTCCCTTGAAGCAGGGATGGGCAACTTTCATGATTAAGAGGGCCACAATTTTTCATCATCACCATCAAAGGGCAACATGACCGCGCTCTTCACCTAATCGGATATGAGAGAAGCTACGAAATAATTTAAAAATAAGAACAAATGATGTGTCTTTATCAGTGGTGGCTGGTAATGGAAGTTGTTGGTGTGGGGTAGTGATGGACAGGGGGTCTGGGTGTCCTCCCCCAAAAAATTTTTTATTTGGTAGATGTGATTTCCTGTATTCTGGTGCATTTTGGGGATGGCCACTACCTAAAAAATCATTCAGATTCATAGCCTGTATGTTTATACTGCATGTAATGTTAATTGAACCAACATACATTAATTTCATATTTTCCATGCTCAAATGCCATTTTCAACATGTCTATACTCTTGTTAAACGAAAAACACAACAAGTTTGTTTTAAAAGCCACATGAGTGATTCTTATTTTTTTCAATGCAAAGGACTCACATACATCATCATTCAATGATGACACAAAACTGAAAAACAGTGGCCCAACATTAAGTGCAACACCTAGCATTATATTCAGTCTGTAGTAGTGGTGACTTAAGTTGAAATCTTTCATGACTGATATTGTTTCTAAGCAAACTAGACACATTGGTTTGCCTTTGAATTCTATGAAAAGATACTCTGCTTCTCATCTTGACTGAAAGGTACGGTTTTTGTTGATGGAGTTTTCTGTAAAATAAACCTAAAATAAAAAAAAGTTGTATCTTAAATTATCTGAGGATGCGGACAGCATGTGGCCCGCAGGCCTCCAGTTCCCCATCCCTGCCTTGAAGGACGTACAGCAAATCCAAAGACATGAATGTTTAAAAGTGTGCACAAAGTAATGGTACTTGTGGATCAGAACTAATTACTAGGTACTACATTTTGGATTTTTTTTATTTTACTGTTGCCAATTAAACAGGAGGATGTGATCGATGTGAATTAGTCAAATCAATAATCAAAACCACTATTAATGGTACTGTTAGTTCAAATTATTGGTAACCTACTGTGGTGTCGGTTATGGAGCTGTCATCCACTAGATGGTAGTATGTGACCAGCTTAATGGTGGGGGCATCTACCCTAAACCTTTAACTGATCTCCATGAAGCCTATCCTCTCCCGTCCTTCTCTCCTCTCCCTCACCTCCTTCACTCCACACAGCTCCCTCCCTCTCTCTCTCTCCCCCTGGGTTGTAAGAAGCCAACACAAGGCTTAACTTATGCTGCATGGTTGAAATCTATCTGACATACATTGAAAAGTTCATGATGTTTTTGGCCAGTGTAAGCCTGAGGGTTTCATCTGGACTTACTCTTTTAAGGAAATGTCAGAGGGCAGAGAGGATTCTTCCAGGGGGCATTATCATATGGTTGTCGAGGAAAGTGCTTTTTGTGACCCCACACTGACTTTGGTCCTAAATGTGTTTGGGTGGGCTGTCATAACAGACTAGAAGTAAAGAGGTTGTAGATTAAGCTAGAAAAAGATACTTATGGCATGTCCGAATAAAACAATGCTTATATATTAAGGCTGTCAATGGCTCTCTTTTTTTAATCGTGATTAATCGCGTAGTATTGATTGAGTTAACTCGCGATTAATCACACTTTTAAAATTATATTTTAAATCCCCTCCAATTGAAGTTAAATGAGATTATCAAATGGAATGACACATTATCATTCATACTAAATGTACTTAATAAGCAAAAACTAGACCAAGTTATCTTGATGGAGTTTTATTGACTCAGTGTGGGTTGAATATGAAACTTACGGAACACCACAGATTTGGGAATTGTAAACAGGCAGTTAATTAGTACAATTGTACACCAACAGTTACTCCGAGTGTAGATAAATTCAAATAAGTAGCACCACAGATTTGGGAATTGTGAACAGGCTGTCACTTACTGCAATTTTAATCAGGCTGTCACTTACCGCAAGTGTAATTGAATGTAAAGTAAGTGGAACTAAAAGCGAAAATGATTTCTGATATGAATGTTGACATTCTCTGGGCAAAACCTTTCAAAATCAAAGTGAAAAAAAGGATGTGCGTTAATGCGTCAATTTGTATTAATTGCGTTAAAATATGATTGCGTTAACGTGTAATAACTTGCCACGCCCTAAATAAATTTATTAATCTACATAGTCCTCCTGACTGATAAAAATGATACACCCCTCCAACCATTTTTGTGTCAGCCTAATAGTCTTTTTGTTGACGTTTAGAATAATTAATGATACAACTAGGGAAGCAAGTAGAAACCCTGGAGTGGCCCTTCACTAGTCCTTTTCTAACTTCATCTTGTCTTTCTGATCAGACTGGCGCTGTTCCCTCTGGAGACCTGGCTGTCGTCCACGATCAACTCAGAGATGTAAGTCAGACTGTTGATGGGGCTTTCATCCATTTATTCACACATTCATCCATTTATTCACACACCCATCCATCTGCCCAGCTCCCTATCCACTAAATGATGCATCCGCGATCCGCTGGTGATTTTTCTGCTTATGTCTGTGTCCGTCTGCCTGTGTCTGTATTTCAGGCTCTGGAGAAGAACCAGCAGTGGCTGGCGTACGACCACCAGAGAGAGGCCTACGTACGCTCTGTGCTGGCCCGCACTGTGGAGCTGGAGCAGCAGCTGACCCAGACCAATCAGGCGAGCCCAGAAGGTAGGATGGGGCTTGGGAGAGGGACCCAGACCAACCGGGCTAGCCCAGAAGGTAGGATGGGGCTGGGGAGAGGGACCCAGACCAACCAGGCTAGCCCAGAAGGTAGGATGGGGCTGGGGAGAGGGACCCAGACCAACCGGGCTAGCCCAGAAGGTAGGATGGGGCTTGGGAGAGGGACCCAGACCAACCGGGCTAGCCCAGAAGGTAGGATGGGGCTGGGGAGAGGGTGATAGGTGATAGGTTGGTCAGGGGAGAGGGGCCCAGGCCGCTGGTCTCACCTGTCATTCAGAGTACTTTATTTATTCTGAAGGCATTTTCTTCAGGATTAAATCATTTTTAATCAATCCTCTTTTTTGAACGTAGAACCTCTCGATTTATAGTTACTACAACACTATATAACACAAACTACATTAAACCTTGTAAAAGCTGTTAGGCAGGGCAACATCACGGCTAAAGGTGTTGCTCTGGTATATTTCAATGCAGTGAAACCCAGAATTTACCGCAAGTTTGTAGCTCTTTAGTCATGTTCTGAGTTTGAGAAAGGAAAGCTTTCATTGTCTAGTCGCTCTACAGATTGAGACTTCATTATTCTACAGTCTATCCTTCTTGGAGGATCTTTGTTCTGTCAGGAAGACGGGAGCGGTTGTCGTCCAGAATGAAACTCTGCTTAAAAAGGGAAAGTTTGGTTGAAAAGTTCTTTGTTGAACTTGACAGTTTCAGAAGTTGTCAGTTGGCCATGCTTGCAGTTGCAAATCAGCATCTGATAGGGAACCTTCAGTTCAAAGAGTTTTGACTTCTCCTCATTAATTTGTGAAGTTTCTTTGCTCTTTGCTTGGTTTCTTTCAGAGATCCAGAGCATATTAGTGCTCCAGACTAAAGATGTAAATTAAAAATTGGGGGGGGGGGTGTAGCCAATTTATTAGTGGTTGTGAAAGGTTGGCTGAAACATAAAAATAATGGACAGTTCCATTTCTGGTGAATACACAGTATTTGCCATTTTACTTAATGATTGGATGACATGATCACCAAACGGCCGACCAGGATCATAACCTGCATGGGACATTTCTTAAAAGTGGCGTTAGTGTTTTTCTGACAACTATGGGGCCTCAGTTATAACTCTTGGAGTGTTGGAACACCTGTCCAGCCTAAAGTCACCATCATATTCTAATAACTTAATCTTTCAAAAGTTCTTTCCTTTTGCTACCATTGTGTAGTTTTTTGTCCTTGACCTGATTTGGAGTTAGCGGTCTGGTATAATGTGGGATTGTGAAGCCACCCTTGAGACGCTAACTGTTAATAAGTGCCGTACTAATAAGAACTGACTGGTACCCCCAGCCTCCAAGGTGGCAGCAGTAGTTCCGGAAGTGCCGACCCACTCGGACCAGCTGGTGCAGGGGCTCCAGAAGGGCCTGGAGGCCCAGAGAGAGGCAGCCTCCAGGGCTCATTTGGAACTCCAGCAACACAAAGAACAGGTGAATGGAAAAAGGTTCACGGTCAGCTAGGATATACTGTAACTCAAGCTTCAGTTCTCTTCTTTAAAAGTTTGACTGCATCTGTGTTCAAACATGAGGCATGTGTTCACGGCAGATGGTATTTTCTTTTTCTAACCTTTTTATTAATAAGCAGGTAGAGTTTAATCTTCCTCAAGGATGCCTGCCGGTCAGGCAGCAGGTATTGTCAATCTAACTCTGAACCATTCGGCTATCCGAACAACTGGATTATCCTGTGCCCATCGAATGCAGATAATCACAACCTGAATAAAATATAATAACTACTAACATGGAAAAGGGTTAGGGGTCCTGTTTAGGGCGGCATGTTCAGTAGGTAGAGCGGGGTCGGCAGGTAACCGGAAGGTTGCTAGTTCGATCTTCCTAGCTAGAGTGTCGTGGTGCTCCTGAGCAAGACACCCGTTTATTCACTGCTCCCCTGCAGTCCATTTACCATTTATCTTTGTTATAAACTGTGGCTGTTGTGTCTCTGGTGGCGTGCAGACGTCCGGCCTGAGCGAGGAGCTCCGCAGCCAGAAGGAGGAGGCGTGTAGGCTGCAGGAGGAGCTGGCCTCCCTGCAGAGGACCTACAAGGAGAGGAGCAGGGAGCTGGAGCACACCCAGGAGCTGCTTCAGGCGGAGCGCCTCAGCAACAGGTAGGGAGGAAACACAGTGCACACTGTACACACACAGTGGCAAACACACAGATAAGTGCACCTCCTTTCAAATGGACACGGTAGGGATAATACACAAGCACATATAATAATACACTTTTGTGTATTATTACTTTGCGTTATAATCTAGGGCGGGGTCGGCAACCTTTTGGATCAACTGTGTTCAAATGTATGAAAATGATCGGGGCACAAAATAAAATGCATTTATTCTTAGATCCCTGCCCCTACACTAAACAGCGACGCACAATCAAGCACTTGATTGATTAAACTCTATCAGCCCCCGTCTTCCATATTCTTCTTCTCTCTTGTTTCAAATGGACGTGGCACACAACAGTTTCACAGGAAAGTATCACACAGCTCTGTCCTGCCGTGAAATAAATCAGCCTATAAATAATAGAAAATAATAAATAAATAATTCTGCACCAAGGCTGAATTTCTTGAACGTCTTCAAGTACTGTATTAGGGGCCCACTAACACCTATATTAAAGCATCCATAAAGTAGCATGCCATGGGACCTTTAATATCTCAGGACAAAGCTAAGCCATGACTAAGCCAATAAAGCAAGCGGGTGAGATCATGTGCTGTTGTGTCTCCCGCCCCTCAGGCAGGTGGTGAGCGAGGAGAGGATGGCGTCGTCGGAGAGGCGGGGCAAGATGAGGGAGGAGCTTGAGGACATGGACACCAGGCTGGAAGAGGAGAGGAAGAGGTCTGCCGACCTGCTGGCCCAGGTCGGAACCCAAGCCTAGTCTACCCATCACCCCCTTGAGACCCCAGTCCTCTATCCCTAACCATCGTCCCCTCAGACCCCAGTCCTCTATCCCTAACCATGAACCCCTAACCCTCTAGCTGTACCCTGTAACTTAAGCCCCTAAGGTTTTAACCACGACACTTGACCCTAATGCTCTGACCCTCACCTTATCCCCCTTACCCTTCCTCCTCCGTTCTTTAACCATGACCCTCTAACCCTAACCTAGTGGTTCCCAACCTTTTTGGACTCCATTTTGGACTCCATTTTAAGGCCTGAAAGCGGTTGCAACCCAAATTTCCTCCCAATTTTCACATTGTTTTAACCCCATTAACATTCAATCCAAGTGATTGTAACATGCATCGTAACACCCTAAGTAGGTGTTGACCTTAAAGATGTGCTGAGGTTAGGGATGACTGTTGACGTTAAGGATACGCTTAAATATGTCTGTTAAGGAGGTGTGTTGAGGTTAAGGATGTGTTGAGGTTCAGGGTGTATTGTGGTTAAAGATGTGTGTTAAGCGTAAAGATGTGCATTAAAGTTAAGGAGGGTGTTGAGGTTAAGGATTTGTTGAGGCTAAGGAGGTGATGAGGTGTGTTGATATATATTTAATTGAGGTTAAGGACGTGTGTTGAGGTTAAGGACGTGTGTTGAGGTTAAGGAGGTGTGTTGAGGTTAAGGACGTGTGTTGAGGTTAAGGAGGTGTGTTGAGGTTAAGGAGGTGTGTTGAGGTTAAGAGGTGTGTTGAGGTAAGGAGCTATGTTGAGGTTAAGGAGGTTTGTTGAGGTTAAGGAGGTGTGTTGAGGTTAAGGACGTGTGTTGAGGTTAAGGACGTGTGTTGAGGTTAAGAGGTGTGTTGAGGTTAAGGAGGTGTGTTGAGGTTAAGGAGGTGTGTTGAGGTTAAGAGGTGTGTTGAGGTAAGGAGCTGTGTTGAGGTTAAGAGGTGTGTGTTCAGCTCAAAGATGTGTGTTGAGGTTGAGGAGGTGTGTTGAGGTAAGGAGCTGTGTTGAGGTTAAGAGGTGTGTTGAGGTTAAGAGGTGTGTGTTCAGCTCAAAGATGTGTGTTGAGGTTGAGGAGGTGTGGGGTTTAAAGATGTTTATTCGGCTCATATATTTGTGTTGAGGTTAAGGGGGTGTGTTGAAGTGAAGGTTGAGGTGATGTGTTAAGGCTAAGGATGTGCGATTTAATGTGAAGGTTTTTCTCTTCCCAGGTGAAGCTGCTGCAGAAGTCCATCCTGAGCCAGACTGAGGAGCAGAGCCGGCTCGCTGCTCTAGAGCAGCAGGTAACACCCTGTGTCTCAATGTGTGCGGCGCTGGTTTGGATTTACCTCATGGCGTTTTAAACTGTATCTGACGTGCCGCTTCCTCTCTGCCATCTCCCTTTTCCTCCCGTCTCAGATCCAGCTGTCGGCGAAGGACTTTGAGAACGAGAAGCTGGACCGCCAGGGCATGCAGCACCAGCTCCACAAGGTCCTGAAGGAGCTACGCAAGGCCCGCGACCAGATCACCAGGCTGGAGTCTGTAAGGGCCTATATCAAAAACACTTAGCGTTACCACAACATTGAACCCCAACACATTTTTTAAACATTCATTTGACCTTTTTTTTTGTATTCTTATTCTTATTTTCTATTTACTCGTTTTTTACTGTTGGGGAAGCCTGGAATTCAAGCATTTGATTGTCATTAGTAACTGCTGCTTGTTTGATTTATGTGAAATGTAACTTTAAACAATTTACCAGATGAATGATTAATTTAATTTAATAGAAATAGAGGGTAAAGGAACGCCAATGCTTAGAATTGTAACAACTCCACAAAATTTAATCTTTGCATCCCGAAGGTGACTTTGAAATGCGTCTTGTGTTTTTCTTCACTAAGAAACCGTCCCACACTCGGTTCTCTGAGCCCGGCTTGTACCACACCATGGAGTTTGAGCGGCTGGCCGTGTCCCCGTCCAGGGTGGGGAACCTCCTGGACGAGAGCTTCCTGGAGTGCCCCAAGTGCCGTGCATCTTACCCCACCAGCCAGCACCGAGAGCTCCTGGCCCACATCGACTACTGCCTGGCCTGATCCCCCCCAGAGACCATCCACCCTTACCAGGTTGTTTCTCTTCCTCGTCCCTACCTACTCTACCGTCCCTGCATAGCTAACCATTGGATCAAATCATGGATCTGAACTTCATTAGAGAAAGTGTCACTGCATAGCTAACCATTGGATCAAATCATGGATCTAAACTTCATTAGAGAAAGTGTCACTGCATAGCTAACCATTGGATCAAATCATGGATCTGAACTTTATTAGAGAAACTGTCACAGCCTAGCTAACCATTGGATCTGAACTTTATTAGAGAAACTGTCACTGCCTAGCTAACCATTGGATCTGAACTTTATTAGAGAAAGTGTCACTGCATAGCTAACCATTGGATCAAATCATGGATCTGAACTTTATTAGAGAAACTGTCACAGCCTAGCTAACCATTGGATCAAATCATGGATCTGAACTTTATTAGAGAAACTGTCACAGCCTAGCTAACCATTGGATCTGAACTTTATTAGAGAAACTGTCACTGCCTAGATAACCATTGGATCAATGAAATCTTGGATATGGACTGCATTGGAGAAACGGTCACTAATTAACCCTAGGCTAAAATCATGGATCTGAACTTTTCTTATTCTACATTAGTGGTAAATAATGTGTGAGGGAGTGGGGTGGCTGTGAAGGGAAGTGTTTTTTGTTAATTTATACTCAAGTTTGGAAGCACTGGTATTGTCTTTTTCTGTTGTAACTGTATCACATCGAGATGTTATAGTTTCTTCTCTGTGATTAATATATAGTCGTTTCAGTGTATTTTATTTGTCTTTAATATTCTGCGTAAAGTGTTAGCAGTGTGGTCGTCCTTGCCAAAGATAGAATCCTCATTTTTGACCATCCTTTTTTTGTACGTTTTAAAGTTTTTATAAGATTCTTGTTTGTGTAGGAATCTATGGTTTTTATTTTGAAGTATCTGCCCATTTTCAAAATGATGAGGTGCTTTGTGTTCTGGGAGATTTGTATAGCTTCATATTCTGTGAGTTAAGTACTCCGGGAATACCTTCAGCTAACTCATCCAACAGTGTTCCTCTGCTTATCTTCAACACAATGCTTACAGCCCATAGACATCTGCTGTATCCACAAGTATGAAGGTTGGCATTTTATATTCAAGCCTTTAACAGTGTTTTCTATATACGTTGTATACCATTTGTTAAAATAATGCCGGCAGTCATTTGCAACAATTTTACACATGGTTCTCTTTGCTGT
The DNA here is from genome assembly GCF_964030765.1 of Micromesistius poutassou. Taxonomy (NCBI): domain Eukaryota; kingdom Metazoa; phylum Chordata; class Actinopteri; order Gadiformes; family Gadidae; genus Micromesistius; species Micromesistius poutassou. Next base: position 12,124,681 of record NC_140291.1, read on the forward strand.
TTAAGCTGTCTTTAGCGCAAATCCTGCACGCTCTGCCTTCTTTAGCAAACCTTGCCGCCCCTTGCCCTGTTGCCGTGACCCAAGCCCAGAGCCACACTGGTTCTACCTTCTTGCCTTCGCAGACCGCCAGCCTTCTAAGGCTGCAATGAGATTGGCAGGAGTTAATTCTGTGTATTATACTATTTCAGGAAGGGGCTTATTGAAAGTCCTCTTGGGAAGAGGAAAAGAGGTTAAGGTGCCAGAGGGCTCGGCCAACGCAACCAAGGTAGATTTAGAGAGCAGGAAAGACCGAAGCGCGGTCAGACTGACCCCAGGGATCACTGCCTAAGGGCTGATGTCGTGTACTGGCTCTCTCGCTTTCATCCACAAAGGCTATTGGAAGATTAGAAATTAGAAACGTAAACCTATCTAAATTGTATTTTTTATTATTCATATTTAAATATTTTGTGGTTGGTAATGTGTGATTGTTTTGCTCCAGTGATTTTGGTTGGTTTGGGTTTTTTATACTGTGCTCTACAAAGATTGTGCAATAAAGCTGAAAATTGTATAAATGATCTCTGATTGTCTAACTGTTCATGGATTGGAAAACCAATCCATGAACAAGTTAGTTTGATCAAAAGACGAATATCGCATACATTTTCTTTGCCAGGTCATCGTGCGTGTAGATTTATTCCAGATATTAGCCTAATATTTAAAAATTAAATGGTAAAGAATTGTAGATCATTTTGAGTTTGTTTATCTAGATTTTTGAGGCCACTGTCTCCCTTAAATAATTTAACCACAAGATTTCATGTGTTATTCCACAAAGTTCTCCTTTTATAATGCATGGGCATTGGGCAACAAAAATAAATAGTTAGAAGGCACTACAATCAATCAAACATGAAGCAGCAGGGTGATAATATTTTATTTCACAAGGCAGTACGGCCGACCCCAAACTGCTACCAAAGAACCAACAGTACACATTCAATACACAAAGTAAGGGTGAGAAGTATTTTGGGTAAATACTGTCCATGTTTCAGCTTTGAGATCCGTGTCTCATTATCAAGGTGTAAAGTGACGTTCCAGAAGGAGGAAAGCGTCTCTCCAGGTGAAATAATGTTCTTAAAACCTATGTTTAAGGTCAAAGTTCTACCTCTGCTGGTGAAAAGAGTTAAAGAAATCACCAAGCAACCAGTAGTATTCTGAGTATTGACCACTACTGACCAGCGACACAGCTCCCCTTTGTCCCTAGGTTACATTATTTATAGGTTTATCTGGCAATAACCTGTAAAAAAAAAAAAGAAAAAGCACATTCAATGCAAGGAAACTCGTACAAAGATCTACTCCTGAAATCAGCAAGTTAATCGATGAGCAATTTGAGAGTTGAGTACATTTTCCTATATCGTTTAAATTAAAATAGAATGAACAACTGTAAGAAGTTGCCATATTATTGCTATATTACCCTCTTATAGAAGAATAATGAACAACTGTAAGATGATGCCATATCATTTTTGTCACTGTGCATACTCGAAGATGTCTAGTTAACCCATTAGGAATCAGGCAATCAGTTGTCAACATGGTTCTGCCGCCTGCCTAATCAAACATCCTCCACCGTACGTACCGTTGTGCTCGACGCGTCTGTATTTGCCAATCAGACAGAGTTCTGTCTTCCTCTGGGTCACGATGCGCTGGTCCTCAGCCCGCAGGCCGGTGGGGTGGCGGGAGAAGATAAAGGAGTATCCGTCCAGGCAGGTGCCGTCGTAGTCGACCTCCCGGCACGAGTAGTGGACGGCGTAGTTTTCGTAATCGGTGTCGATCACCCAGTGCATGTCATCTGTACCGGGGGGGCAGGAATGGAGCACACATGGAAGGGTTAAAGAGTACGTTGACACCCACTCACTTTTGGAGACTTTTTTCACTAGGAGAACTATCTTCTAGAACCTGCTATCCAACTGTTAGCGTGCTAACGGTCTCCTAGCTACTTGTCACTAGGAGAACTATCTTCTAGAACCGTTTATCCAACTGTTAGCTGGCTACCTCAGACTGTAAATATGCTCTTACCTCCGGTCTGGAGGTGGGTTGCTGCGCCCCAGTACTTCATCTTGAACTTGGCGGGGTCCGGGGTGTCCTCGAAGGTGGCGAACATCTTAGCGCACAGCTCCCAGTTACTAGAGGTGGGGGACAGGGGGCAAGAGAGGTGAGGAGGTGCAGGAGAAAGGTGAGGAGGTGCAGGAGAGAGGTGAGGAGGTGCAGGAGAGAGGTGAGGAGGTGCAGGAGAGGGGTGAGGAGGTGCAGGAGAGGGGTAAGGAGGTGCAGGAGAGAGGTGAGGAGGTGCAGGTGAGAGGTGAGGAGGTGCAGGAGAGAGGTGAGAAGGTGCAGGAGAGAGGTGAGGAGGTGCAGGAGAGAGGTTAGGAGGTGCAGGAGAGGGGTAAGGAGGTGCAGGAGAGAGGTGAGGAGGTGCAGGAGAGGAGTAAGGAGGTGCAGGAGAGAGGTGAGGAGGTGCAGGAGAGAGGTTAGGAGGTGCAGGAGAGGGGTAAGGAGGTGCAGGAGAGGGGTAAGAGAGGTAACATGGGGTAGGAGTAGTTCTTGAGATGGGGGTAGGAGTGATGAAAAACTTATGAGGAGATGAGATGTACTTTATTAATCCCAGACAGGACACAAGGGTAGAAAAGATGGTTAACTAGTTAGGAGAGGTGAACTAGAACGTAGGAGAGAGGGGAGATTAGGAGAGGTGAACTGTCCAGTACTGCTCTCAGTTATAAACTAATGCACCATGATAAACATCCGACGGCCGTCTGGCCGGAGCGGGATACCTACTTGAGAATGATGACTCGGCCTTCGGCGCTGGCGGTCATGGTGCCGTCCTCCCTGATGGCGAAGTTGGCCACAATGTTGTCCCGGAGGAACAGTCCCACGGGGTCCTTCTTGGCCACGGCGTACCATGTTCCCACATACTGTAAAGGAGAGTACAAAGTTCACCAAAAGAGAGAGACGCCATTTTGTTCATTGCAGTTTGTTTTGCCAACTCATGGTAATTATTGCGTCTTGGTAAAAGACGTACTTACTAATGTACAATACTGTACAGTACAATAATAGTTATTTCTTAACCAATATTTTTTACCAATGTTCTATAAACGTAAACAATATTTAAAGATAATTAGCATGTTTTAACGCTATGTGTGTGTGTTTGTCTGAGTGAGAATTTAACAACTCTGGTGTGTTAGGTGAACTACAAGTCCAATTTCCAACCCCCCACAGACCATGTTTCCCAAGTCATCTATCTGTCTCATCTATCTGTCTGCCTGTCTGTCTGTCTGTATGTCTGTCTGCCTGCCTGCCTATCTGTCTCAAAATCAATTTGGGTTCTATGCAATCAATTCAATCTTTAATCAATGTTTCAAAACCTTAATTCCTAATCTGCACACTCAAAACTGAGAGATCCTCACATGGAATTCAATATATTCTATTCAATATATTCTCCACCCGGGCAAGAGACGAAAAAACCACTAAAAACTCAGACCCAAGATTGTTGTGTTGATGTTTCCCTAGCTCTTTAGCTACGCCTCAGTATTCCGCCTGTGCATGTAAGATATGATCTGTTTTTTATAAGCCCTTTTAAAAATGATTATTACATTTTTTTTTATAATCAAAAGTCTGCCATTGAATAGCTACAGCGCACAGCGTCTAAATCCACGTGGGCTCTGCTGCCACAGGTTGGAAACCACCGCTGCAGCGTGTGTGTTGGAACTCACCCGGGATCGGTCAAAGTTCTGCATGACCTGGACGTTGGCCACCTGACAGTCCTGTGCCCAGCACACCGCCAGCACGCACAACGCTACAAACCAACGCAGCATTCTGCACCGCGAGAGAGGAGGAGAGGAGGAGGGAATGGAGAGGGGTAGATATATAGAGATATAGAGAGAGAGAGAGATAGAAGAGACGGAGAGAGGGAGATGGATGAGATGAAAAAGGAGGTAGAAGATTGAGAAGGAAGAGAGGAAAAAAGGGGTACAGAGGTAATAACCAAAATAATGGAGAGAAAGTAATCGAGAAAAAAGTGGGAGAAAGAGAGAGAGAGAGAGAGAACACTTTAAATCACAAATTCACTAGATTACTTAACTTTTACGGGACAGTCAAACGGAACTCAAAAGCAAATGAAAAAGTGCAGGTAAAACGTCTCCCGGCCTCTGCATTTACAACTGAAGTTTTCCAGAAACAGCTTTTGCCTAAATCAATGGTGAAAGACATCGATCTAACTGGTTGAGGGTTATTCCAAAGCCAATGCATACCTTGTTGTCACGTTTGAGCTAGAAGAAGAAAGGTGTGGATCACTCCTGTGCAGTCTGCTCTGCTGCTGGCTTTATATACAGCCGCCCCACTGCTGTTGCATAACAGACCTCCCCCATCTACCCCGAGACTTCCCCTATCTACCCCGAGACCTCCCCCATCTACTCCCAGACCTCCCCCATCTACCCCAAGACCACCCCCCCCCCATCCCCAACCCACAAAGGGAGAGAGGGAGTGAAGAGACGGAGGGAGAGAGAGAGAAGTAACAGATGAAGATAAACAGAGGGGAGAAGAGAGAAGGGACAGAGAGGGAAAAAGGGTGAGGAGATAGAAAGCCCAAAATAATGGAGGTCAAAATAATAGAAGAGGGTTAGAAAAGGAACATGTAATCAGTCAGATGATCAGCAATCGTCAGATGATCAGCTTACTGACCAGCCCAGCCCCTTCCAGGGGCCAGCCATATATTTACATGACTGCGGCCCCTAGCAGAAAACTAACGGGGGGTTGGTTTGCGGCCCCCCCTACCCACACACAGACACACACACACACACATACACACACACATAACCGCCAGTCAAAGAGTGTTTAATCAGTGTGGGCTGGTCGAGCTTACGAAACACACACTCATCAAGGTTCTGCCAGAACAAACAACGGGAATACAGTGTGTGTGTGTGTGTGTGTGTGTGTGTGTGTGTGTGTGTGTGTGTGTGTGTGTGTGTGTGTGTGTGTGTGTGTTATCTACAGTGGGTTTTGTACTGAAAGTCTTGATTTGACACATCTATACTATTTTATTTTGTGTCATTCTACTCTTTACTACTCTACTCTAATCTGTATATAAAGAAATCACACACATATACTCACCAACTTGCACATCCCTGCACTCTTAACTGCATTAAAATACACACACAAACACAAACACACACAGGGAGAGAGAGAGAGAGAGAGAGAGACATGCAAAGACAGAGAGGGAGAGATAGAGAGACAGGCAGAGACAGAGAGGGAGAGAGAGCGAGAGAGACAGACCGCAAGGGAGAGAGAGAAACAGACAGATAGGGAGGGAGCCAGACGGAGACATAGAGGGCGAGACAGAGAGAGATTACAATCAGCATTGTTATAACGACCCTGTATCTCTCCCCCCCACCTCCAACGCATAATAGCAGGGGGGATCCTGAATATTAACAACCTAATAACTTACTAGCTAATTTAGATTGTATTTATGTAGTACAATGTATTTATATCTGACCAAGTACTTGGGGGGTGGGGGGTGGGAGGCTCCCATTGTCCTTTAGGCATCCTTCAGCCAGAAGATGTCCAAGAATTCCTACCTGCTCATTAATGGACTAAAACTCACTTGAAGTGGTCTTGGATCACAGTGATGACTCAACAGTAACAGTTACTGAAAAGCTTTCTGCAAGCTTTATCTCCCCTTTTTCCAGAATGTAGGAACCCTGATGGAGTATCATTACAAATCTTTATCTTTGGGAGCCTTGGAGGGCTTAAAACAGACAGAACTGTGACCCCCAACCCCCTTTTAAGATTACGTTAACATTCACTGTCATATGAACAATTTAGACAATTTAACAATTTAATTATTCGTATGACAGTGAATGTTAACGGCAACATCACAGCCATCTTGTTGCAAAAAACACAACAAATGATAAATGATATGATGATGATATTCGTCCACCATTTGTATTTCATGCATGGTTAGTGCTGTCATCATTTACACCTTAAGGGGGCCACAGCCTCAGGGGCCCCTTGTTGAAGAACAGAAAACATCTGGTTCTCTTGCATAACCTAGCCGACAGCCAATAGAGAACAACCAGAGTAGAATTCCTTCTCAACTCCCCAGTCGCCAAAATTTCACAAAGTTTCAGAACAAAATGTCAGAAGGTGTAAGCCAACTTGATATATGTAAGCGTTATGGAGAGAAGTAGTTGTTTGTACAGGGCAGTGTTGTGTGTGGAGCGTGTAGAAGGTTTCCTAAGCGGGAGAGCGAAGGAGAGAGGCCTGTGGGCTTCTTGTTCTCTCATGGCCACCAGACCAATTAGGAAAAACAATTTAAATCTCCAATTTCCAATGCCAATTTCCCTTTGAAAGAAGTAATTTGTGGTTAAGTAAGAGAATTCAGAACACATTTGTTGAAAGTTCTGTGTGTGTGCAAGTGCTTCAATAATATTGTCCCAAACAGCTTCCCGCATAGTTGTGTGCACAACAAGTTTTTTGGACTGTTGCTGTGTTCATTTCTCTCTACCCCTCTCTCTCTCTATCTCTCTCTCTCTCTCTCTATCCTTTAAAATGGTGAGGATGTAACAGACCTTTGAACTGTGTGTACACAATATTTTTGAATACGGTGGCTGTCTCGCTCTTTCTCTCCTTCTTATTTAATATTGTGAAGAAAAAACAGATGTTTTGAACTGTGTGTACACAACCTTTTTAAATACTGTTCCTGTGTTGATTTCTCTCTCTCTCTCTCTCTCTCTCTCTCTCTCTCTCTCTCTCTCTCTCTCTCTCTCTCTCTCTCTCTCTCTCTCTCTCTCTCTTGCTGGCCACCGTAATTTGATACCTTGATACCTTGAATACCATATATACGGAATATGGAGTCGCGATGACTGTTGTTTCCGGTCTTAACTGTATATAACAACTTAACGATAAAATCACGGTATCTTGTACTTCTGGTAACGCAAGAATCGGTCCAGTCTTGATTTAAAACAGTTCAAACTATCACTCATAAATTATAATCATCATACTCATAAGTCATAATTTACGTGTGTGCAAGTTTTTATGTGCATGCAATTTTTGCCTGTGTTCACAAAGCTTGTGAACACGCTAGCAAGTGTTTTCTGTGCATTGATACTGGCCTAAAAAGCCCCCCATACCTTTGAACTGTGTACCCAAATTTTATATTTTGAGGCTGTTGGTGTGTTGATATCTCTCTCTCTCTCTCTCTCTCTCTCTCTCTCTCTCTCTCTCTCTCTCTCTCTCTCTGGGAATCACTCAGTCTCATTAAAAAACCGTCAACTCACTGTATGCCAAAGATAGTAGCCTTTAATTCATCAATCGTGCCTCTCCTCTTACACACACACACACACACTGATAAACACAGATTTAACTCCCTTCCGTAAGTCTCCCCCGACATCTCAGAGGTAGGAAATAGAAAGGCTCCACGGTGTCAGGGGAAAGCCAATCAGCCCCTGACCCGGGAGCCAGACAGGACAGCAGCTAATGGCTAGCGGCTAACAGCTAACAGCTAAAAATAGAGATGGCCATCTTTGTTTTGGGGCACTTCTTCTTCAAACTCCCAGAGCTGTTTTAATTGGACTCCCAGGGAGGTACTTCACGTGGGCGTGGAGGGACAGGGTGTATTGAGGTATCACTTAACTGTCGGCACACACAATACCGCACCTGTAGCCTGGATTATTAAGGTTGACCCCTGACGTCCTCCCTAAGCCCCTTCCGTTTCCATGGAGAGGAGGAGGAGATGGGAACGGCAGGCTTGTTCGTTGGGAAGGTGACGTCATCCCGGAGCCCTGGATGTGTTCATACAGATGTTTTCACCCTGTTGGTCCTGGAGTGAATCTGAATTCATGGTTGCAGTGCGCACAAACTGAAACTGTATTTGTATACTGAATTATTTGAATACAAATAAATCGTTGTGTGGACACATTTGGCAGGCAAGCCCCACTTTTTTAAATGCTTAAGATGTCGGTTTAGTGTGTTTATAATTGCTGCTAACCATTGTTTGCTTATTGCTTAGTGACATATTGGTGGGGCACATGCTCATTATGACACTCCTTTGTATATGTCCGCATTTAAACCAATCAATGACCATTTCCATTGTTCTTGTCTTAACTAACAGGATATTTTAGGGGCCAGGGGCTCAAAGGTACTGTATCATCCCCAATGTCTGCAGCCTTCCAGAACGGATCCTTGAGCAAGATGTCGCGACCCCCCCACTTACTTAGATATGTGTCTCAATTCACAGAAGGATAAAATCAGGATAAAAGTGATACATATAATAGCAATCCTAAATAATGTACTTCCCTCCCATGAGACTCCCTCTCACTTTCTCTTTGTCTCAGACAGGGAGGATATACCCAATATAAAATGATCAGTGTTGAGGATTTGCAGGGGTTAAGTACGCTTAGAGCAAGGCTTTTAATGTTGTGACGTCACAGTAATTAGTGGCCACTTTGATCCTGTCAAGCCCCCTAAGCCACCGTTCTGCCTGACGGCGCTCGCTGCCGGCTGTCTTCCTGACTCGTTCTGGGACCGCGGATGAGGATGCAACCTGGCGCCAACTGAACCTGCTGCTCAGCCCCGCATCCCGCAGCCAGCCCATAGCGGTCTCCCGCTGTGACTGGTTTCTACCAAACTGCTTCCCGTGCTGGCTGTTGATTTTCTTTGGCTGCAGGTGATGCTTTTGTAAAAAAAAAAAAGACACCATAAAAAACAAGGACAAAGGGGGAGGTTTAAAACCGACGATATCAAGATGGCAGACAAGGAAAGTGTGGAGAAGTACTTGGAAAACAATCCCCAGTTTGCCAAAGAGTACTTTGACAGGAAGGTGAATGCCGAAGCACTGACAGCGGCCTTCGGCTCCAAAGTAGACGCCAAGGATGCCAACTCGTTCAAGGACATCACGGCCATCCAGGAGTCAGTGGTCATCTTCGAGCTGGTGCAGGAGATGCAGAAAGTGGGTAACATGGAGCAGTCCATGCACAAGGTCCTGCAGAGAGTGTGCTCCATCATCCAAGCGGACAGGGTCAGCTTTTTCTTTTGTCGCTCACGAAACGGAATACCTGAGCTCACGACTTGCCTCTTTGACATCACGCCGACATCTCCGTTCGAGACCAACTTGGTGCACCCCCGGAGTGAGATTGTTTTCCCCACAGATATCGGAATGGTGGGACACACGGCGCACACCAAAAAGCCGCACAATGTACCGGACGTCACGAAGGTAGGCCTGATGCTTGTGGTGCACCAAGAGAAAATGTGCTCCCTGAGCCAACTTGAACTGTGTTTAAGTTGGCACTGTTGAGTGTGTTTGCATCTATTCATAATTCATTTGAAAGATTTATAAAAAAAAATGAAAGTTCACTTTAAAGTGAAATGTGTGTATATTTGTGTTTGTTGGAAATGTGGCATTGAGGGTTGAAATTCTACATAGAAATCAATTCCACCGCCGTTGGCATCAATTACGTACTTTTATTGTCTTACTGTATAGAAGTATACATGGTATGTATACAAGGTCTATCCCATCATTTCAAATATACTAAATCTTGGATTAGTAAAAAACGTTTCAGGTGACAAGGCCTATGCATTATATAAGCTAAATGAATTTGTAAGACCTAATACATTTAGATTCTGCCTCTCAAGTCAAAGAGAAAAGCGTTTCTGGCTCTCTCAAGATAATACATTTATGTGCATTAATATTTGAAAAAAAAAAATACATTTTATTAATATTACATTTTTCATTTATTATTATAGATACAATGGCACCAATATTTCTCACAAGGACATCCATGTTGTCTGCTGTCATTTGCACCAACTTACTTAGCAATACATTGCTATTATTATTGATACACTTCTTTACTTCACTTCTCTCATTTGGTTCAACATGAAAACAGAGAATTAGGAATTAACATCCTCTTGTCATTACCTTACTCTCACCCCTCTTCACCTACCATGGTCCAGAATTCCAAATTCAGCGACTTTGTGGACAGACAGACAGGCTATAAAACCAAGAACATGCTCACGTACCCCCTGATGGCTGAGAAGGAAATTCTGGGGATTGTCATTGCGCTCAACAAAATCGGTGCGGACGCCTTCACCAACGAGGATGAGAAGGTAAACCAACCCCCCCCCCCCCACACACACACACACACACAACACACACACACACACACACACACCACACCACCCCTAGCTCAGGTGGACGTTATGGTGTTTAATCTGAAACACTGTTAATCCACAGATCGGAGACGGACAGGAAGAAACTATTAGAGGAGATCACTGGAGTCTTAGACTTGCTAAGCTGGGATCTCCGATGCCGTTCCACAAAAAGAATCCCATTCAATGGAACTTTTTCCACTCAAAAGGATTCTAGAATCCAAATAATCTAGAATCTTTGAAAACTATGACAACTTTCCCATTCTCATTAGCATTTAGAATGTATTCAGTGGTTTCCTTTAAGATTATAGGTTTCTCCACCCAACTAACCAATATTCTTGTTTGGGGAATAGGTTCTATGGCCACTGAGACATGTTTTTTGGCTTTGGGATGAAATTATAGTCATGGATGGAGCAATCTCTTTGAGGAAACAGTGGGATCCTGTAAAAGTGTATAGTCTATAAATGTTCCCAGAATAATAATAGAAGTGGCACTTTTCAAGGCACTCGAGTGAGGGCGTAGAATGCCATGGGGATCTTTAGTGACCACAGATGGAAGGACCTTGGTTTAATCCGAGAGACTTGCAAAGGACAGTCCCTGTCTGTCCTGGGGCCATTGGTGATATAACAGAGGCTAGAGGGATGAGCGCAGCGATGATTAGCTTCCTGAGAAAACAGCAGTGTGAGAGGGTAGCTGGCAATGTACCAGCTTCATCATCACCACCACCATCATCAACAACATCATGACTGCTACTCATTACCTAAACTAAACTCACTTTACTAAACTCTGTACTGTAGGAAAATAGGGCGGCACGGTGACACAGTGGTTAGCACTTCTGCACCACAGTAAGGCAGTACTGGGTTTCCTCCGGGTTCTCTGGTTCGCTCCCACAACACAAAAAACATGCTAGTTAACACTCCATAACCAAAGCAGAGGCACGCTCTCTGGAGTTGGTTCCCCCGGGGCGGGACCCTGTGGCAGCCCACTGCTCTTAGCTCCTAGCTAGGAATGGTTATTTCCTCCATTTTTACCCAGCTGTGTGGTTTCACAAGGCACGAGACAGGTGTGAGACATGCAAAATGAAGATGATAAAACATGAAGGCATGATGTTGTTTAATCCAAACACTGCACAAATTTGCGTGAATTTATCGTATTGCTTTTGAGTCAAAACTTCTGTGAAACCCGTCAGCCATTTTGACAACCAGCATCAATTCTCCAACGTGAATCACCTTATATTTTGGTGTGGCCAACGATCTTGCTATGCATGACAAGTCTCAACCCCTAAGGGGGGGTTAAGGGGTCCAGCCTTTAAGTGCTGAACATTGGCCCTTTGAAAGGGAGTCAAGGTCACTGTGCGTTTGTATTTGTTCTGAAGGAGCTTCTCTCCTCTTGTAGTTCTTCCACAGGTACATGAACTTCGCTCAGGTCATCGCGCTGCAGGAACACACAGCCTACATGTTCAACGTGGAGTCCAGGAGGAGTCAGGTACATTCCCAAACACACAAACACATATCAACACACACACACACACATGCTTCAATAAGCCCTAATTTAAATGCAAGTTATCAATTCATTATTTCTTGAAGTTCAGTATTTGTGACCATCAGTTCATAAACATGGTGGCGTTGTTTGATTGAATATAACTATAAAACTATGCATTAAATTGTCAGATCAGTATAGATTCTTTGGGTGATCGTTTCATTCGTTTAATTTCCCCAAATTCCTACAATGGCCACAATTCCCACTCTTTGTGATTCCCGGGCTAGGTGCTACTGTGGTCGGCCAGCAAGGTGTTTGAAGAGTTGACGGACATCGAGAGACAGTTCCACAAAGCCCTGTACACTGTACGAACATACCTCAACTGCGAGCGCTACACTGTGGGACTCCTGGACATGACCAAGGAGAAGGTTGGTGGACATGAAACTGAAACAAAATCTGATTGGATGACTGTTGAATGTTGTTGAAGTTATTTTGTTCATATTCAGCAAATAAAATGTGTTCTTGTTGGTGTTTTTCCTGCCTTTAGGAATTCTACGATGAATGGCCGGTGAAACTGGGAGACGTGGAGCCATACAAAGGGCCGAAGACACCCGACGGCAGGGTACATGTCCAAACCTCTCACACCTACCAGGCGTTCAGCCATCTTGAATTCACCTTCACTGGCAAACTGGCTCTTTCTTACTTACAACAATGTTGATATTTTAATTAAATAAAGAGGATTAAAAAGTATTGTTCCCTGAAAGGATGTAGTTAAATATATTTCACGGGTCACCTTTTGTTTTTACAGGAAATTATCTTTTACAAAATCATTGACTATTTGCTGGAGGCCAAAGAAGAAATTAAAGTCATACCGTGAGTATAATGGGACCTATATATAAAGGTTAGGTTTTAACAGTTGAGAAACTTGAAATAACTGGATTTTGGTCTATGCATGGCAAAGTCTACTGTTTGAATAATCAAAGTAAACATGAATTATCATAAAACATTGTGGACGAAGACATGGTAAATAAATATATGATAATAATATAATAACTCTCTCCTCCTCTCCAGGGCTCCCCCAGCAGATCACTGGGGGCTGGTCAGCGGTCTGCCCACCTACGTAGCCGAGAACGGATTTGTATGTTTGAACTCCCTTCTGTCATTTTCATGATCAAAATGGCTATTCTGCATCAATGATTGTATGAAATATAAAATATTTTATCATATCATAATTTGATATATAGTATCATAATAACACTGCATTGTTGTAACACATATATAGTCACCTCTCAAACATAACTTGTATGTAGAATTAACATGTAGTGTATATATCATGGAATGAGATCTCTTATTCTGGGCTCATGTGATATAATTCTGCTTCCTGTGATCTCATTCAATTTCCTGTAGATCTGCAACATGATGAATGTAGCAGCAGATGAATATTTCACCTTCCAGGTAAGTTTTACAAATATTTTGGCTGTTATATTCAATCAATTATGTCACACACACACACACACACACACACACACACACACACACACACACACACACACACACACACACACACACACACACACATACACACACACCAGTAGCAATTTCTCTAAGACTGCAAGGGAAGCTCAGCTTCCCCTAAAAATTAAAAAAATTAAATGGTCAAATATATACTGTTTTGTTAACATTTTATTGACTAAAAATTTGTTAAAACACGCCCAATGAGAACGAGGGAGGAGCTGAGTCTGACCGACTCAGTGACTGAGAACCATGATTTTCACGGCTACTGGAAATGCGAACGAACGAACGACTCTTCTTGCCGAACTGACCGACGCAAACTGATTCATTCAAATGAATCATGAAATCCACCACTACATAGAACAGCTTTTTTTAGTGCGTTGAAAGTTGACAGTCATTGGATAATGCTGCGATTATGTCCCTCCCACGGACGCTCAGCGTCTCTGGGGGTGAATGGAGGAGTGGGCTGGCCTGGACGCTGGGCTTCTGCGTGATGATTGGAGGGTCTGCGAAAGACTGAGTTGCCATTTGATTGACAGCTATTTTGAACTATAAAACATCGCCGGAGCTCTCTTCAGTCCTCAGTCCCATCGCAGATTTTGCAAGCGAGTCGGAAGACAAACTGCAACCTATTTCTTGATATTTGCTTGGCGAAATTGCTAGACAATTTTCATCGTACATTTCATACACTTTTTTACTTTTTTTTTTACACACAATTCCTTGCTTCAGTTTAACATAATACCCACATTTCTTTGTTCAAGTTTAATATTGTTTTGGTAGTTCATCACTTTGATTCAGGGAGCCTGAGGTCTGAACTTCAAGTCCTGTATTCAGATCAGGACTTGCAGGGTGACAGGGGAAAGCTGTGTGATTTCTTGGTGTTCCTTAAAGACATGGAGTTGGACAGTGCAATGCCTCAGCTTTACAAACTGTTCTCATTAGTGGCAACAATTGGAGCTACATCTGCAGGTGTAGAAAGGAGCTTCTCCTGTTTGAAGCGGCTCAAGTCCTACACCCATAACACAATGGGCCAAGGCCGTTTAAGCAGCCTAGCTCTGCTGGCCATTGAGAGGACACTGGTCAAGTCACTGGAAAAGACAGCTAGTTGGTATGATAGAGCATTTCCTTGAAAAGGAACAGAGGGAGGGTCATTTACATGTACATAAATTGACAATTTATATGATGTAGGCTGAAAATGAGCTTCCCCTCTTTGAAAGATGAGCAGCCGCCACTGACACACACACACAGACAAACCCCCCCATACACACATACACACACACACACACACACACACACACACACACACAAAACCCACAGACACACAAGCCCCTACACACACACAAAACACACAAACCCACAGCACACCATATAACGGTAGCGGTAATATAATGCATTGTTTGGCTGTGTGTGTGTTCCAGAAAGGGCCAGTGGACGACTCCGGCTTTACCATCAAGAATGTCCTGTCTCTGCCCATCGTCAACAAGAAGGAAGAGATCGTGGGCATCGCCACCTTCTTCAACAGGAAAGACGGCAAGCCCTTCGACGAATACGATGAGCAGATCACAGAAGTGAGCTCCCCCTTTCACCATTTTGACTTCCGTTAAAATCACGAAGAGGTGTGCTGAGTCCTGACCGCTATTGACTATTCTTTAGTGGGATGTGCATTCTTTCATTGGGACGTTTATATTTTTGGGTAGATTTTGATTGGGTTAAAAAGATGATTATGGTAGTAGAGGAACGTGAAAAAAGTAAGAAGTTGGGGTGGCAATCATTTTTAGCCCCTAAAAACTGGGTCCAGGCCCCCCGCTGCTCTTTCGCCTCTATTGTGCTCCGCTGTGTTCTGGTCAGTGCTATACCAACCGCCCTCCCGTGTCCCAGGCTCTCACCCAGTTCCTGGGCTGGTCCGTGTTGGTGTGTGACACTTACGACCGTCTGAACCGCATGGAGTGGAGGAAGGACATCGCCCAGGAGATGCTCATGTGCCAGACCCAGTGCACGCCCGCTGAGCTACAGACCATCCTGGTGGGCACAGTACCTAGACAGTAGACCCCTGCATACAGGGGGTGCAACTGCTGGCTAGGAGGTTCCCCTTGTCTCCTCGTCGCCTCATCTCCTCTCCTCTTCTCAGCTCTCTTTCCTCCCTCTCAGTCTCTCAGCTTTACTGTCTCCAATGTCATGTCCTCTCTTTCCTCCTTTTCTGTAATGTCTCCTAGGTTACCACCTCTCCTCCTCTCATCTCCTCTGCCCATTCCTTTCCTCTCGCTCTCTCTCTCTCTCTCTCTCTCTCTCTCTCTCTCTCTCGACTCTTCCCTGCTGTCTCCTAGTTTACCACAGTGTTTATTGTTTGGCTCTATTTGAACTTCACATGACAGAAACTCAATCATTGTTGAAGACACCTGCTAGAAAAAAATGCTAATTTACTCTAAGGACACAACCATGACCCATTCTCCCCCCACACACACACACACACTTGTTAGTATTATAAAGCAATAGGTTTTCTATACTCTTGAAGTTCAGCATGAATGAATAAACAACTGTTTCATCTTTTTATCTCCACCAGAACACCAAGGAGAAGTTTGATGCCCTGCCTGAGGACTGCGACCAGAAGGAGATGTACAAACTCTTGGTACGTTGGAGAACCAGAAACCATCCACACACAGGTGTATCTCATCTTGTTAACCATGGGCACTGGCGTCCCTGCAGCGCAGCCCAAGGATTCCCTGCATGAGATACACTTCGAATCAGCCCTGCTAGTGCGCCTGACAAAGGATTAGCGTGCTAGTTGGTAGAGCTAACCGGAACCTCAGCTCATATTCTGCTGCGTTCTGTCACTGTGTTTACAGAGAGCGACGTGCCCGGTGGCGACCGACGTCCACGGGGAATCCCTGCTTCTCTTCGGCTTCAGTGACTTCCCCTCCTCCGAGACTGACCTCATCAAGGCCGGCATCCGCATCTTCTTTGAGCTCAACGTGGTGGAGAAGTTCAAGGTCCCCGCAGAGGTGAGGAGAGGAGGAGGAAGAGGAGGAGGTCAGACAGTTGGACTGAGAGAGTAAGATGGACTGACGGACGGACAGGCCGACAGATGGACTTTTTGTCAGTGCGATTTATAGATGGCTGGACAGTCAGACAGTCAATCTATCAAAAAGAACAGTACAGTCAGTCACTCAAGGCTGTATCCTTTCTTACTTTCTTTTGGGATTTAGACATCCTCGGTAACTCCAGTCTCTCTTCTCTATCCCCCTTCGTCTCGCTTCATCCCAACACATCTCGCCCTTCCCCTCTCAGACCCTGACCAAGTGGATGTACACCGTCCGGAAGGGCTACCGTGACATCACCTACCACAACTGGAGGCACGGGTTCAACGTGGGCCACACCATGTTCTGTCTGCTGCAGGTACGACCCAGCGTTCCTTTATACTTCAAACTGTGTGCAAGGTATTCAACCACACTAGTCTGCCCGAAATACACCGCTGACTGTGATTGGTCAACAAAACCACATAATGATGTCTCACCGTGACTCGTGTCATGACACAAAGAGCCCACACATTGCAGTGACTATATTGTGACTTTACAGCGGTTGCAAAAATGGCAATTTCGTTTTCAGTATAATTAAGTATAGTCTGATGGTCATCGCAAGAAAACAAAACGTGTTTCTTTCTATCGCTATCTCACTCTCTCTCTCTATGTCTGTCTCCCTCCCCAGACGGGTAAGCTTCGGAAGTACTACTCTGATCTGGATGCCTTCGCCATGGTGGCAGCCGCGTTCTGCCATGATATCGACCATCGAGGAACCAACAACCTCTACCAGACCAAGCAAGTTCCCTCCTGTGCATCACTCCTACACTTGAACACAGGATAGTCAGGTCTCATCTTTAAAGTATGTCAGGGGCAGAACAGTGTAAGTGAATGTAGACAAACTAAGAGTCATCACGTATAAGTGATGCATATTCATCGACTATATGAAAATAATAATTGTCTTATTGATTTTATAATGAAACATCAGGTCATCAGGCAAATACTATTGCATATAAGGACAAGTGTGTAAAGGGCTTTAAAGGGCTAACCAATACTCTTGGACAGTGTAG
This sequence comes from Micromesistius poutassou, assembly GCF_964030765.1. Lineage (NCBI taxonomy): Eukaryota > Metazoa > Chordata > Actinopteri > Gadiformes > Gadidae > Micromesistius > Micromesistius poutassou. The sequence continues at coordinate 12,141,914 of NC_140291.1, forward strand.
TGATGAGGGTGTTCGACTCCCATGTCAAGGGTTCTGGGTTCGATCTCCTCATGCCCGTAACCTAACCTTTAGACATCCTAGAACAACATGTCGTAATTCACTGTCTATCCCCTACCTTCTCCTTAATGACCTGTCTCTGTGTTCACTGTCTAACCCCTACCTTCTCCTTAATGACCTGTCTCTGTGTTCACTGTCTAACCCCTACCTTCTCCTTAATGACCTGTCTCTATTCACTGTCTACCCCCCACCTGCTCTGGAATTTGCCTGTCTCACTGTCTAACCCCTACATGCTCCTTAATGGCCTGTCTCTGTATTCACTGTCTCACCCAAATAGATATAGAGATTACTTATTTGACAAATGGCAACAGATTAAATTATCACAAATCCAGTGGAGTGCTCAGTTTTCTCAGATGCTGATGCATTCTGAGCAGACAAAGGTGTTTCTGTGTGAACACAGCTACGGACCTTGGTTTGAACATATTTACTAACGGATATTTGGAGATGCATCGGCAAACAACCTTGATCAAGTGAAATTCTAACTTGACAGAATCTATTTGAGGCTATTCTATTATTTATTATTTCTATTTGGGGCTCCGGCGGGAGACAACCCAGGGCAACAATCGCGGGCAACAATCCCTTTCTCCTCCATTTCGTGTTTTTTTCCCGACGCAGTCGTTTGAGATTCATAATATCATCCGGAGGCGCAAACAGCTTTTGACCATGATAATATATATTATATTATATAGATATCTAAATATAATATGATATTATTTAGATATAGAGCTCCAGGACTCCCGCCGGAGCACCCGGAGTGTTCAGTGTTCCACTGTAAACACTAGCGCATGGTACCACCTTGACCCGCCTCTAAAAACAACACGTTTGTGGAGAGCTCATTGTGGGACTGGCTCGTAGTGGTAACTCTGCACCAAGGCTGAATTTCTTGAACGTCTTCAAATACTGTATTAGGGGCCCACTAACACCTATATATAAGCATCCATAAAGTAGCATGCCATGGGATCTTTAATGGCTAATCACACTCACACCTGGTGGCGTGGCGCAGGGGTGATATTTGTACGTCCTGTCCCAGGACGTACAAAAACTTGGAGCATTTTTTGGATGAGGGTCAGTGGGTTTGTTTTTCCTCTAACCCTCTCCTAACCCCACCTGTAGGAGTGGATCCCCTCTGGCCAAACTCCACGGCTCCTCCATCATGGAGAGACACCATCTGGAGTTCAGCAAGACCATCATGGCCGAAGAGGTACAGGCTTAATTGTAGTTGTACATTGTAGATTTATGTAGATTGTGTGTGTGCGCACACACACACACACACACACACACACACACACACACACGCGTACACACGTACACACGTACATACACACACACACACACACACACACACACACACACACAAACACGGAAACTCTTCGTGAATATTCCTCCACACACACGCAAACACATAGTTCTATGAACAGACAAGCACACACAGGCATGTACTCATAACAACCTTTTTTAGGAATTTTTCCTTTTACAAAGGAGCAGTTACCATTTTATTCATGCCTTATTTTAATTCATCATTCTTCTTGGTTGTTTCTATTTCTTGACCTATTCTTATCGTAGCACTTTGTGAACATTGTATTGTTGTATTATCACTGTGTTATTGTGTGTTTAATGTGAAGCACATTGATCCATATATTGTTTTTATGAAATACGCAAAGAAAAATTGTTGAATTGAATGTTGTTGTGTTTCTCTTCCAGAGCCTCAACATCTTCTGCAACCTCCAGAAGCGACAGTTCGAGACGGTACAGCACCTGTTTGACGTCTGCATCATCGCCACCGATCTGGCGCTATACTTCAAGTAGGTACCTCACTTCCTGTGTCCTCCACCAATGGGGTTCCAGTGGTCCACTAATGCTGGCAGGTTATTGGAAGTTCAGGTCTGGTGGATCGCCGTTTAGTCACTCGCGGTGCTTTCACACCTGAGCTGTTTGATCAGTTTAATAGAACCCTGGAGAACTTCCCCCAATAGTACGGTTAGTTTGGGTTGGTGTGAACGCTCATTCGAAACTCTGCTGCAGACCAAACTCTGGTGCACCTCAAAACGGGGGTCTCGGTTTGATAAACAGTTTATTCCAAATACCATAAAACAATGCATTGTGGGTTTTATTTACACTTTTGCTGCAAACTGCTTAAAATGAGTTGCGGATTGTCGTGGTGCAATTAGGAGGGGAGAGCTCCCATCAAATCCTTGGTCCTTGGTTTTAATTTGTCAGTGGCCGTATGGTGAATGGGTTACATTTAATTATTAGGAAGGCAAAATTAAAAAACAAAAGACTGAACAAAGTGGTTGTTGCCGCTCCATTATTATTTTACGCAACAAGGAAGCGTTGTGAGTCTCCCTTGGACTTTCTGTCCAAAGCACCTCCCTTGACCACGAGGCGTGGCCTCCCCCTCTCTCCCTCCCTCTCCCTCTGTGTGTGTGTCTCTCTCACTCCCTCTTTCCCGACCCCTCTCTCACCCACTCTCCCTCCCTCTACTACTTGTTACTGTCTCTCTCTTACTGTGTGTGTGTGTGTGTCTCTCTCTCTCTCTCTCTCTCTCTCTCTCTCTCTCTCTCTCTCCATCTTGTGAATTGTTTCATGCTACTATGGATATTTGATTGCTCCACCATGAGGGGACTGATTGTATTATGTGTATGTAGGAAGCGAACCATGTTCCAGAACATCGTGAACGCCACAGAGCCCATGGAGGACGAGAAGGATGCCATAGCATACATCTCCAACAACTCCACCCGCAAGGAAATCATCATGTGTGTAGAAATACACCCGTGAACATCACATAAATATCTCATATATAACATAAAAGCTTCTTAAATTAAACCTAAAAACATTTACGGCTCACAGATTTTATCCATGAGTTTGATATTACCTTTGATAAGTATATCAGTAGATAAATATTTTCATGTTTTATGTTCATTTTTATGTTTTCCTTACTGAAAAACCTGTGTACAAATGCACGTGTTGGATTGTACATTTCTTCCACCTCTCTCTTTGACTGCATTTGTTCTCTCTCTCTCGCTCTCTCGCTCTCTCGCTCTCTCGCTCTCTCTGTGTCTCGATCGCTGTCGTCAGGGCTATGATGATGACTGGCTGTGATTTGTCGGCTATCTGCAAGCCTTGGGAGGTTCAAAGCAAGGTATGTGCCCTTAGAAAGTACCCCCCCTGAAATGTGTACGATGCAGAATAGGTCGTATTCAGGTGATAATCTTTCTCTGTCTCTCTCTCTCTCTGTCTCTCTGTCTCTCTCCCCAGGTGGCTCTTATGGTGGCCGCTGAATTCTGGGAACAGGGAGACTTGGAGAGAAATGTCCTCGACCAGCAGCCTATTGTATGTATATTTCGTCTCTTCTCAATTCTCTCCTCTCCTCTTCTCACTCCTATCTTCTCCTCTTCTCTTCTCCTCTGCTCCCCTGTCTTCCCTCCTGCCATCCTACTCTCCTCTCTCCTCTCCAGATAAAATACAACACTCCACATCACACTCACTCACATGTTTCCTCTCTCTCACACAGCCCATGATGGACAGAAATTGTGCAGAGCAGCTACCCAAGATGCAGTGCGGCTTCATCGACTTTGTGTGCTCGTTTGTGTATAAGGTAACGACACGGGAGATTTCTCTGCATTTTTGTCTCTTTTGTCACCACATATCTTGTGATCTTTATGAGAACCCCGGTTTTGTGTTAGAAGCAGTAAGACGCGATGCCCCCTCCAATGTAAAGGGATAAATTATGGTATCTAATGCTGAAATAGCATGCTGAAGAAATCCATACATAGACAACACACATCTTGAGCAATATTCTTAACGAATCAGATGGAGAATATACAGGATTCCGAAAAATCTGCCAAGATTTTTTTCCGTATTTGTGGACATGAACAACTACGGTCTATGTTGTCCAGTTCCTCAGGTTTGAAAAACAGGATGTACTGAACATGTTGACCTTTCAAAAGAATGTTAGCTCAATAAACATCCATAGCCCAACACTTTACACTCATAACCACCACATACACACAGGCACACAAAACCAAACCACAACTTATGCACATACACAAAAAATAACACATTCACAACCCCCAAACACCAACAGACATGCACAACTGGCACAAACAGAAAGCCACACACACACAACCACCACTTATATACATGTTTGCACATGCACAGACACCAACAGACACACAACCACCACACACCCTAAGACACACACAACCCAAATAAATAATAAATAAAGATATTATTATGCTCACTCACTTGCGCACACACACACACACACACACACGCACACACGCACACACTCGTCCACACCCATTCTGAACCGCTCTGCTTCCTCCTGCGTTGTGATTGGCCAGGAGTTCTCCAGGTTCCACAAGGAGATCACGCCAATGTTCGACGGGCTGAAGAACAACCGGGCGCACTGGTCAGAGCAGGCCGAGGTGTACAACGCCAAGATGAAGCTCATCGAAGACGAGAAGAAGAAGCTGGAGGACGCAGCCGGCGGGAAAGGTGAAGAGACCCAGAGTACAACAGGAGAGGGGGTGGACGGACGGATGGATAGATGGACGGTTGGATGTATGATGGATTGGTGGATGGATAGATGGACGGTTGGATGTATGATGGATTGGTGGATGGATAGATGGACGGTTGGATGCATGATGGATTGGTGGATGGATAGATGGACGGTTGGATGTATGATGGATTGGTGGATGAATAGATGGACGGTTGGATGTATGATGGATTGGTGGATGGATAGATGGACGGTTGGATGTATGATGGATTGGTGGATGGATAGATGAATGCATGGAGGGGTGGATATTTGATGGATAGAGGGAATGATGGATGAAGAACGGATGAATGCTCATGGAGCAATGGATGATTTTGGAATGATGAAAGAAGGGTTTTGAGTATTATGATGGATGATACTGAGTCAATAGATATAACTGTTCATGTGGACTGTCATAAAGAAATAAAATCAAATCTTTCTTTCTTTCCTTCCTTCCTTCTTTCTATCTTCCATCTCTCAGATGACGGTGGCAAGTCCAAGACGTGTACCATCTGCTAAAGCATCTCGTCTTGTCTGCACCCTGGCTGGTCTGAAAGTCCACACCAGCGTGTAGTAGTCCATTCTGGACCACCGCTCTCTAGACTAGTTGGATCTAGGCTAGATTAGGCAGCTGGGCCCTTTAGACCCACTGACTCCAGCCTGGGATCAGAGGGTCTCGGGTCTCTTGTTGATGTTAGTCTAGCGTTGGATCCAGGGTTGGTTCTGATATTCTGGGTGGTCTGGATCAAGGAAGCTTGTCGATGGGTTTCGGAGTAGCGGTAAGGAGGAGTGGGGTCTTTGAGGAGGTTTTCAGACTTTCATTAAGACACACCCATTTATTTGGGGGTTTTTGTTTTTGTTTTTTGAACACACACTTGAACCTCTTGAGGTGAGTGGGTACCTGGCAATTTTTTTTTTCAAATCGACCACATTTGTGAGAAGTTATGTATTCGCTATATATATATGACCGCTATCAAGGGGGATTTACAGTCCCACCACCAAATCTGACTGAAACGCAAATTACACAATTGCAAATGCAAGAGTAGTTACAAACTAGATGTTAGAAATTCCCAGAATAGGTTGGATGGTTTTCCCGCTACCAATGGTTAGCCTCTTCTGACATGCTTGGTGGTGACGATGGTGAACATTGGTGAAGTTGGACGGGGGTACCATACACCTACTGGGGGATTAACACTCCTAGTTAAGAAATTCTGTATGGTTTTTAAACTCGACTTCAGAAGAACAATAACGGTTTGATATTCATGGGATTGTAGATTTAGAAAAAGAAGAAGAAGCGGACTAGGAAGGGGCTGGAATGCCAGAAAATGCAAGCTAGCTAGCGGCTATAAAGGGTAATGTATAGTTCCGATGGGGGGTACGTTTTAATATGCAGATATATCTATTTTTTTGAATATTTGTCTGAGGAAATGTTTTGTACTTTGTCTGTTTTTGAATGGGGAGCCAGTAGGGCTTGACAGTTGATCCAAATCGGTAGTGAGATTCAGGTCAGGTCAATACACATTTATTTGTAAGGTTCTTGCTAACCTTTTATATTCTGCTATATTGTAAAGCAGATAATGAGACAGGACTACAAAAACTTGCAATATACATATATAACATTTATATGCACTGTTAGTCTAAACTTCAACTCTGTAATTGTTACTTAAGATGTACTTAAATGTATATGATGAACTTCCAAATACTGTAGTGAAAAAAAGAGAGAAAATACTTTGCGATTGTTAAATATCCATTGTAGGCACACATACGAACACAAGTAATTAAATGTGGACAAAAAGATGTGGTCTAAAATTGAACTTTACGTGTCCAAAGCTAACAGGTCTAGCACCCAACAGGAGAGCTGTGTAGTTCAAGAAGATACGATTAGCTTTGAAGATCCACCCCAGCTTTAGGCTTTAAATACCCTGCCTGTAGAGAAGATAAGGGCTGACCTAACCCCAGCCTTATCATGTCTGTGCATAGCAGTGGCTCCTGTGCTTGTTCCTCCAGTGCTAACGCAGAGCAAAGTTCATGACCTAATTACGCAATCACACAGGCTGTTTGTTTGCAATCTGATGAACCATGAACCCGTTGCGACGGTAAAGAGAATGTAAATGTAAAACAAAAAAAACGCACAACAAATGTGGGTCTAGAGTACTGAAGGATGAATTGCGACTTTTACGCGACTTTGACCCCCCCTAAGAGTTATGCAACATGTCTGCCGCTATAATCCACGGGACATCGATCAGGGCCTAATCCTATCACCGTGGCTTTGAGGCTATCTTGTGTATCTAGTCGAGCTTGTGTTCGTGTTCTGGATGCAAGTGAGCCAAACTGCTAAAGGCTTTGTCTTTATAATTCGTTAGGGAGTATATTGATTTTAAATGGCACGGTTTAAAAGTGCCCTAGGACAAGCTATATACATACACCTGTCTGTTGTCACGGAATTACATTTTCCACTCAAACTTCAGATGAAGCAATTCTGGTTAGTTATGAATGTAAATAAACATCTGATCAGGGGAGAACGAGTTTGAATTCATACACGGCGTGAAGAGAGGGCCGCTATCTCCACATCGCTGACCGCTGCTGTACATTAATGTATGTTTCATCAGATGTAACCTGTATATACAAAATAAAAGGAAAGGAAACGTACGATGGTGTGCATTGCGTGTGTGTTGAGTCATCAGCCAGGCCGTGATCTTAAGGGGCCCTAAGCAGGATCAGCCGTGTGGGAAAGCCGATTGGCTCCAGATCGCCGGCCTCAATACTGCGTCGTAAAGCCCGACCAAACCAAGCCCCATCAAAGGGATGGCTTCACACTCTGGTGGCTGTACAAAACCTTGATGTAATTGGCACAAATAGAGGGGAAGGTGATGTTATCTACCTGCTTCTATGGATCTATGGATGGCACCAATTGCAGCCATTGAGAAAGGGCGATCATACTTGTGTCAAATATGCCTTCGTATTGACGAAAAACACATGTGTTTGGTTCGCCTTTGTTACCTTATGACCCTGGTTTAGATGTTGTTATGGTGTTTTATACTGGCTTGGATTTTTTTTGTGTTATGGTACTTAAACGCCAGCATATGCAGAAATACATACTTAAACAGACCGCTATTTATTTATTTACAATTACTTCTCAAATAACTCCTCCTACTGTCATTGACCATGGATACATGAGTGACCATGATGATGGAAAACAAGTCAGGACCAAACTACTGTCTGAATGGGTTCTGTTCAATACCCCCTCAGGGGTAAGGTCACAGAGATGGAAGCACAGGTTCTCCCTCAGAAGAAGAAAGTAAGGTGGAGAAACAGAATCGAGGCCAGGAGGAGGACGAAGATAAAGCAATTTCCTTAATTTAAGCTCACAGGGAGGTTAATAACCGCACGGTGTCAGGCCAGGATCCCGATCTGTCCTTGTCCAGGAGCACCCCTGATCTCTCTGGCCGTTCTCGTGACCACAACACACCCATATCTCTACTAAAACGGTGCCTGATAATCATCCATAATTTCTATTTCGTCCCTTCTCCCTGAGCCGAAAATAAATATATTTGATATTACTATGTTCAGTAACACGTCCAGAACACACACCTCCCTCTGTTAGAACAGGACCAGAACACACACAACTCTAGTTAGAACTTGACCGGAACACACACAACTCTTCTTAGAACGGGACCGGAACACACACACACACCGCTTTCTTAGAATGTCTAAGTTTCTATCAAAGGTCTTGTATCCAAATTTTACGATTATTCAGAATTAGATTTGACTTCAGGGTCAATCGAAAATTGCAAAAATAATGCCTAATTTGAATGTTTAATAATGCCATTATTTGATAGTTTAGTTTAATAAATCCTTCAATTTATTTTTGTGGAATTTATGTTTATTATCACACACACACACACAGATAAGAGGCTCCAACAAAGGCCCACATGCACACACAGACACTCAGACGCCCTAATAGATAGATAATCAATTAATCTATAAAAGCAAACCCCAGGGCCGTTCCCAGAGGGTGGGGGTTCCCCACCCACTCACATGCAGATTAATCCTCTGTCGGACGAGCTATAGAGAGAGAGCTTCTGATGTTTGCCAGGTGTTGCCTCTGACGCAGGTGAGGAGGGAAGCCTCCTGTGTGTGTGTGTGTGTGTGTGTGTGTGTGTATTTGGCACGGGGCCCATAGGATCTGAGAGAATCCAATCACCAACATGATTGGGGGTTACTCTCTCTGTGTGTCCGAATGTTTAGTTGTATGAAAAATAAATCCTTCATTTTATTTTTGTGGAATTGATGTCTGACACAGACATAAATATAAATATAACATATAAAAAATTAAATTAAAACAAAAATAGTTTGACACAAGATGTTGTTTTTTTCTTCTTCATGAAATATGAGTAGGACTTGTTTCTCACGCAAAGTGAGAAACAAACGGAGGAGAGGGTAAAAAACAGCCGTCTTTAATTGTTGTGAGACAAAAACAATCATGTGTTTACGCAATCACTAAACAAAACAACTTAACAGCCACAAAATAAAACCACAAAACACCAGCGGGTCCCGTGTGTGGATCTGGTGCCCGTGGGGCCCTCAACACGGAGGGACTGGGGCCCGCCGAATCACAGAAACATGTCCTCAAAATAGTCGTCAAACTCGTCCTCTCTGAAAAAACACACGGGCTGTTAGGTCTTGGAACTTTATGTATGTACTCAGTGCTTCTACTGTACTTTATGTATGTACTCAGTGCTTCTACTGTACTTTATGTATGTACTCAGTGCTTCTACTGTACTTTATGTATGTACTCAGTGCTTCTACTGTACTTTATGCATGTACTCCGTGCTTCTACTGTACTTTATGTATGTACTCAGTGCTTCTACTGTACTTTATGTATGTACTCAGTGCTTCTACTGTACTTTATGTATAACAGTACTTCAACTGTACTTTATGCATCAGCACAGTACTTCCACGGTACTTTTTTAATGTACTCAGTACTTCTACTGTACTTTATGTATCGACACAGTACTTCTACAGTACTTTATGTATGTACTCAGTACTTCTATTGTACTTTATGCATGTACTCAGTACTTCCACGGTACTTTGTATGGCTATAGTATTTCTACAGTAACTCATGCATTTACTAAGTACTTCAGTACTTTACGTATCAGCACATATTTCTACAGAAATATGTGGTATATGAACACACTATTTCTACAGTACTTTATGGTATATGTACACAGTAATTCTGCAGTTCTTTCTGGTATCTATACAGTATTTCTACAGTATTTTATGCTATGTACACAGTAATTCAGCAGTACTTCATGGTATATGTACACAGTATTTCTACAGTACTCAAGGGTCTGTACATGCTGCGTGAGTCAAGGGGTTGAGAGTGCTTGAGAAGACCCCGGAGGCTTAATGCTTATTGGCTATAAACCTTTATGACACTAATCTCATAATCTCACCTCGACTTTTCCTCCACCGTGGGGGCGGGGCCTCGCCAGTGCTCCGCATCCGATTGGCCGGGCGCCTCGTCTGCTGCCTCTGCGTCTAAAGGGATTGGTTCAGAGAGACGTCACTCACAACGGGGTGGAGAAAATCAAGCGTCAACTGTGTGGGTTTGTGTGTGTGTGGGGGCAGGTGTGTTGTAGACATAAAAAGACATGAATTATGACAGGCATCAGGGAGCAGACGAAGGCAGCGTTAGAGAGAGAGAGAGATGGATAGGGACATACAAGCAGAAAGGGAGAGAGGGAGAGAGAGAGACCTGCATGAAGCAAGGGGGAGAGAGAGAGAGAGGGGGGGGGAGACGCTAAGAGTGAAGGATGGAGTGTTTGCGGTAAACAGCTCCCTAGCCTGTGGGCTGAGACAGGTCAGGTAAAAAGATGTCATCACTCATCCATATCCCCGGGCGCTGACACGCTGACACACGCACACATTTACAGAATGGAATGTGAACCCACCGCTCCCAGTCGATCACGCATCCATCACTTTTACATCACTATTATTATACTCGGGAGAAAGTAAAAGAGACAAAGAGAAATATACATGTGGGATGGAGATGGAGACAGTGTTAGGAGGGAGGGAGGGAGAGAGAGAGAGAGACAGCGGGAGAGAGGACAGGGTTGAGTAAAAACAAAACTGTCGTTAATGGAGCCCCTGGGGCCTAGTGGTGTGTGTGTGTGTGTGTGTGTGTGTGTGTGTGTGTGCCCGTGTGCGCATGTGCGCATGCGTGCGTGTGTGTGCCCGTGTCCGCTACCTCTGTCTGAGTCCTGTGATTCTTCTGCACTACTAGAGGAGGAAGAATCCCCTAAATCAAGGAAGAGAGATATAAAAGTTAAAAATAGAAGTATGGTACAAAACATAATTCTATCTATTTGTAAATGAATCTGTTCTTTTTGTAAATGAATCTGTTCTTTGTGCATTTAGTTCCACCGTAAAACATCTACATTGAACAAGGCAGGTACAGAGGCCTTTACTTTAAAGTGAGGGGGGGAGAATGAGGAGGGAGAATTTTCATACCTCTGGATTTTCTGTGGCCTTTGCGTTTGTTTTTCTTGGAGCCAGAAGACAACTTGGACCTCCTCCTACTCTTCTTCTCTTTCTTGGCCTTCTTCTTCGTTGGCTCCTGGTTCTCCAGCAAGCTCCTCTTGGCTTCCTTCTTCTTCACCTTCACCTCCTTGCGTCTAGAAAGTACAACATACAACACTGTTGTTCCAAGAATACTTCCCTCTACTCAGTGTTTAAACCTCACTTTAGGTACTTTGGTCAAAATAACTTCTGTATTCCCTTATCTGATTCAACTCCTGGTGAGATAATTGTAGGACATCGGGAAAGGATATCGTATTTGACTGAACCCAGGATGCACCATGGATGGAAGAGTATCAACCCTTGACAATGTATGATTTGTGATCATGGTACTCTACCATGATCACAAATCACACATTGTTGGGGGATCAATAATATTCATACAGTACAGTTTATGCTGTTAGTTTGACCCAGGACTCACCAAATATTTTGTTCAGTAAAATAAGCAATCCATTCTCAATACCAGGTCAAAAAGCTTGTATGTATATTGTTCATCGATACAGTTATCCCCTTTACAGTCCCTGAATATATATATATATATATATATATATATATACATACATGTGCGTGCGTGCATGCGTGCAACGTTGCTTACTTGTGGTGGTAGTTGAGCTTGAAGGAACATTCGGGGCACAGGCCTGGAAACCAAAATGATACAAAACATCATCTCTAAGGTACTCCTCACAAAGCCTCCTCTACACTCTGTCTGTGTTCAATTAAGCTCACTTGTGCCCTATATAGTGCACTATTTAGCTCCTCACCATTTTGTAGTCTACAGATCTGGTTCCCGATCACAGAGCACTAGCCAATACCCATAATGCAATGTAAAACGTTTTGTGGCCACCTCATTGGCTCATTTGGGAGTCACGTGACTTACGGAGCTTGACAAGGGCGTTTCTCTTCTCTCCTCGCTCCACGTAGGAGAAGTTCACCTCCCAGCTCTTCAGCACCTCCTTCTCCTCCTTCTCACAGCGGCGGCTCCCACACTGGAACTGACCTGGACACACGCACACACACACACACACACACACACACACACACACACACACACACACACACACACACACACACACACACACACACACACACACACACACACACACACACACACACACACACACACACACACACACACGGGTTTGCTTCAGACAAAACCCTGTCTCTCTTTATCTTTGAATTGGCACCAGCACACACGCACACACTCCTCTTTAAATAACAGATTTGATTGAACGTTAGTCATGGCATTGAGTACAAGTACAGTCAACAAAATTCAGAAACATATAACCTGAAATGCAAAAAGGTCTATATGTTCAATGTGACAATGACGTAGATAGGAATAAGGTTAATGCTCCAATGTGTCCAAAAAGAGAAGACATGCACATACAGACACACTCAGACGCCCTGATAGATAGATAATCAATTAATCCATAATAGCAAACCCCAGGGCCGTTCCCAGAGGGTGGGGGTTCCCCGTCCGCTTCACATGCAGATTAATCCTCTGTCGGATGAGCTACAGAGAGAGAGCTTCTGATGCTTGCCAGGTGTTTTCCTAGGTGGCAAGAACCTCATGCATGTCACCGTGGATCACATGATGTTGATGATGATGATGATGATGATTTTGGGCATGTATCTACCGGACATTGAGGAGAGAGAGGGCAGTGGAGAGGAAACAGAGAGGGAACCTCTTGCGCCGCAGCTCAGGAATGGAAACCCGGGGCGCTATAAGTGGTATTGCCTCTACGTCAATGCCACGCTAGTGGGTTGAGCTAAACGTTATTGTCGTCACAACCACCACCGCCGCCGTCACCTTTGATGTCATTCCCGCCTCAGGTGCGCTGCCTGGCACGTCAGACGATGACTAAGCTGCGGCCGTGTGTAGGAATACCCAGCAGCTCTACGTCAGAAGGTTTTTAAAAGGGACCTATCACATCGCCGGGATCATCGCAGACTAACACCCACAGACGGACGGTGACGTGATTAACCTTTGACCTCTCCAGGGAGTCACAGTCCCTCCTCTGTCTGAGAAGATGAATGCAGAAGGCGTTTCATTAGCTTTAAATTGTGCTTTATCCATTATTCCATATATGGTGAAGATGAATAACTGGTCTGGTTAAAACGCTACTTGAAACATGCAGTCAAAAGTCTGCTAGAAATACTATTATCACAACTATGCTTTTTGATACATATATTTTTTCGGTCTTTCTGCGCCTACAGAGACAGTAAAGGAAAGTGGTTTTAAAGAGAGAGGGATGGACGCGTAACATATAAGACTCAAACCTTGGGTCGATACAAGTTGTATTTGCTTTAGGTTTGTGCACTAGTGGGTTGACGCGCAACTATGGCCTTTAACTGCTGCCTGTCAGCTGCTGATCAGTGAGAACACGCCTTCGTGAATCAAATCCATCTCAACACAAACAAAGCAGCCCAGCAGACTCGCTTGACGACAAGCACCACCTAACCCCCTCTGCCGGAGGAACTTGGTACATCCCATCTTTAACCCGTCAGTCAGTCAACCAAATATGGCTGTAAAATAATGGAGGGAGGGAGGGCTGGGAGGAGGGGCGCCAACAGTGACGGTGGTTGGGGGGCAACCATGCTGGGAGGTAATCCCTGCACCATATGTGTGATAGGCTCCCAGTCCTAAACACCTTTATTTCACTGTCACGGAAGTTGTTGCGTAATCTGCTGATCGTCAAGCAGCGTTTGTTCCCCCCCTTCCCCGGCCCCTCGGTATGGCCTTTGACCTACTTCTTGACTGGTCAAAGGAGGATCAATGAAAAGTGACGTCAAAAGTGAGTCAACTTATTTACTGGGAGAATATTGGCTTCGAATTCAATAATGATATAGAATCATGTTGAACCAACATTCTCAATCTCTCTCCCTTTTTCTCGCCCTCTCTCTCTCTCTTGTCAGGAACAATCAGAACAGCAGTATCAAGGGTCAAAAGATCAAAACATTCAGTTTAAAACAGAGCTCCTAACAATTCTGTCTCGCTCCGCCTTTTTCTCAAAGGCAACCCATTTAGGAAAAGTAATGAAACTAAACATTCAGCAAATAAACACAGGTCTTCTGGAAGGTTAACTCTCTCTCTCTAGGGACTCCATAGTCTCTCTATCGCCCATTTTCTCACAGTATGACCGCAGACCCCTTATCGCGGTCAATGATCCTTGGTCAGCATTTGTGCGGTCCTTACACCTGAGTGGGCGGATAACGGGCCATGCAGCATCGCCGCTAGACCTGTAGCAGTGTTATGTGTACAGTTCTACACACTACTGCACTCTGACTTCACTCGGGTACAATTTCTCTTTCAAAAACAAAACTATAGTCAGTTTAGTTTTTGTTTTCATGGTAACCTCTCGCAAAATATATAGTCTAAAGTCTGGTTTAGAGATTGTTTATTCTGATTACTTTACCGTGACACAACTGCACGGCTTGAGATAACTGAAAATAGCATACATTTAAGGTAAAAGCGACTTAAGAAGTACTGAAGTCTGTGATAAAGGAGGCAATGGAGGCATTAAATAAACCTGATGTGTGAAGGATAAGGGTTCCCTTTAAACTACTTAGACTCACAACCAACACACACCTGTAGGAATAAACTCAGAATGATTAGACTGTACAGTTTGAGTGTCTGAGGTGCTAGACCAACACAGACACAGCACCAGGTGAAGTGAAGCATGATGGGTATTAGTGGTATCACTAATCCTACTTCCTGACTCGACGGACAGGAAGTATCAAGGGTCAAAGGATTAACCTGGGACCTTCCTATTGGTTTAGCCGGCAGGCTCTGAGACAACCCAACCAAAAACACGAGTTAAGACCGTACATTAAGGTGAGATCTCTGAAATGAAAAACTGAGCCATTTGTTATTATTACAAAAATGAAAACATTGTCATATCTACATTTTGCCTTTTGCCATGGTAAATGTAGACCTGCTAGTACTGAAAGCAATCATCCTAACTATGATGTTTATAAGCTTTGTTAAGCAGGCCAAAGTAGCGACACAAATAAGGAATCGTTCTATATTGCATTGATAGCCCATTGTTTACAATTGGTTATGCCTGCTTATGATATAAAGTCGATAGATAAACTCCTGTGTGACGGTCAAAAAATGTATATTCATCAGCAAGCTAGAACCATTGCCATTTAAAAATCAAATATGTTTTCCTCATTTTTTAAATAGGGACATTAGTAGATAACTACCGTAGATCAAACATGTGTGTGTGTGTGTGTGTGTGTGTGTGTGTGTGTGTGTGTGTGTGTGTGTGTATCTGAACATGGAGGTTTTTCCAAGTCCATCACATGTATAGGGTTAGACTACATGCTTTTATAAATAAAGTAAAAAACGTTGTGCTCTTTGAAAATCCTTTGGAGTAGATGATTAAATCAATAATATATGTTGAGTCCCTGCATTCATCCCATACTATGCTAGGAGCTGGGAGAAGTGGGCTGCCTCACAGGGCAGGGCCACACGCACACACTCCAGGTGTAGTGCCCCTGCCTTGCTTACGGTCCTCCCCAGTGCTAAACAAGGTGGCCCCCAGACGTTAGATGATGATATGATGCCCCAGCGCTAAACACAGGGCCCCTCGACATTATAGGATGACATTACACTACTTTTAGAATATTTACTGGAATGTTTGAGGAAAGCTATGTGAGTTTGCATCAGGAAGTGATTTAACTGTAAATGTAATAGAATATCCTTAAGACAATATAATGAATGATTTATGATCACTAACAGTGAAGAGGCAAGCTAACAATTGAGCTCTGTCTCCATCTAGTGTCTGTCTCCACTGTGTTCAGACATAGAAAAGTAAAATGAGGATATTTGAGAAGCCAGGAATATTACTGTTGTTATTATTAAATGTAAACTCTGAAATGACTATGAAAACTAGATATTAACAGATTAAATAATTATACAAATGATACAGATAATACAAAAGGTTGCCTTTATTTTTTCAAATCTGAATGATAGTCTGTATTTTGTTTTTGTTATTCAGTAGTAATTTCAGTCTCAGAAAGTATCAATCTTACCTTTTCCAGACACAACCTCATTTTCAGTTCGCCATCGAAAGCCAAACTGAGGGAGGAACAAAGGGAGCAGTATTTTATTCTACAGCCTTTGACAATAGACCTTGTTTAATGGAATTTCACAATATAAACCTCTCACAGGATTTATTTTTATTTTATGAATAAATTTAAATATACTATAGAAAGATTAACTTTCTGCTTAGCCAGTGAAAGACTTACTTCCTCTATTTATATCTACCAATCCATCTCTTTAATCTTCTCTCTCCCTCTCTCCTTTTTCTCCTTTTTCTCCTTCTCTCTCAAACTCTCCCCCCACCCCACTGACTGACTGAATGAAAGACCTTGTTCTCCTTGTATCTGCTTAGGTCGGCGATACAGTACTCCTTGAAGAGTTTGTCGTAATACTTCTTGGCCAGTGCTTTCTCCCTGTAGAAATGGAAAAAGAAAATAACTCCTAGAATGCAAAGAAATGGTATTGCCTTGGAGTGATTCCAACTTGTATAATATTTATTACAAACCTAATACCAATTTCAAAAACTAGCTTATAACAAACAGTAATAGACTGATATCATCAAATCTTGTCTTCTAAATCCTGTCAATCAATCAAAACATTGACGCCAATCTAAGGTATCAGTCCCTTAATATGATTCATCAGATCAGATCAGAATCAGAATTACTTTATTACACCTTATTTTACAAGTACACAAGTGTAAAAGTCTTAGGCTTGGCTCGTCAACATCCACATAGCAGCAACAATACATGATAAAGTAAATAAAGATAAGTAAAAATAAGTATCAGCAATAGATCACAATAATTAATAATAATAATAAAATAAAGTAAGTAATAATAAGAGAAACTAAGACAGTGGTAGAAACTAATGAGGTGTAGTAAAGTGTAAGTTTAAAGTGTTCAAGTGGTAGTGGTACCAGCCACGGTTGATTCTAGTGCCAAAATGCTGTGCAACTACAGAAAAATATGTATTTATATAGTCTGTTGTTTTAGTGTGCGTGGGGTTGGTTTGGGGGTCTTGGATTTCTCCAGGAGCCTGACTGCTTGAGGGGAAAAGCTGTCCGTCACCCTCTGGGTTTTGGCCCGAGGATTTCAGTACCGTGAAAGTGGTTTTATTGTTATTAGGATGTTTACCAGGTCATTTCCTCCTCGTCTTCATCCCTCCAGAGGAACCGGTGGTTCTCTCGGACCACGTCCAGGTCAGTCTTGTCTTTCTCCCTGAAAACAGAAGAATGATAGAAAGAAGGTAAACAGACGGGGGCAGACCACACACATACTGGTTCCTGGTAAATACTATCGGAGTTTATTGATGCATTTTCCACCGATGCTTGAAAGAGCCGTACTCACGTTGAGCGCTTCAAGTCTTCCACCTTCCCTCCATAGTAGAGGATGTAGTCGCTGACATACTTCTTGTGACGTTCAAACTAGGGATGCTAGATTTAAGGACAGAACAGAGTGCACAATGTCGATAACACCAAGCAAGGTGCCTTCTTCCCTGCTATTCTTGCCGGCACTTATATATGGACACTTGTCCAATCACAGAAGCTAGAATGTTGATTGACTCTGTCTTGAACCAATCCTTGGTATACGAGAGTACATGAAATGTTGGTGTGTTGGAGTAAATACAACAACGTTCATATATATTATTATGCTGTACAGCAGAGAATGGGGGCTGAGACCAGCCCTGTGGGGTGGTTTGCATCCTGTTTAAAGGATACAGCGTTGAGAGAGATCAGGTGGGCTCTTCTGTTTCTGGCTTCCTCTCTGCGGACAAAACACAGGAAATAGAATCAAAGAAATGAGTGATATATGAGCTCATGAAGAACACAATTGAATATGGTTGGGGCTGCACTGCAGGATGTGTAAATTCAAAAAAATATATATATATTTTTTCATTTTGAGTAACTTTAATTGAACAATGTATTCAAATTCTTTGCATCTTGCATTCTTTGCATAAATTAGGGTAAGGAAGAAAATAAATTCATCCGAAGAACTAATTCTCTCAGTGGGTTTAAGATAAGTTGATGAAACCTTATGAGGTTCACCCTATCAGAAATAGGTTTCACAGGGCAACTTGGACAATTATGATACATACAGTTGTATAACAATAATAATGATGATGTTGCTTTTACGAGGTGGAATGCATAGTTATAAACGTTGTTTATCGTAATAATTTTATTAATTCAGATTACAGAAATACCCATTATTCATATACATGCACATGAGAGAGAGAGAGAGGGAGAGAGAGAGAGACCAAAATGTTCTCTTGAAACGACATGTGAGTGACGTTACCTGTCGACCTCACTGCTGTGGAAGCTGCGATGCGCCACCTTGGAGTGCCTCCCCTTCTGAAATGGCTTCTGGAGGATCTCATCCTCTCGCTTTCTATGGAACAACAATACAATCACACTTTATTGCCCTGTTTTGGCCGTTCAGAGGGACTTTATTCGTCTATACGAGGGAAAATACTCCTCATTGCCTGCAGTAATGTTATAGCCATGATAACAACCATAACCTGGACACCCAATTATTCTTCACCATCATTCTTCCACCAATAACCAATGTTTTTCTGACATTAACATTATACTCTTGTACCTTTTAATGCCTCGCAGGGATGACTCTCCGCCGCCTTCGTCATCATCACCACTGAAATCAGAGTCATAGCCGCCCCCACCGTGCACCTGTCCAGGTAAAACACAATGTAGGCATCATTTATCATTGTATGCATACAAGGGGTGCATGTCGAATTCAATATGGAGATGGGAGTCATGTTGAACCAACATTCTCTATCGCTCTCCCTCTTCTCTCCTCTTCTCTCTCACTCTCCCTCTCCCTCTCTCCCCCTCTCTTTCTCCCACTCCCCCTCCTACCATTTAGGAACAATCGGACCAGCAGTATCATGGGTCAATAGGGAAAAACAGAGATCCTACAACTGTACGGGCTGCCCGTACAAAACCATGATGATAATATCTGCACGAGTTAAACACATAGCCAAGGAACGGATTCAAATTATACTGGATTGACCACTTCCTTCTGAAGCCGAACACTTATTTTCTTTGTCAGTCAAGTGTCAGTCTGAAAGCTTACCTTAACTAGACTCTCCATGTATTAATCCATCTCTCGCCTCTGTTTTGGTTCGGGTGTTTTTTTTTTGTTTACAAAGACGCGTCGCGGGTCGATGGCGTGTCATGTAAAAGCCGCACTGCGATGACGTCAGGACTGTTAACCGACAGTTATTAAATGAATGAGCATTCACACTTACTTTTTTGATCGGCACGTTGGCACTTCATCGTGTTTTAAGTAGCGTTACTATTTAATGTTATATTAATTTGAACACAGACCATATTTAATAGTTTTATTTATATTTGATCCAATAATCCTTGTCTATGACCCTTATAAACTGGGGCCATGTCGAGGCCATATTAACTGAATAAATAACTTAATATTCATTTAATTATGAACTATGGAGAAACAGCCCTAGTTACCCCGTTAGACCCTGATGATGTGAGCTGACAAGAGGACTCTATTAACCCGACAAGGCATATGCCTGATTCACCCATTCTGTTTTATCGTCTGCTTCCCCCTTGCATCGACTCCATGAGAGAACCTGATTGTAATTGAGAACAATGAAACACTTATTCTGTTTTTCATTTTACTTGAAGGCTGCTTCCTAAGGGAATTCTTCAGAATATTCTGGATGTGTGTGTGTGTGTGTGTGTGTGTGTGTGTGTGTGTGTGTGTGTGTGTGTGTGTGTGTGTGTGTGTGTGTGTGTGTGTGTTTTTGTGTGCGTGTGTGTGTGTGTGTGTGTGTGTGTGTGTGTGTGTGTGTGTGTGTGTGTGTGTGTGCGTGCGTGCGTGAAGGCAGGGTGTGTGTGTGTGTGTGTGTGTGTGTGGGGGGGGGGGGGGGGGGGGGGGGGGGGGGGGGGGGGGGGGGGGGATGGGGACAGACTGCAACAGAAGCCCGAGTGTTTTCCAGATTCTCCTTTTTTTCTGCACCCCACTTTATGAAGTCAAAGAGCAAATGAAGGCCCGGGAATAGACTGTGACCGTATTGTTTAGGTTTAGGACAATGAGT
>NC_140291.1:12162398-12209898 GCF_964030765.1 Micromesistius poutassou
ACAGACTGCAACAGAAGCCCGAGTGTTTTCCAGATTCTCCTTTTTTTCTGCACCCCACTTTATGAAGTCAAAGAGCAAATGAAGGCCCGGGAATAGACTGTGACAGTATTGTTTAGGTTTAGGACAATGAGTAATGTTCTAAAATCTGAAATCAACCCTTGATAGGCTATAATTAGAAGCCTGTTATTCGGACCAATATGTTTGGATCACGAGGTGTCTATAGTGAGGGTGGGGGGGGTTGCATTGCATTGATGAATGAGCATGGCAGGTGCATGTGCAGGGGACCCTCATGAATAGGGGGCTATTAAGTCGTGCACGGCTTTGGCTGCGCGCATAAATAATAGCTCGCGCCTCGCTGGTTTAAAAATAGCGCACCTCAAACCCCCCACCCCCCCCCCCCCCCCGACATACACACAGACACACACCTCTTCGCGCCCCCCCCTCTCCTTCCTTCATCTCTCTCTCTTCATCTCTCTCCAGCTCCCTGTCTCTCTCTTGTCTCGGGGGAGATTACGCCAAATAGTAAGCAAAGCAAAGACTATAGAAACCATCACACCTCTGCAAACCGAGTTTTCACTTTTTGACTAATTTCAAACTACATTTTTTGTTCTTCAAACAGAAAATCCGTGTTTTTATTTGTACTCTCCTCTTCGTAGCCTATGTTCCAGTGCTTCTAATCCCGCGTTTTGTCGAGAACGAATCGCTTTGGATCGGTGCCTTCCTATTGAGACGCAAGGAGGCATAGAGACCGAGGCTCCATAAATACAACTCCAGGAGAACGGGGAGACACGACGAAACGGGGACCTTTTTGCATCCTCTGGGATTTTTTAGAAATATATTTAAAAAAAAGAAAGATACTTTTAATGTGAAATAATCCAACTTTAAACGGGGTAAGCAAAAAATGATGGGATACTCTGGCGGAGCGGTGAGTTGTAAAGCATGGACAGTGTGTGTGTATGTGTGCGTCGCGGCTCTGACTCTCACCGAAGGCAGAAGGCTGAGGCTGCCCCGGTGCCCGGTGGGATGCACCTGCACGAAGGACAACGCACTATGCGAGGACATCACGTCCGTCCCGCACACTTTCCCCACCGATGTGGTGTCGCTGTAAGTGTGTACCCAACTACACCGAGATTTCATTGATCGTTGGGTTGTCGTGGTTTAGTTGCATGGGCTGACCCAATTTGTGCTGTCTCTATCTCTTAATTTATCTCGTTGGTTTGTTGTGGAACTGTCCACTGAATTGTGTTTGACCTCCACCTGACTTATCCCTATTGATAAATGCTGTTTTAACCCCCACCCCACTCCCTCCCCCCCCACGCCCCCCACCCCCACATTTTCGCTCCTCCCCCCTAACCCCCTCCTTTGATATTTTCTTCAATTCAGATCTTTTGTCAAATCCGGATTCAGTGAGATCACCGCTGGAAGCTTCGTCCACACACCAGCCTTGCAGCTCCTGTGAGTAGGAAAGAAAAAGACAGACCTGCAAAAACTACACATCCCAGAATAAACTTTAAATATCCAACAGTTAAAACTAGAATTGAAACAAAGAAATCTATCCTTTGTTGTTTCAATTCATCTATTTTAACTTGATTGTACCTTAGGTTTGTGAGGAAATGTAATCTATTGCCAACAAACACTAAAAAGACACACCAGTAAAGACATCAAAAGCAAGTCCTTGTCAAAGCAAGCCTGTTCTAAATCCAGCCTGATATAAAACGTCTTTGTAATGATGTCAGGGTTATATAAGAAACCCATATGGCTGTTTGTGTGTGTGTGTGTGTGTGTGTGTGTGTGTGTGTGTGTGTGTGTGTGTGTGCGCGCGTGCGGAGCACACACACACACACACACACACACACACACACACACACACACGCACACACCACTAGACACCAGCTCCTCGGTTGGCCTGCGGCCCCAGTCTGTGCTATCCCTTTAATGCGTTTGAACATATGAGGAAGAGAGAAGTATGCTGAACAAAGCAGAGCTGAAGCTTGGTTTTATTTTAACCAATTAAGTGTGAAGAACAATTTGGACCAGGGTTAAGACTGAAACCCAGCTCTGAAAGACCAATTCTCTTTCTCTCGCTCTCTCTCTCTCTCTCTCTCTCTCTCTCTCCCTCTCTCTCTCTCTCTGTCTCTGTCTCTCTGTATGTGTGTCTCTCTCTGTCTCTGTCTCTGTCTCTCTCTCTCTGTGTCTGTGTCTGTGTCTCTGTCTCTGTCTCTCTCTGCCTCTGTCTCCCTCTCTGTCTGTGTCTCTCTGCCTGTGTCTCTCTCTGTCTCTGTCTCTCCTTCTGTCTCTGTCTGTGTCTCTCTGTCCTTTCTTTCGGTCTGTCTCTGGGCTGCTTTCCCTCTTTCCTTTTCCTGTCATGCTCTCTCCTTTTCCCCTTTTCTCTCTTTCCGTCCATAGCACTCCCATATTTTTATATCTCTCTACTTCTTCCTTCTCCCACTGTCTGTCTTTCGGTCTGTCTGTACCATTCTCTCAGTCTCCTATCTATCTTTCAGTCTCTATCTATCTATCTTTGGCAGCTGTTTGGTGTTTTTAGATTTTGTTCCAGGTTTAAAATCTGCCCATATTATACTGCATGTTATAAATGTAATTGAACGAGAACAGTCACATTTAACAACCTGTCTCTTTAATGGCTGCCATCCAGACAGGCTTTTACCGTAGGTTCCACCAAAGAAAAAATACCATTCTTATTAAGGGGAGTGCTCCTACAGTGAGGAATTTAATTTCATGTCACCTTCAAATTGGAAAACAATTACTTAAACATTAAAATCCATACAGTGTGGCTTTGTGTTTGAGAGGAGCAATCAGCAGAATGCAGTTGTCCTTTTGCTTAGAAAGCTAAGAATGGGCTAATGCTAGGTGGGAGAATGTCATTCAAATGTCATTCTCCAACGCATCCTGCAAACAGAAACGCCAAACAATATCCGCTCAGAAAGTTGCCTTCTCTACATACATTTTTTGTTTTTGTTTTATTCTATCCTACTTACATTTTTCATTTTCACCTGATTCACTTTCAAATAGTAAAACAAAGTGTTTAGTTTTAGGTTAAATAACATTTTCTCAAACTCTGTTGATGTGTAAAAGCTACAAACAGTTTGAACTGTTTTGCAACATGCATCAGTAGAGCAGAAAGAAGAACAATATTTGAATGATTTATGTTCTCTTTCTTTCCAGCTTGTTTACTGCCAACTCTTTTGATTTCATCGATGAGGATGCTTTCCAGGGTCTACCACATCTGGAGTACTTGTGAGTTTGCGCGCAGGAACACACACGTAGACACACACACACACACACACACACACACACATACACACACACACACACACACACACACACACACAGGACTCTCTGTTCTTCAAGTTTGTTGTATGTTATATTTATTTTCTCCCAATCTTTCTAACATTGATAATCTAGAGTCCACAAACTCAGAGAAACTCGATAAAGCCTCATAATATAGCAGCGGTTATATTTCTGTTTTTCAGGTTTATTGAAAACAACAAGATTGAGGCCATCTCCCCGAACGCTTTCCGAGGTCTGAAAACCCTGATCCATCTGTAAGTCATTATCATCTTATAATGATCATTGTAAGTTTCATGAGGGTGTCATTATTATCGGGAATGGTCTCAATGTATTCTGCTGTTACCTTGGTCTGTCTGTTGGTAAGCTTACATCCTAAAATTATTTATCACCACTTCTTCTAACTAAGCCAATAACTTATTCCTTTAGTATTGATATTCCCTTACTTATGTGGTTAACTTTTTTCTGTCCTTAACATTCTCCATCCTTTTATTCCTTTCCTCCTTCTGTCCTTTCTTCCTTCCTACCATCAAACCTTATTTTGATTTGTTATGTCCTTCCCTTCCTCCATATCAGTTATCCTTCCTTCATCCTTTATTTCTACCTTTCCTCCTTCCTACCATTCTTCCTTCCATCCTTCCTTCTTTCCCTCCTTTCTTCTCGCCATCCTTTCTTCCTTCCTTCCTCAGTCTTACCAGTTCTATCTCTTGGACATCATCATCCATATGTAACTCCTCACCCAGGCAGCTGAAGCCACAGAGGCATTGTCTTGTAAAAGTGCTCTGGCGTAACCCCTGTTTTAAAACCAGACACCAAACGGACTCAGGACTCTGTCGGTGTCTTTCCTGAGTATCAGTGTCCTCCTGGCTTTTGTGTCCGGTCCATGTTGTCCTCGTCAGAAATGCAGAGGCATGCAGTACATCGGTCAGCCATGCTAGCCAAGGTGAGGGCTGTGGCTTGCTCCTACTAGTCGCAGCCAGGCATGCTAGAAGCAAGCTTCTAGTGGTGGGGTTCAGTGGATCTGGAGTAGTCAGGGCTGATTATGACAGAGGTCAAGGAGTAATAAATCAGATAAAGGTGGTGGTGTTTTTTGGTTAGCACCGCCCACTCTCTGTTCGGTCTGAATGTGTTGAAGTGTTTATATAAAATGATTGCATCTTATTTTACTTTTATTATATGATACTTTTGGTGCTTTGGCAATGTAAGTGTATTTCTGACAATAAATGCCAATCCATCCATTTAATCCATGCCCTTTGAATCTGAATCACAGGCAGGAAGCCCACATTTTTCCACAAACTCAGCCGTTCAACTTCCTTTTTGTCATGCTCAAAGTGTGTGTGTGTGTGTGTGTGTGTGTGTGTGTGTGTGTGTGTGTGTGTGTGTGTGTGTGTGTGTGTGTGTGTGTGTGTGTGTGTGTGTGTGAGTGTGTGTGCGTGCATAACACACGTCCCCTCGGCTTCAGAAGGCCCTCGGTGCATCGCCAGGCTGACGTCTTTGGCTCCCTCTATATTTTATTACTCTGTGGGCCAGGCTCTGTTTGCACTGTCTGCAGCCTGCCTCCACTGGAAAATATTATGTCGGTACAATTTCAAAAGCAAACAACAAACAAACAACATTAATCATCGAAAACAATAAATCTGAATTGAATATAGAATATATGTTAAAATATTAGAATTATTGAATTATTACATACACAATATGTAAACATTCATACATTTTTAGATCCATTTTTTTGTGACCTTTTCCAGTTTTGTATACGTATATCAGATGTTGGTTGTGGTTTGCAGACCTATGGCCACTCTCCACTGGGTAAGCCCTACCTGTAAACCCTGCAGTCAGTTGAGAAGGGTGGCTGACCCAAAGGTTAGGACTATATTGGATAACACGGCTGTAACATCAAACCCTGACTGGGAACTCCTCTCTCACGCACCTATAGCATGTGTGTCATTTGAAAATGAGTTGGACTGCCTAGTGTTGCACAACAGTTTTTCAACTTAAGCACAACACATTCCAACTAGTACATGAGATATTGAACATACTATTGATGTTATTTATCTGCATACTTAATATAGTGCATTTGGAAACCTTTCATCCGGCACAAAGGGCAAACATTAAAAATTTCATCCTTACGTTTTACAGACTGGTACATTATGTATTTCAGGACTGCATCTCATCAACAGTGAGTGAAGAGGATCAACATTATTATATACAAATAAAATCACATGCACATGTATTAATAGCTCCCCCCTCCCCCTAGCAGAGTACACTTCAGAAATCTTTCAGTCAAAGACATGGTGACGCGTTGGGATTAGATGAGAATAGATTAGATACATTTGGACAAGTCCTGTCTGTCTGGAGTCCCCCACACCTCCAAACCTGACAGCCCTCCACCCCACCACTTGACTGCGGGCATACCAAGACCCTGTACTGCTTGTAGGGCAATGTCCCCTCCCTGCCAGGGGTGTCCGCCAGACTCACGTCCGCCAGACCTGGGCCCAGCCCCAAGAAGATAAAAGACAAGATGGCTAGCAGAAGGACGTTTAGAGGGCTACCTTGGAAAGCAATTCTAATCTCAGCAATGTCGTTCTGTGTGTCCCTCCTGTCCACTCTCTTTCTGTCTGTTTGTCTCTCTCTCTCTCTCTCTCTCTCTCTCTCTCTCTCTCTCTCTCTCTCTCTCTCTCTCTCCCTCTCTCTCTCTCCCCTTGCTCTGTGTCTCGCTCCCTCTCCATCTCAGTCAGTCTCATCCTGTGCCGGGCTCCAGCTCTCTAGAATTAAATGGATGGCTTTGTCGTTTAGCGAAATTGTTTTTTTTTATGGGATCCAGTGTTCTTCTGTGAGCCCTCCTGCACTCGTTTCACTCTATCTCTGGCTCTGTCTATGTATCGCTCTGTGTCTTCCCTTCCCTCTATCTCCTCAGCACCGACTCCCAGATTAATAATTCAGATCTCCAGGGTTACCGTGACGCCAGTGTTTGTTGGATCGTGTCCAAATGAGTCCCTGTCAGTCCAATCCATTTCAAAAGATCACAACCTTGTCTGGTGTTTGGCTGGCTGTGACCTCTGAGCCACCCTGGCCGTGTTACAGATAACCCTTAACCCTGGTTGAATTTATGGGCTACATTTCCTGAAGTTAATTTAAGATCAAACATGGGAATGTTGCCATAGAAAATGGTTGATGGGTATGCCAATATGGACTTAAAGGATGTACATTTCACAGAAGACATCACAAAGAAAGTATTCAACAATCTGTTTCATGAAGATTAGTGGGAACTTCTCTTCCTATGAACTTGGTTTGAACCCATATGTCTGGCTCTCCATTAAAAAGAGCTGTCGAATGGAGGATGTGACATAACAAATAATATTATTAATTAATTATTAATTATTAATTATTAAGTATAGGAAACCGATTTTATGTTGTGTTTCTGTGTTTTATCAGCTACAAAACAATTCCCACTTATAACCTGACCTACTTGCTTCGTGTTTTGTTGACAACGTTACAGTCTCGCTCTTTGATGCCACCTCTGGCCACGAGAGTTCACTAGTGTGCACAATTCCATTTCTTTAATCTTTTGATTTGATATGACCCTTGTAATCTCAACTATTATCTTCTTATTCTTATTATCTTCTATAATGATCTATATTATGACGTGGGATGATGTGTGTGTTTTAGGAGTTTGGCCTACAACAACCTGGAGACTCTGCCCAAGGATGTGTTTAAAGGAATGGACGCCTTGTCTAAAGTGTGAGTACGATCTGGCATTTAAAATTGGAACTTATTCTTAAAATAAGATATGATAATACTTTATTAATCCCTGATAGGAACTCCAGGTGCAAAAGCAGAAAGTACAGGATAGTGGTGTAATAACAAAAAGCAATAACAATTGAAAACAACCAAATTACTGAGTAGTAGAAAGGTAGTCTGGGACTGGTCTTTACCAATCTCTGTAGAGACAGAAGATATGGGATTATTAGGTGTTTCACTGAAATAATAGTTGGTTGAGTGGACACCCACTTACACGTTGAAAGTTTTAAATGTATTTATTCTATGCATTCTATGGTTTATATTTTCCCAGATTTTTCTCTGTTTGATCTCACTTTGGCGTTTCCCCTCTGGGATTAAATAGTTTATCATATCTAGTGCACTGATAACATGTAGGGATATTTAGATTGATTGAATCACCATTGATGGTGTGTGTAGTAGTAGTGATGCGCGGTTAAGGTATTTGGTCACCTGAATCCGCACATTGCTTTAACTGCTCCCGACCGCTACTTAAACAGCCATTTGTAAACAGAAGAAAGTGACTACCAGGCCAGCTAAATAGAGAAAGCTCCATATTAGGTGAAATGTTATGGATAGGAAACAGAACAGCTGAAATAATATAACTTCATAATAGGCATTTGCATTTGAACATAAATGCAAAAAAATCCTACAATGAGCATAGACTGAGGCTATAATTAAACACATCTTATTCTTCATTCAATTAGAATATAATGTGCACGTAACATAAAATAGTAAAATAACAAGATCACCTGAAAAAAATGCAATGCCAAACTTTAACCAAATATTTAGGACAACGTACAAGAAATATCTGATGGAAAGAAATTAAGAAGCTGATTTGAACCATTGCAAATCACAGTGCGTGACATTAGAATGCTTGATTGCATAATTGACAATGCCAGGGATCTCCGTGGCAACAACCTGGTGTGTGACTGTAAGCTGAAGTGGCTGGTGGAGTGGATGGTGCACACCAATGCCACCATGGACCAGATCTCATGCAGTGGACCCTCCAGCCACCAGGACCAGAAGATCAACGACCTTGTGGCCACGTCCTTCGACTGCATCAAAGCAGGTCTGTCCTCCCTTTCAACGTCCACCCATCCATCCATCCGTCATCTAACCATCCCTTTACCTGTCTCAATCATCTGTCAATCCTCCCATATCTTCCATCCTTTAATCTTTCCATTTTCCATTTTTCCATCCCTTCTCCCCTCTGACCATCCCTTCATGCTCTTCCCAATCTGTCTAACCATCCCTCTCTCTTCCTTAAAAAGCATCCATCTTCTCATCCCCATTCATCCCTCCATCCCTCCTCCTACCCATCCATTAAGTCATTATCCATGCATGCATTCAGCCAATCATCCATCCCTCTTCCCATTCCATCTATCTGTCTATCCACCTGTCTGTCTATCCATCTATCTGTCTATCCATCTATCTGTCCATCCATCCATTTGTCCATTAAGGCATTATCCAAGCATCAATGCATTTGTTATTCAGCCTGTCAACCTTTCTGCATTGGTCAAAGTATTGATTGTAAGTAGAAGGGTCAACAATAGTGTAATATATAATTTACCTCAATATTGTCAAACTCTAATGCATATGACACCTCCCACATTCTCACACACACACACACACACACACACACACACACACACACACACACACACACACACACACACACACACACACACACACACACACACACACACAACACACTATTGTAACAGGGAAATGGCTAAGACTACCCTTACCAAGCTCCACATTGTGGCTTGAGGCTAGACTGATTCATAATGATGTACACTTGAATACACAGAATCCTACAATAACATGATGACACACGGTACAGCAGTCCACTTGGGTACTGTGATTGTGTTGTTATGTCATTGTTATCTCTGTGTTATCTCTGTGCTGGTGTTATCATTGTTATCTTATCTCACCATCTAAATGTTATCCTGACGTCTTCCAGAGTTTGCCGCCTACCAGGCGCTGAAGTTTGAGTCGATCTCGGTGGAGGCGTTCTCCTTCGGCGGGGAGCAGTTTGTGGTGTTTGCTCAGCCCTTTGCTGGGACATGCAGCTTCCTGGAGTGGGATCACGTGGAGATGAACTTCAGGATCTATGACACCATTGAAGGTATCTTAGAAAGTACTTCAATGTACCACAAGTTGGGCGGCATGTGGCTCAGGAGGTAGAGCGGGTTGGCTGGTCACCAGAAGGTTGCTAGTTCGATCCCCGGCTCCTCCTCGCTGAGTGACGAGGTGTCCCTGATCAAGACGCCTCACCCTGATTGCTCCCGACGAGCCGGCTCTCCCCTTGCATGGTTGACACCGCCGTCGGTGTGTCAATGTTTGCATGAATGGGTTAATGTGAGGCAATATTGTCAAGCGTTTTGAGTGGCAACTGGTTAGAAAAGCCCTACATAAATGCAGTCCATTCACCATTTACAGTCCCTTACTGTCCACAGTGTCACTCCAGACACTATATCTCAGCAGCTTTAATTAACATATAATAATCTCTCTCACCAACCCTTCCTGTCTCTCTCCTCTAACCCCCCCCCACCCCCCCCCAACCCTCCCCTCTCTCTCCCAGGTACCTCCACCGTGGTCTGCAAGCCGATGGTGATCGACGGCGCTCTCTTTGTCATCGTGGCGCAGCTTTTCGGCGGCTCTCACATCTACAAGCGCGACACGTCGGCCAACCGCTTCATCAAGATCCAGGACATCGACATCCTGAAGATCCGCAAGCCCAACGACGTGGAGACGTTCAGGGTGGACGGCGAGTCCTTCTTCGTCATCGCCGACAGCTCCAAGGTGGTGGACACATTTCATATTTCTGTTGTTTTAGAAGTATTTTTTGTTAAAGAAAACAGTGCACCATCCTTTCCCCTGAAAGGTGTACACTTGTCACCACCTCATGGTGTCTACTTATTTGAAAGACCCCCATTCCACCCCCGCCCTACAAGGGACATTTGTGGGAAGCACAGTGAAGATGTTGGACAGTTTGACAACTGATGAGCTTGTCTATTTCTTATTAAGATCTTTCTGGCTAACAACCATGGTTGCTAACACCATTCGTGCTAGGACCATGGTTGCTAACGATTGTGTCAAGCATATCTCAACGCAATAAGAAAAGTGTTCCCCGTTCAAAATTAGGTACAATAAATAAAGCATGAGACGGCAAAAAAAACAAATGTATTCAAACTAAATCAAACCGAGATCTTTGACCTCCCTGCAGGCCGGCTCCACCACCGTCTACAAATGGAACGGCAATGGCTTCTACTCGCACCAGTCGCTGCACCCGTGGTACCGCGACACGGACGTGGAGTACGTGGAGATCTCCAACAAGGCCCACCTCATCCTGTCCAGCAGCTCCCAGCGGCCTGTGGTGTACCAGTGGAACCGCGGCCTCAAGCGCTTCGACCGCCGCACCGACATCCCTGAGATGGAGGACGTCTTCTCCGTCAAACACTTCCGCGTCAAAGGTGAGACTTTGGTTGCATCAGAACATAAACATGATGTGTTTTACGCCTCGTAACACACCACCTGCTTTCGTGATGTTTTCTCCGGTATAGTGAGACACTTTTGATAAAAGTGTCTACCAAAGATATATCTTGTCAATATGTAATACCCTACCCACAATATATTATTTATTAGAATACAGACACATTCTGTTCACAGCTTCTTATGCTGTGTGACCATATGGTCACACAGCATCACACCCACGAAAAACCAGAATAATAATTTTAGTTGCTTTATTTTTGAAAGAGTTAAATGTCCATTTTATCTCCCCGACCCTCAAACACCGTGTCACAAAACCCTCTGTCTCCCAGCAGGGCCCAGCCGTCCCTCCGGCCCCAGGCCGTGTGTTCCTTTTGACTCTTTTGGGGCCGTATCCAATGCATTCACCAGTGTTTTTTTTTTTATCTCCTGGAAGGTGAGGTCTTTATCTGCCTGACAAGATTCATTGGCGACTCCAAGGTGATGCGTTGGGACGGCGCCATGTTCAAAGAGGTCCAGACCTTCCCGTCCCGTGGCTCAATGGTCTTCCAGCCCGTTGCCGTCGGCAACTGGCAGTACGCCATCTTGGGCAGCGATTACTCACTGACACAGGTCTACCAGTGGGACCCCGTGAGGGGCCAGTTCGTCCACTCGCAGGAGCTGAATATCCAGGCCCCTCGCGCCTTCGCCATCATCGCCGTTGACAACCGCCACTTCCTGCTGTCGTCCAGCTTCAAGGGGAAGACACAGATTTACCAGCACCTCATGATCGATCTGAGCGACTACTGATCATTGTGAGTTGATATGTTTACTGATGGGGTAAGTGTGTATGTGTGTAAGGTTTTTTGTTTTTAGATTGAATGAATTGATGAATGGATCATTTGAATCTCCCTTTCACAGTGAGTGTGTCAACATTTCACTTTTTCTAGGCAAATATTTAGCAATTTTGCTTTGGTCTGTATAACTGCTTTGTGATTTGGTGACAGCTTATTTTTAAGAAAAATTGCGAACTGACGATCTTGCAGGTAAGGAGATATTTAAAGCACTTTTTGTAGCTCCCTATAGAAACATTGAAACCATATCAATGTAGAGAAAAATAGTTGTAGTAACCATGGCAGGTAGGTAGCTGAGTTGTCTAATGATACACAGACATAGTGAAATTGTCCCATTAATCTCTATACTACCATACAAGGCAAATCGTAGTAACTACACATTATGGCAACATTTAGTTATGACTCAAAATGAACTGTAACTTGGTTCAATCTTGTTAGAAAGTTGTAGAAATTGCAGTAACTACAAAATCTGACTTAAAACCACAGCAGACTGCCGTTTCTTTTATTTTCCCATGCAGTTACTGCAGGTGGCCTTGGTATTCTATGTATGCCACCAATTCATTGAGAAGAAGCTGCTCATACAACATGATAAGAGAATGAAGAAGAGGAGGTTAATACGTGATCTTTGTGTTACTGAATTGAAGTTAGATATTCCAAAAATACTTCTGTTTGGTTTTCTGTTTCTAACCCTTTAATCTTATGATCCACATTTTTAAAACATTTATACCTCTAAATTAAATGATTAAAACCAAATAGAATGGAGCAAGAAATCGTTTTTTTTCAAGGTATCTGTATCGAGACACCAGTTACCGCACAATGCCGTTTTACAGTCGTTGTATTTTTGGGGTCACAGGTTAAAAATGTTGGGGACAGGCAAAATGCTGATTGAAGTTTTACTGTTGATGCAGACACTGCAGTTTGCATTTGTAGGGCAGTATAGCTATTATAGGCAGGAGTTATACTATTAGGGCTAAAACAGGTGTATCTCATTAAGTTAAATATTGCTCTGTATAGGCTTGCCAATACAGTATATAGTGCCCACAATAACATCATGAGATACACCTGTGTTCACCCTACTATTAAACCTCTGTGATGAAGCCTATTCAGTCAAAATATTTGATCATAAATATTTTTAATTTTGTGAGATATTGATTATTTAGTTATTTTTTGGACCGGGACAGGATCAAATATCCTGTGTGACATATTTTCACACATATGTCCAACCTAGTCTCCAAATGTTTAATCACACTTTAAGGAGAAATACACAAGATTTGCAATTAGATGTTGAAACAAATCAAATAATCTTGCAGTAAATTTGAAGTAAGTAGTGGCATTTTCATGTATTTATTAATGTGTTTGCTCGTTGTGTAAGACCAGACATGACAAAGATCTTGAATTCAACATAGTATTTTCATCCTGACTGGAGGCTGTACTGTAGGTGACTATCACCTTTGATCCAGTACCACAATCAATTATTTAAATCGTATACAAATATATACTCAACATGGAGCTTATTCTGTCAATAGGTGCTGTTTCCCAACCAACTTCCAACCGAAAGAGACATTGGCTAACTGTCATGGAAATGATTTTAGCAGTGGCGGACAAGTATTCCTTTCCTAATGTACTGGACATATAAATACCCTACCCTAAGAACCTTTTACACAATTAATACTTGCGTATCAAAAGTAAAAAATACTAATATTGTAACCCCAATATTTTGGTATGAAGACACATTCTATTGTTAATGCAAAGTAAACCCTGTCTGTCAAGGTTCACCTAATAGTATGTATAAAGGTTTTTATTTTCAACTGAATACAGGCCAATCCCTTGTACAAATATTTTCTTTGATATGTAGTGGATTAAAAAAAGTATTTCCCTAAATCCTTAAGAAATTGAATTCCTTAAGCACCTTATGACTATCTCTGGATTGTACTTGGTGTAGGACTTTCCACCACTGCATTTCAGCACAACTATAAGATTTCATGCTACAGAAACCCTCAATAACACTGAAAGCTCCAGCGGGAGGCGTGTGTGCTAGAAGCCGCCCTCTGTAGCCCTCTCCCTCTCTCTTTCACTCCCCTTTCTCCCCCACAGACAAAGCAATTGTTGTCTTTACACTCGTAAGCCTATCTGTAAAATAACCACTGTTTGTTGTATCTTTTCACATGTCAAACTCATTCAACCTTGAGGAAACACAAACACACACACACACACGCACGCACACATCAACACACTCCTTTTGTTAATAACATGGTCACCCAAGTTCATCTGCCAAATTAAATGTTTACATTTTTATAATGCTTGTAAAGTAATTTATATGATTCTGCTTTTGTATGATGATAGATGGGACTATATTTCAGTGGTTTGACTTTCATATGTGTCATTTAGATAGAGAACATCTTGAATACCATGCAACAGACTAGTATGCTAGCTCACTCATAGGCCTCTTTGTGTTAACAAGATTTAGCAAAAATGTACTAGGAAATGTAATAGCTTTTGGTAGCTCTTTGTTAATAGTGCTACTTGATGTGTTGTATCATGTTTATAAAATGTCTGAATTAAACAAATCTGTTTGGATATACTGTTGCAGAACATTTCAGTGTACAATGTAAAGCTGGATTTATTGACTTATTTGTCATTGCGATTTTGGTACAACAACATAAGCCTAGTTGTTAATAATAATGTAATAATAATTAATCATTCAGTAGACCTTATTACTGTCATCAACTTCTACTATTGATATTGATTATATTTATTTCTGCATCTACATGTATGCTACTCTAATTGTGTGGATAGAAATGTTTCATATATGTTATATTGTTATTAAAATGTGTTAGTATGTTAGTATTTTCTTTTCAATTCCACTTCTGTCCTGTAGCCATGCTTTCTGCAGGGTCACCCTAATGTCCCATCTGGGAATCATAAAGTAGGCCTTCTAATAGCTTATCATGAAGAGAGAGAACAAGCAGGGCAAAATAGGATATCCTAATACCCTATTTGTGTTATCCTATCCTATGTAGTGGGGTGTCACGCCACTGGGCTGTGTGGGAACCATTGGCTGGGAACCTGAGGACTCATATGGGTAAACACGAGGGAGGGTACTGGGGAGGGGGGAGAGGAGGGAAAGTTTTGGTTGTCCAGCAGGCGTCGGGTTGTGTTTTCGTTCTGCCCCCTGTAGGTACAAAGCAAACAACGCATGCTACTCATTAGCACAAGCCACCAAGGTTACACATTAACCAGAGACGAGTCCTTCCCACGGAAACCTGAGTCAGTCTCCCCGAGGCATGCTGCCGTCCAGCCGCTACTCCTCACCATGGACGACCGCACTGAGCGAGGCGATCAGATGATAGGAGAGGACCGGGCGCTACGCGTCGTCCCCCGCCGAGCCGAGGAGGACGTCACGGTGGTCTTCCAGAAGGCTGGCCACGACTGCGAAGACGACAATGAGGATGGTGAATGTGCAGCGGAGAGGATTATTTTGCAAACGAACAGCCATATTCGGCCTGATGATGATGATGAAGAAGCTACCTTTGATTATGCTGATGATGAGGAAGAGGCGAAGACGAGAGGAAGGAAGAAGAAGAGAAGACTGTGCCCACCTGGTATGTGTTTTACGAACCGGCACGGCGAGGACCAGAAGCATCCAGGGGCGAGCTTTGGGAACGGTATGCTGGCTTGTCTTTTAAATAATCATAATCATAATAATAATAATAATAATAATAATAATAATAATAGAACAGCGAATGAATCGGGATGTACTTTTGAATGAGTTTGTATATACAGTGTGTAACTTTGCGGTGGAAGGAGATCGGAGAGTGACGCGCGGTCAGAGAACCAACATTACCTACGTCAGGCGCTGCCGCACGTTGCGCAACTGACGTAGGTTATTAAAATCGATTTATACTAATAACTTAGAATGAAAGCTGTAGATCAGAGCAGGGATCCAGGGTGGTTGTAGTAGACTATGATCTTAACGACGGCTGACGACGTTATTATAGGGACATAAGTGGTCAAAGATGGGCTAGTCTAGTGTGAAGCCGCTTCTACATCCCTCAGGAGAAAGGATGACTGTGCAGTTTTCACATTAGACTGCCGGAGCAAGGCCTTTAGCCCCGGGCAAACTTGGGAGACTGGGGAATATTCAATTCAATTAAATTTTATATTTCTACAGCCCTTAATCACCGGTACAGTCTCAAAGGGCTTAACAGGCCATATATTTATGACAGCCCCCTGACCCTAGCCCCCCAGAGGCCAAGAAAAAACTCCCTTAATTAGCAAGGAAGAAATCTTGAGGAATAAAGCACCATGTTTATAGAAAATATATACTCTTATTTATCCGTAATCTATGTCTTTTCAGAGTAGAAGGAAGGAAGTAAATTATTAGGAATACATTTGGTGAATAGGCTGTTAGGCCTGAAGGTTTTCACTAAAGGTGTAGCTTGCCACAACAATAATAATATTCATCATCAATTATATTAATAATTATTATGAATGAAAGTAGAACAATCTTTTTGCCAATCGCGTATGGCTAGTATACATACGGTCAAAAGTCACAATATTCTGACTCAACAGCAACAGGTGTTATTCATTTGATTATTCCTGATAAATTATCACAATCTACAAAAGCTAAGAAGTATTTTCTGTCTAACAGTACAGCAAGGCCCGTTTACTTTTGGTGCTGTAACCTTTGAAAAGAAGGTTACAGCACCAACCCTGCATGTTGACAGAACATTTGGTGAGGTTTTGATTTGATCTTTTGACAAAAAGGGTAGACTATAGTACAGTACTACACTAAGATAAGCATATGTACTTTCTGCCATCTGCTAGACAGTCAAAGTATTTGGGAGATGACAAAATCAGTTTAAGTCAACAAGTTGAAATTGTTTATTTACTGTATTTACTGTAACTAAAAATACATTTTAAGGCATGTATTTAGTTAGGCTGGGCCAGGTTTACGTTTGAATGTCATACAGTGATTTAGACTGAGGTAGATTTAATGAGCATACACATACCTAGTGTCTAGCCTATCCTTCTCTCCCAGTCATGTTGAGTCATGTTGTTATATACACACTATTGAGTTAAACAAAAACTGTCACTGCCTCGGTTTCCATGATAATAAGAGCTCTAAGGAGAGGTATAACCTGAGATGTGTATATAAACAATGAATGATTTTCAAGGAACACACACACACACACACACACACACACACACACACACACACACACACACACACACACACACACACACACACCAGGGGGTCATGGCCAATTGAATAAATCCTGGTATTTTCTGTTTTTTTCGGTCTCACTCTTTTATACCTTCACACTCCCAGGTGGTCATTGTAATAAATCCTAAGCTTCATTCACTCTTGCGCTCTCCCCCTCCCTCCCCCATCCCTCCCTCTCTCTTCTTTTGTCCCTTGACCACATTTGTCTGAAGTTACCGTACATTTCAAATCTTGCTCCCCTCCCTCTATGCCCTTCTCATTCTTCCAGGGGTGGTGGCGGTGGTGGAGGAGGTGGAGGGGAAGAAGAAGAGATGCCCGGGCCTGGGCTTGTTCTACGGCCTCCTGTCCACCGTGTTCTTCTCCATCATCGCCCTGCTGGTGAAGACCATCAAGGATGTACACTCCATCGAGATCAGCGCCTTCCGATGCTTCTTCCAGATGCTATTCGTCATGCCCCTCCTCATTTACCACAAGTGAGCACTGTTCACGGTTACTAACCATGCAGCATGGCATGGCACATTGTACCTGGAATTGGCTGAAAAGGTGTGTTTCAATCATGTGAATTTGAATTTCAACAATGAGTTCGCCGTGGTGGTACTTCTCAACCAAAAACGAGTAAAGTAGAGTAACGAAGCCAGCAGTTCCTACAATTCTGATGAATGACCTGCTGAAGTTGATTCTCAAAGTGCAGGGATTTCAGTATCAAATGTGCACTATAACACATGGTCATTCTGTACAATCAAGTTTTTGCAACAAGGCAAAAGGTAATTCAAACAGGGACTCGCATAGCAAGAATAATAAAGGAACAAAGAAAAGTGTGCTCAGATAAGTACCGGTACTTCAAAATATGTTATAGGTAACTCATTTATCAGTACTTTGTATGAAGATATTGACTGATGCACACTTGATATTTATACCTATATTGTAAAGCATCCATCTATTCATCCACATGTCATCCATCCATCCCTCTACCCGTACAATCATCTCTCCATCCATTCAGTCTTCTACACAGCATCTCGCAATATACATTCACTCATCTGTCTTTCCATCCATCTCTCTGGGATTATCCATCATCCACCCACCTTCCATCCATTCATGCTTTCATCAAACTATCATCCATCTATCCTTTATTCCCCAATCTATTCCATTATCTCTCCATCCATCCATCCATCCATTCATCCTTCATCACTCTGTCCATCATTCCATCCATCCAAAGGTCCTTCCATCGATGTATTAAGCCATCTGTCCGTCCATCCGTCCCTCTTTGTATCCATCCATCTCCCATCTGTCCGCCAGAACCGGGTTCTTGGGTCCCCGGGACAAGCGCATCTTCCTGGTCCTCAGGGGCTTCCTGGGCTCCAACGCCATGATCCTGCTCTTCTACGCAGTGCAGCAGATGCCCCTCGCCGACGCCACCGTCATCATGTTCAGGTGAGAGCCCCTAACCCTGACCTCCTGACCCTGAGCACCTGACCCTAACCACCTGACCCTGACCCCCTAACCCCGACCCTCTGACCCTGACCACCTGACTCTGACCCTGACCACCTGACTCTGAACCACCTAACCCTGACACCCTGACCCTAACCACCTGACCCTGACCACCTGACCCTGACCCACCTAACCCTGACCACCTCCAGGGCATCGTCTCCCTTCTACATTCCTCCACCATAGAGTTGTTATGTGCACACGATGTGTGCACAAATGTCTCACACAGAGCCAGGTGCTCATTCAACCACAACAGGTATTCTCAAAAAGTATTTCACTCACAATCAGCTGATGGATTAGTCTGACAGTACAAGACCAATTCGCAAATGCGTGTAAGGCTGGAACCTCTGGTACCTCTCCGCAATTGGAAAGACCAAAACTAATTAGAGAAACAAATAGTGTGACACATCAGTAGCAGCCATCTTTTTTTTCCATGAGAATGCGTTAATGGAAACTCCCATACGGAGAGTAACCCTCTCTAACCTTATACCTAAATGTAACTATCTCTCACCTAAAACATAACCTTTTAGAACCGTAAACCTTAACATAACTACACAACATAACCAGAACCTTTTAATACTGATGGGTCCACACATTGATATGTTTTCATCACATGCCTGGCTGTGTGTGTTCAGTCCCTCCTTTGTTTATCGTTGGTACTCCTTCCTGGAGTATTGTCCTCGTGTAACTTCCTGGTTAGAGAAAGAATCCATTGTTTGTTTCCGACCACGCAGACCGGTAACAAGGAAGACCTTTAGAGAGGAATGTGGAAGGAAAGCAAGTTTTCATCGCCTCATCATAAATATATGCAATATTGCCACCTTTTAACTTTTCTCTCTTCTCTCTCTTCTCTCTACTTTCCTCACTCTACTCCAACCTCCATCTTCACACCTACTCGTACCACGACCCTCACCCCAATCCTTACCCCTTCCCCTACTCCCCCCCCCCCTCCCCACGACCCCACCATGACCCCACCCCACCATCTCCCCCCACCCGTCCTCAGTAGCCCAGTGTTCACCGCCCTGCTGGCGTGGATCTTCCTGAAGGAGAAGTGCACATTGTGGGACTGCTTCTTCACCGTCTTCACCCTGACGGGGGTCATCCTCATTGCCCGGCCGCCCTTCCTTTTCGGGGAGCGCCCCCCAGGCATCGAGGGGAACTACACCAACCACATCAAGGGCACCGTCGCCGCCTTTGCCGGTGAGTTGGAGAGAAGGCTGCCCCGCGATGTGGATCAATGTGTTGATAATCATGAGGAATTTGACACAATGTCAATGAATATCACAATATGCTTATGACAGTCTAACCGAGGGTCATTACATTGAAGTATCCGGAAATGAGGCAATATAGTTTAAGCAGGTTTAACTATCTAGTTCAAACCTCATATTGGGATGATTCTTAAAGAGACTGTGAACCCAAAGTCATTTTATGTGGGTTTTATACTTGGCAATATGTATTATATGATGCCCAATATAGTAATATACCATATTGTCACCAACAATAAAAACTAGTTCTAGTGTGACACCGGCAGTGAGGTGTGTGTGTGTGTGTGTGTGTGTGTGTGTGTGTGTGTGTGTGTGTGTGTGTGTGTGTGTGTGTGTGGAGCAGGGCCGGAGTGGGACCCATTTTCAGCCCGGGAGTTTCAGGCCCATACCGGCCCACTTTTTTCCAGTGATGGAAGAATTTGCATAAATTAACAGCACAAAACTCGTACTATCCCTTTTTATTATTGGGTATTGGATCAACGTTTGGCAAATTAAAAATCCACCTCAAGGATCTGTTACTTAAACTATAAATTATATTAAAACATACAATGTTAACCCATTACATATTTGGGATAATTTCAATGCAATGTCAGTTCTATGTGTGGGTTATTTTATATCAAATAATTTAAATATATTTTTTAAAGTCCTCTCTACCTGTCCCCTCAGTTCTGTCTTCTTCATGTATCGGGTTCACCAGCAGCATCAGACCGGCTGAACTGCTGCTCTGAGGCTACCAAATACTTTATATTTGATATAATTGACTCCAGCTTTTGTTTGGTTGTCTATCACATTTGTTCTGTCTTTTATATTTTACATGAAATATGTTGTCCAGTCTTGCCTCTTTAGCGTCTGACTGGCTTATCTCTTCTAAAGCTACAAAAAAAGAAGGGGTGACTTTATTGCTTGGGCTAACTTACACAGATCATGCTGGAGTTTATGTGTTAATTTTCACGTATTATCACGTTTTATATT
The DNA here is from genome assembly GCF_964030765.1 of Micromesistius poutassou. Taxonomy (NCBI): domain Eukaryota; kingdom Metazoa; phylum Chordata; class Actinopteri; order Gadiformes; family Gadidae; genus Micromesistius; species Micromesistius poutassou. The sequence goes on from NC_140291.1 coordinate 12,182,759, forward strand.
TGTGATTCGTCATATGGCTTAACAAAATAAACTAGAATAATGATGAATTGGTTTAAGCTTTTATGCCCAGGTTGGCATTGCAAACATAGCACAAATAGCTAAATGATTTATGTTGCAAATTAATCATTAGATCCACCTCTCTGGTGGATCTAATCTAACAGGTGGTTTATTTTGGCACATTTGGCGGCGTAGCATCTTCCTCCAGTGCCCTTCTTTTTTTAAATCTGTCTTTTTCGGCTCCTCCTTGGCTTTTCCTGCCCTCCACAATCAACGACACTTGTCGCTTCTGTTAGCTAATTCTCTTCTGTTACCACTCAAGAAAAGTGGGGTCACGTGGGGATAAGACGCAGTTTTATCGCACTCCTCCTCAGGGCAATCGAAATTCGCGTCATTATTCCATTATTTGAAGTTAAATCCAAACCTACTCCGTCGAAATATCAAAGTAACAATATTAAATTAAATTTAAAGTGAACAGATTACGCGGTTAAACAACGTAATCATGAAGAAAACGAAGAAAAACCAAAGTGGTGAAAAGGAGGCCGCAGGCTCAGACGGTGAGGGTACCATCAACTTAGCATTGATAATGGCGTCAATCCAGAAATCAGAGGCCTCAGTAATCAGCATAATTGATGACAGAGTGGCTTCCCTATCCAGAACACTGAATGAGAAAATTGACTCCATCGCCACTGATCTACGAGGACATATTCAGTCCATACGGACTGCACTATCAACGGCCATAGAAAAGGTCACCATAGACGGTGCGGCACAGGGCACACGCATAAACAACGTGGAGGAGGCGGTCAACGACTACTCGGACAGGGTCGTAACATTGGAGGGGAAAGTTAGCCAACTCGCACTGGAAGTCACCAAGCTCACGGCTAAAACAGAGGATTTGGAGTCGAGGCAACGGCGATCTAACTGTCGCAATTTTTGGAGTGAAAGAATCGGGTGCTTATAACTCTGTGACATCAGTAGCCAAATTGCTCCAAGACATACTGAGCCTTGATTACGTGCCCACTCTCGACCGGGCACACACAAGTCCCCGACCGGAGCCGAGAGGCAGTGAACCGCCCAGACCTACCATCGTCAAATTCCACTATTTCCAACAGAAAGTGGAAATACTACGGAAGGCATCACGCGCCAAGCCCCATTCAGCATGACGGCCAGAAATATCAGCATATACCCAGACTACACAGCCGCGATGATGATGATGATGAAGAAGAGAGCGGCCTTCACCGAGGTGAGAGGTGAGAGGGCTCCTACACCGATGTCAGGAGACCAAGTTTGGCGTCGTCTACCCCGCAACATTGAAAATCACCACTCCCCAGGGACAGCAGAAGTCATTTGACGATTCAGCAAAGGCGAAAGAGTACATCATCGCACACATGCTCCCCCGGGTCGATGGACAATGATCTACCGGTAAACTTTAAACGGGCAGTTTGGTCCTATTAACCTAGTTTCGTAGTGTGCTGCCGAGCCCACTAAGTGACTTTTAGTTAATTACGACAATGATAATTCCCTTGTTCATATTTTGAGAAGTACCCTATGTTAATATAGCTCGCTAGAGTGTTATTGTGTTGAATATGGTATTTGGTGGGTGTATACAATATTGCGATTTGATTGTTGTCAGCTATCTGAAGCAAGGAACGGGACGCACATTAGCTATTATCGGCCCGTAGGACTTACTGCCGTCATTGTCGTTGCGTTCCATAAAAATTGGAACGGTTTTGTATTCAAGGTTTAATCTAAAGTAACAGACGGAGCAGTGTTGTATTCAATGTTTGATCCTTCTATTAAAAAACAAACAGAATAGTGTTAACTTGACGTTAACAATGTTAAAATGCCCTGACTGGAGTACTGCCAGGATAGCAAAGCTTATTTTTTTACATGTTAGTACTAGTTCTAGTTCAAGAGGGTTAGCTGCGGCTTCATATGTAGGCCAGCAGAACGGGTTATTTGATGTTTTACGTATTAGCCTATATGGCTCGCTCTTGTTATGTATCACTTATTTTTTATTATTTTGTTTTTACTTTGCAAGCATCCAAATCTACTGACTCGTTAGCCAATTGTGTCTCCTGCTACACATTTTTGATTGTTCACTATGTCACTTTCCTTCACTATCTACTGTCATGGTTTTGAATAGCATAGATCCTAACACCCCAAACAATACAACTCTACTGAGCTGGAATCTAAAAGGTGCTGTCGAGTGTTCCAACCTATAATGGGTTTTTATAGTATGAGGGCCATATGAGAACCTTCAGTCGCACTAGGTGGGAAGACCTCTCCTGAGCCGTCGCCTAGGAGGGGGGATACCCGATACTGGTTTCTCTTCGGCCCCGGGGCTTAACCTGTGCTGGCCCTCTTTGTACGTGTTAGAGTTCCTCGGCTAAGCTCAGTGGAGGAAGACTCTGGTCTATGTGTCCAACACAGGTCACTCGTTTAAGCCCCTACGAGGTTAAGCTAAATTTAGGCTATACGCGTTTCGATCGAACTCTGTGGCGTCTCTTACCACCCCAGTCCCTATGGGCCACGAAGCGGGGAACAAGTCTGAACCTCTTTATATTGCCTCACTCTCCGGACCAGTCACAATCAACCTTGTTTGTGTCATGCACCACTCACCTATCGTGCGGAGGCTGGGAGAGCTGCGAGCTGTCGGTTGGGCCCCTACCGAGGAGCCGGGCCAATTACTGAAGAACCGATTCAATCGCCTACTACAAAGTGTAGTCAGGTAGTTTTATTTAGATTCAATAAACTTGTTTTACACTATGACAGAGAAAAGGGATTTTCAAGAGAAAGAGGTTAAATGTTAACGGAGTCTAATATATAATACCGTTTTGCAAAAAGTTACAGAAAATTATGATTACATTAAAAAATTGTCTAAAACATTAAATCAACATTAAGGTTTCTATTAAAGAGGTCTACACGCTCCTGTCTTTGCATATCTATTAGAGTCAACAATTGAGTCTAGTAGACTGCACAAGCAGTGTTACAATAAACCATACATTCAATTATCAATCAACAATACAAATTATCAATAAACAATATAAGTAAGATTAGATATAAGGTTAGTAATCCTAATAAACCTGAAAAAGAATCTAAGGTTAGTAATTCTAACAAACCTGAAAAAGAATAAGCTAAAGAGAGGTAATCGCAATACGCAAAAAAGGCCTCCATAGAGGCTGCCTTACTAAGTAAGTAGAGGGAGAAAGGGAAGGAGGGGAAAAAGCAGTGACCTAGGTGGATTCTAAACACTCATTATATACACAAACCGCCAGCCGGCGCATGCGTAGTTATAATACAGTTACATTCAGTCTTAATCAGAGGTAGAGAGGCATGGAGGTTCCTGTTTTTCTTCTGGGGCCCTTTGGTACAATTTTTGCTGACGCAGCAGCTCAGCAGTTTAACAATTCAATATCTCAGTATATTCCACGTGATGCTCGCACTAAATTCGGAAGTCCTGTTCATATATGGTAGTGTCACTGAAAGTCCGGTTTTTTTCCAAGAGCAGATGTCCACGATTGTTCCCGTTTTCTTCGGAGGCCACCGATATCCTTAGCATCGAAACTGCATATCAGCAGTTCCAATATTTCAGCATTTCGATGTTTCACATATCGCAGTCTTTTTTATGAACAGATGGTTATGATGGTTCCGCTTTTCTTTTCTTTCTTTTTTCTTCAGTACACTTATTGTTGAGACAGCAGATCAGTATTATAACTTTTCAGATACAGCAGATCATTAGTTACAACAGTTCAGCATTTCAACAGTGTTCATTTATATGTCCAGATTAATAGCAGATGTCCTACCCAGTGATTGGGCAGTGGGAAGCTTAGGGCTAGGTGCGTCAACGTGTGGCCTCACGGGCACACAACAGTGCTAATAACCCTGTAAAGCATAGCAGAATATTTGCTAATTTAAAGTCCCTTAAGGCTGATGTAATGTTTCTCCAAGAGCCTCATATCAGGTCTAGTGACCATTCCAAACTTAAAAGGGGCTATATTGACCAAATCTACCACTCCAGGTTTAGTGCAAGGGCTAGGGTCTGCCATCCTTATTAGAAAAGGCATTCAATTTATCTCATCCCAAGTAATCTCGGATAACAATGGCCGTTATATTATAGTTGTGGGGAAACTATATGGCACACATCTTGTGCTAGCTAACCTCTATGGCCCTAACTGGGATGATCCAACATTTTTTTCCAACTTTATTTCTTCTCTACCAGATCTGGACTCGCACCAGCTAATACTAGGAGGTGATTTTAATTGTGTTTTGGATCTAAAACTTGACAGGTCTAGTACAACTTCTACTTGGGTTCTCTCTAAAGCTGCCGCTGTTATTAACTGTTTTGTAGACTCTTATAATCTATCAGACCCATGGAGGAAGAGGAACCCCACCACAAAACAATTTTCTTTTTTCTCTCCAGCACTCCTATTCCAGAATAGACTTCTTCCTGCTCGACATAAAAGGGGCTATATTGACCAAATCTACCACTCCAGGTTTAGTGCAAGGGCTAGGGTCTGCCATCCTTATTAGAAAAGGCATTCAATTCAGAGTAGAGAACATTAAATAAGCAGCGCATATTAAAAAAGGACTGCCTGCCTGTTTATTACAGGCAGGAAGTCCTTTTTTAATATGCGCTGCTTATTTAATGTTCTCTACTCTGCCCACTCTACAATTCAACCTGAGATTGTTATTTCACTCTATGCTGAAAAGACATTTGATCGAATTGAATGGACCTATTTATTTACGGCCCTGGAAAGATTTGGTTTCAGCCCACAATTCTGTTCCTGGATAAAGATTCTGTACACATCTCCCATGGCGTCAGTCCGCACAAATAACATCATTTCAGACTATTTCCCCCTTCACAGAGGGACACGGAAAGGGTGCCATCTATCGCCTAATCTTTTTAATATAGCTATAGAACCCTTAGCGATTGCCTTGCGATCCGAAAACAAAATAGCAGGAATTAAAAGGGACACCACGCATAAGACTATCACTTTACGCGGATGATCTGCTTTGTTTTGTTTCATATCCGAATGAGTCTATTCCCGTCCTCTTAGATATGCTTCAGACTTTTGGGAATTTCTCAGGTTACAAAATGAACCTCAACAAAAGTTTACTATTTCCAATCAATCAACTGGCTCTAAAAATCAATTATGGCTCCTTCCCTTTTAAGACAGAACAACAGCGCTTCACCTATCTAGGGATTCAGGTTACACATGCATTCAAAGACCTTTCCAAGTACAACTTCCAACCATTACAGGAACAAACTAAAAAGGACTTCGAAAAATGGGCGTCTTTACATATCTCGCTAGCAGGGCGAATAAAAAATAAGCTGTGAAAATGACAGTATTACCAAAGTTTCTAAAGTCTCTATATTTATTCCAAATGATTCCTGCCTTCTTGCCAATATATTTTTTTCAAACAATTGAATAAACTCATCTCTATTTTTATATGGAATGAGAAGACCCCACGCATTAGGAAGACTTACCTAGAGAGTCCGAAATCTGATGGGGGACTGGGCCTTCCCAACTTTATTCATTACTACGTGTATGTGTGTATGTATTGGGTATCCACATTTGAAGAAAACAAGGGCCCCTCCTGGTCTATCGTGGAACTACAGTTCAGTCTCCCAACTTCTCCTATTTCTCTATTGATCTTCCCTCTGCCTATTAAGCCTTCCACTTGTGTTCAAAATCCCATTGTTAAGTCGTCCCTAAAAATATAGTCTCAGTTCAGGAAAAGATTTGACCTCGGCCAAACCAGTACTTTCTCCCCATTGTCTTCTAATCATCTCTTCCCATCGTCACTTATTGATACAGCATTTAAACTGTGGCATAGAGGTGGCCTTGTTTTCTTTGGTGATCTTTTTATTGATGGTGTGTGTTATTGGTGTGTTTGCCTCTTTTGAGACTCTAGGTAAAGACCACAATATCCCCAAATCTCATTTCTTTAGATACCTACAGGTGTGCAGTTTTGCCAGAAAACATTTCCCCTCATTCCCACAAAGTCCTACCAAGGGCCCGGTTGAGTTCTGTTTAGACCTTAATCCCTCTATTAAAGGTGCAATCTCCAGAATATATAATGTTATCCAGAATATAAGCCCACCATCATGGTTGAAGACTAAGTCTGCATGGGAACAGGATATTGGATGTGAATTACCTGATGACACATGGCATGATATATACATGCTTCCTCTTTCAGTATAAGGCATGGTCTAATTCAGTCCTTCATCGCCTTCATCTTTCCAGTGAAAAACTGGCTAAAATATATCCATCTGTAGACCCCAGGTGTTTGAGATGTCGTCAGAGCCCAGCTACTTTGGGTCATATGTTCTGGTCATGTCCATCTTTGGTTGAATTTTGGACGTCTGTTTTGGAATGTTTTTCAAATATGTGACATTAACATTCATCCAAATCCATTTACAGCTATTTTTGGAGTATGTCCTTTAGAAACTAGCGTTACCACCCATCAAGCAAATGCAATTGCTTTTGCCTCACTTTTGGCTCGTTGTCTCATTCTTTTTGGTTGGAAGTCAGAGCGGCCTCCATCTTTCCTACAGTGGGTGAAAGAAGTGATGTCAAATTTGAAACTTGAAAAACTAAGATACACTATGCATGGATCCAGACATAAATTCGATGTAGTATGGCGCCCCTTCATAGAGTTTGTAGAGAACCTGGCTTTTACAGGACCACAATCCTGATTTTTCTGAATCATGATTATAATTGTTATTGTAATGTGACTGTATTGTGACCTATTGATGGCAACAAACTGATTCTTGGATGCTTTATTTAAATGTTGTTATTATTATTGTTTTTATTTGTTTTTGTATGGGGGGGAGGGGGATGGGGATCGTCAGTTTTTTTACTGTTTGTATTTGTATTTGTATTAGTGTTTGTATTTTATTTATGGCAGAAAATCTTAAAATAAAGTAAAAAAAAGAAAAGACGCACTATGGACCAAACCAACTCAAATAATTGGGAAATAATTTGGTGAACTACTGTACATTGTATGATCCATATTATATATACTGCGATGCTGGGGCTGAAATTTCAGATTAATTAAGAACGTCTACTTTAGGAGAAGATAAAATAATGGTCAAAGTCATTTTTTCTTTCACCCAAGCGGCCCAAAATACATTTGAAAGTGGACCGGCCCAACGGGAAACCTCCCGAACTACCCCGGGCCTGCAGTGCTGTCTGGGCAGAGATTGATGTTATACTTAAAGTATGGTGTGTGTGTGTGTGTGTGTGTGTGTGTTTGTGTGGCACATTTAATGTCCAACATCACTCATTATTACGCGTCTTACTATCATCAACTCCCCCCATCTTCCTAGAAATCTAAGTCCATATCACTTCTTTTTTTTATCTCAGTGTTCAAATTCAGGGGGTTCACTTAAATGGCATATCTTCCCATGATTTATTCCCGATAAGTTCAGTAAGTTTTCATGATACTATACCATTCAAAGAAAATAGAGGGATAATATTGCATTATTGCCCAGGCCTAACTACCAGGTTCCATAGGTGAACTGTAAGGCATCACGGACCGACTTTACAATGCTGCCCCAAGCTGCAGATTTTGCCAACCAAAAAAAGTACCCTAAAAGCCACCAACAACCACCAATGGATACGGCACACTGTTTGTTGGTGTTTGTTTGTTTGTTGACTTCAAATCCATTTTCATCGAGCATAAAAGTTGACCAGTGACTCTGTCCTCAGGGGCCATCGGGGCGGCGTGCACCATGGTGGTGCTGCGCAAGATGGGCAAGAGCGTCCACTACTACCTCTCGGTGTGGTACTACGCCGTCATCGGCCTGGCCGAGTGCCTCATCGTGCTCACGGTGCTGGGGCAGTGGGCGCTGCCGCCGTGCGGCCGCGACCGCTGGATCCTCATGCTGATCGCCGTGCTGGGCATCGCCGGCCAGAGCTTCCTCACCAAGGCCCTGCAGATCGAGAAGGCCGGCCCGGTGGCACTCATGCGCACGCTGGATGTGCTGCTGGCCTTCGTCTTCCAGTTCATCTTCTTCAGCCGGGCGCCCACCTGGTGGAGCCTGGGCGGGGCGCTGTGCGTGGTGCTCAGCACTGTCGGCGTGGTGCTCAGGAAGTGGTACCGAAATACTCATAAGTGATGCTTGAGTGGTGCGGCCAAAGTGACCAGGTAGCAGTGCAGCCAAGGCGAGCGGTACCTGGGGAGGAAAGGTGATCTCGGAACGAGCGCAACTTAACGTAACGTTACACACTCAAGCAAGGAGTGAGGCGGAAGCAATACCACAGAAGAACCTTTTTAAAACAAAGTATTCAGGTAGTGCGGCTTTACATTTATGAACGATATCGATAGTTTACTTTTACTCTGTTCTTATTTTTAAAGTGCCTTGATAGTTGAACTGTACTATCCCTGCTCCAAATCGTTGAGAATCTCTGTGTCTTCAATTTAAAAAGAATCTAATGAGACTGCAAATATAAAGTATTTATATTTATTATCTTTTTTCTTAGTAGATTATACCTATGGTTTAAGGTGTATTCTTTTTTGCAATTGTATTCATAAAATGTTATCTCTGTTTAGAGAATGATAGTATGTTTTTGTTGCTTAAAACCACAATGACCAAAATGGGTGCTATCACCCATAGTAAAGAAAGGTTAAAAACAGGTCAATGTTGAAAACATTAGTTTTAATGTGCCAGTTAGTTGCTTACTGTTACTTTCTGTTCTAACATTGTGAAATTCAACGTTCATGCCATTTTACTTGGAAACCAACCCCTACCATTGAACTCTTAAAGTACGTCCAACTGTAATAAAAAGTGACCTATAGTGCCAGATAACGATTAGACGATATGTCCTCTGTCAGGAAGCCAAGATAAGTGAAACCAAAGTTTTAATAGTATTAATAATTAACTTACCTAATAATTAAAGGGGTGCTATCATGCCAGCAGGTGTTAGTGTGATTAGCCATTACAAGCTATTTAAAAATCTGCCTTTACCTGTGGCCTAGTGACATCACTAGTGGGGGTGTTGACCTAGATGTATGCTGGATAGATCAGTCCACCTGCCTACCCAGTGGACTGTAGCAAATGTTGCTTATCTATCCATCAACGGCTTGTAATGGCTAATCGCACTCACACCTGGTGGCATGATAACCCCTAATCCCTTTAACAAATTTTGTATAAAGGAGTTGCATAAACTTTTTTTATTTTGTTGAGACACTAAAAAAAGTTTCCAAGTTGAAAATTTACTTGAATGCTACACGAAACGAACGCTACATTCACATTCTTTGTGATTTGCTCTGTTAAAACCATATGATTCTGTCCTTTTTTATGTAGTGCTACAAATTTGAACCCAAATTATCTAATCTTACCTACAGCAGCTTTAAATAAGTGTATCTTAAATGAAAGAAAAACAATCATGTTTAATTTGATCTGAACGATTTATTGTGTATTAATTTTCACAAGGTATATCCTTCCATTATTTTCAGTAAACTTCATAGTTGTGCTAACAAGCACTAGTTATAGTTGTAGAATCTAAGACAGAAATATGTTGAAACTCAAATAATTCATTATAATTCATCTAAATTGATAAGCATTGCAGTGGTCGAAGTACAACAGTAGAAGGAAAACATTTTTACGTTGTTATATACTGATATGCATATATATATTCATTCACACTGGAACAATAAGCTCAGCTTCATATCAAGGATTTGTTCTATAGTAAGATGTGATCATTTTCATGTGGAATCTTGACAACACCGATAAACACATTGAATTAACAGACAACCCTTATTTCTTCTGTAATATTACCTCAAAGGAAAGACATTTTGCTCGTAGTATTTATTTGACCTTATTCACAAGACATTTGAGTCCTATTTGTATGTAGTTTTAATATAAGGGCTGTATAGTTCATCATTATCTTTATCGTATTGAAATGTATTTTCTGTGATCTTCAAAAAATCGATTTCTATTTCTGTGGTCCATTGTTTTAATACATGAATATTTCAGTATATTTTTTTATTGATTAAGAAAGTTTACTAATAAGCTAAAGAGCTCATTTTAACGAGTAACCAAACACAAAAAACAACAACCAGCGCGACAGTACCATCTCTGGACACACAGGGTATTGCCGTTGTTGTTTTTGATCTCAAATCTATGCCATCCTTATATTATTTGTGCTATTGAGTCAGATGGGGAAGGAAAAATCCTGATTTTCCAAGATGAGTAATTCATTACATATCTTATAATCGCCGGAGGCTCCTTGATTATGTATGGGTGAATTTAGATTGTATAATTGTTAATGGTGCTTCAGCTTTTTGAGAAATTACATATTTTATTTATAAGGTAACGGTAAATAAATAACTTGCTATCAAATGCTTTTCCCCACTTCACAACTCTATAGAGTTGACAATGGTTTTCCAAGTGGTTCCTAATGGTCTTAAGGTCCATAGCTCCAACTTGAACTTGAACTTTGAACTGTCAAATGTAATTATGTGTGGATTTTGGCTCTTGGAGTGAGTTTTTGTTGAAATGGTAACTCACTGTGATAATTTTTCGATTTTTCTTTTGAATGTCATTCAGGAATCAAACTTGAACTCTCAAAAGTTAGTATATCTGCTTTTTCACACACATTCCAAGCCATCAGGAATCCGCCATTGAATTCTTAGTCAAAAAGTACAACTTACCTGGAACGTACTCGTGGAACTTTTGGAACAAAAAAACAAACTGAAATCCCCTTTATTGCTCAATTTAAAGCACCTTCTTCAAAGAGATATGTTTTTACAACTTGAAGTTCAAATGTGGCTTAAAAGACGTCTACCTGTGCACTATGCAAGTAACTTACAATGTGTTTCTGAATATTTTGGTTGTATTTGGTTTCTTACTTAGTTGGCTTATATAATCATTATATAGCTATTAATTCAGTTATTTTTAGCTGTATTGTTTATTAATAGCTTTTATTTACTGACACTTTTCACATTTTCGACCGGTAGATATTTATTTCCACAGTAGCTGCTCAACAGTACCTTATTCATGGTAGCATTGTTATGACTTTATATCAAACTTATCTGTTCCTTTCACAGAATACACTGTTAGCAAAATTACAAATAATTAAAAAGTAATTGATTGATATACATTTGGTTCTAAGGTAATTACTTCCTTAGCTTGTTCAACTACCAACAAGCCTTACAAATCAATATTTAATCAGTTTTTTAATATTTTTATATCCATCCTTTAAAAATTTTTATTTTAGTGTGTCTATATTGTCTTAGATTTTAAATATATTCTGAGATGTATATATTTCTACATGGTGATAAGGATTTTATTTAGACATGTACTGTGATTCATGAATAAAATACACGTAATTTTGTACCTGTATGGTTCTGTGGCCTTAACTATATATATCTCAAATAGACATTGTTACATTTCTACATGACACTAATAAATGGAGATTGTGTTGCCTGACTTCAATCCGGGTCTCCAGATCTGGTAACCGACACCTCTCTCCCGTACTCCACCTAGATGGCGGCGAGGTACTGCTTGGAGGTTATAGTTGACAAAGTAACAATTAAACTGATATTGTTAAGTTTCCTTCATGACCTAGGAATAAAAGGTTCCCATGGAGACCACCCCCATCTTTGATTTGACTCTGTCAACTCAGATAATCACCTACCAACACATTCCATAATGTCCTTGGATGAAGATGGGGTGGTCCTTTCTTTGCCCCCCCAATAACTATCACTGTTGAGGAGGTATGCTCTCGGCTTAGGAGGCTTAATAAATGGGATCATGCCGCATGTTCTTAAAGTATGTGCTGATCAGCTGTGTGAGGTGCTACATCGTATGTATTCCTTGTCTCTGTCTGTGTCAAAAAATCCAGCAATCTGGAAAACTGTTTTGTACTTTGTAATTGTACTTGTGCCTAAAAAACCCAATGCTAAGGCACTTAAAGACCTCAGACCTATTGCGTTGACCTCACATGTGATGAAATGTTTTGAGAGGAATGTACACGGGCACCTAAGGACACAGGTCAGTGCCTTTCAGGACCCACTTCAGTTTGCTTATAGGGGGGGCATAGGTACAGATGATGCACTCCTTTACTTGTTGCGCAGGGTGCACATGTCATCTAGAGCTGACTGCTGCATCTGTGAGAATAATGTTTTTAGATTTTTCTAGTGCTTTTAATACTCTACAGCCACACATTTGAACTAAACAGCTTCATGGTTATAATCTTAATACATCTACTGCTGCATGGGTTACAGACTATACCTCTCGCAGGCCTCAGTATGTGAGGGTTCATGCACACCAAGTCTGAGATCATCACCACTAACATAGGCACCCCAGGGCACAGTTTTATCTCCTTTTTATTTACACTCTATACTGTACTTCTGACTGCAGACATAGCAGTGAGTCCTGTCACTTACAGACGTTTTCTGATGACTGCATTAGTGGGCTACATTACCAACAATGAACATGCAGCGTATCAGAGTGAGGTGCATAGCTTTGTCAGTTGGTGTGATGATGCCCATCTCATTTTTAATATAGATAAAACTAAGGGGCTAATATTTGATTTTATAAAGAAAAAATTGAAGTAGCCCCTATTCTGATTAGAGGTCAGCCAGTATAGATAGTTCCCTCATGTAAATACCTTGGTGTCCATTTAGATAGTAAACTAGACTGGTGGCAAAATAATTTCCCCCTTGGAGTTTATTAAAATGCAGCCAGACGAGCGACCAACACAGCGACCAATGCGACCTACGGCGCGACGCACGTCGTTGGTCACTCATGGAGCTCGGGCACGGCCCTACTGGGAGGGATATTAACTCTGATTGTGCTTGCATTGTGTGAGTGCCCCTAAATGGTCCTTTCTCTTCCACTAGAGGGCGATAGAGGTAAGAGCAAGGACGTTTCTGGACCGAATCTGTCCTCCAGCTCTCACCAATTAGGCCTACAATACACATCCGTGATGTGTTGGACTAGTAGAGTCACTAGGGTCACTAGAGTCATGGCATGTCTACACACAGCTTTATTGTACAGACGTTACATATAGACCTACATAGCCCGCCCTGAATATGATAACATCAGGGATATTCATTTCATTAGTTAAATTAACTTTTAATCTTTAATTGTTTAACTACACTTTTAATTACCACCGATTATAGACAATTCGATGTTAGAGGAAAGGCGATGGCACAAAAGTTGTGGTGCGAGACATTCCCCTAGGCCAGGGAATTCACTTATTCAGCGCATAAAACTTCGCCTCTTACTCACTCCATGCTCTTGCATGATCCACCCTAGTGGTAAAGAAAAGAAAATGAAGAAAAAAAGACAGGAGGTCTGGTCTGAACCACAGGGAAGAGAAAAAAGCTTTACGGAGTTGCGTGGATTGCATGGTTGCATGTTGAGCAAGCGTCTAAAGAGGGGCTATTCAGCTGTAGGACCTCGAGAGGAGCGACCCTGCAGAGCTCAGGAGGTCCCGCCACAGCACAGGATGGGCGCTCTCACAACACGATGGATAACGTGGGCAAGCCTTTTGATTTGGATTGGAATAACAGGCGTCTGTGGTAAGTCCTTTTTAATAAGTTATTTTTGCCTGTTTTAATGTCATGTTTCCTAGTGTTGATTGATAGTGATGATTTAGTGATCAAGTTGCATGGGATAAGCCAGGGGATATCATCGTTTCATCAACATCACGTGTACCGTCGACCACACGATAATAAATGCTAATCTCACTGGTCAACTGTTTTGACGTGTTGATGCTGATTTTTATTTTAACACTGTCTATTAAAAAAACCCGATAGGGCTATTTCTAGCAATGTAAATAACACTACAGAAACATTTTCTATTCAGGTCCAACGTTTAATACAAGCCTGTTCTGCTGAACAAACATATGGCCTTTTCAATCTATAGTGCATATGCATATATGATGAATATAGTATATATTTTTTCTAATTGCTGCTCCAAATAAAAGACCATGAGACATCCATAACTACAATGATCAGCCTTGGTTTGGTTGCAGGCAACGTGTGCACGTCCAGAGGGGCCAGCACGTGTAAGCAGTGCCTGGCCGTGCATCCCAGCTGTGCCTGGTGCTTCCAAGAGGTGCGTGTACAGCAAGTCCGCCACAATCACTTCAAAGGAAGGTTTTGAAAATCCGAGTTAGGTACTGCCGCAGAGTGGCACACTATCGGTCCGGGGGAGAGATTTGTACACAGATTGGAATTTCCTTTCAAGTACTGATTGACCAAGCATTCACATTCACATCTCATCTCCAATCCACATCCCTGTTAACTTGTTGCTGAACTCTGCTGTCGCGACACATGAATGAATTATTAATGTTATTTAATCAAACATTTCAATTTGGCAAGATTTATAAAGAAAATAGAAGGCATAAAATGATTCAGTAGGCCTACAGTTCGAGGAGCTGCAGTAAATATTCAGTTCTCTTCTCACTCCCTTATCAGTAGAAGGGTTGCATTTCGCTCACCTGTGATTGATAGGCATGATAAATCACAGATCAGGAAGAGATGCCCTGTCAGAAATGAGCCGGGAATGGCCTAAAAACAAACTTGTCTCACTAATATTTGACGGATGGCTTTAACATTTCTAAGAAACTACACTCAAAAATAAAAACTCTTAAATCTTACCTACATCATCTTAAAATAAGATTAAATAAAATGTGTGCCAACTATAAACACCATAGCAGCCTTGGCCTGATCAACCCATTGTTCATGTTCTTTCCGCTCACCAGGAATTTGGGCAGGGCACCGCTGGCTCTTCGCGGTGCGACCTGAAGGCTAACCTCATCGCTGCGGGCTGTGCCCCTACAGGCCTGGAGTCCCCCTCCAGTAAACTGCAGGTGGTGGAGGACCGGCCCCTGACCCGCAAGGCAGCGGGGGCCACTAAGGACGTCACTCAGATCCAGCCTCAGAAGCTACACATCACCCTCAGACCAGGTGGGCTCTCCCTGTGTGAGGCTGTGTGTGAGGCTTGGTCGAAGCTGCCCGTTTGAGAACATGCTATTGAGTTCTATGCAGGACATAGAGTCTATAGAGTCACTAATGCGTTTGTCCATGTTTCACCAGAGATGGTGCTAGATTGACTACATATAATATATAGATAGTACCAAACATAATAAAAAATGATATGTGCTGTATTGTTAAGATATGATCTATATGGAATGCATATTAGTACATATTGTAAGCTATTGTATTTGTTAATTGTATATTTCATAATGTTGCATAATGCCTAAATCAATTCCAGAACCGGTCGTTGTTTCCTGTTTCCAAAGTACTCAGACCTCCCTGTTTCTCCCTCTCCCAGACGACGCCAAACGTTTCCGGCTGAAGGTTCGCCAGGTGGAGGACTACCCGGTGGATCTCTACTACCTCATGGACCTCTCGTTCTCCATGAACGACGACCTGTTCCACCTGCGCTCACTGGGCAAGCAACTGGCAGTGGCTATGAACCGTACCACCAGCAACCTGCGCATGGGCTTCGGGGCCTTCGTGGACAAGCCACTCTCGCCCTACATGTACATCTCCCCAGAGGCGGCCGTCAAGAACCCCTGTGTCATGTGAGTGTCGATGAGCACCGTAGGGGCTTCAATGAGCACCGTAGGGGCTTCAATGAGCACTATAGGGGCTTCAATGAGCACCGTAGGGGCTTCAATGAGCACCGTAGGGGCTTCAATGAGCACCATAGGGGCTTCAATGAGCACCATAGGGGCTTCAGTGAGCACCATAGGGGCCTCCAGGGCCAACACCACTCCCAACACAAAAGCATGTTCTTCTTCTTCTATGGATCGTTCTTCTTCCATAGATCGTTGTTCTTCCGTAAGCGTTCCTCTTCCATAAGTGTTCTTCTTCCACAGTGTTTATCTTCCATCGACCGTTCGCCTAGAGCATTCTTCTTCCAATGAACATTGATATTCCAGAGAGCGTTAGTCTTCCATAGTGTTTATCTCCCATAGTGTTCGTCTTCCATAGTGTTCATCTCCCATAGTGTTTCTCTTCCATAGTGTTCATCTCCCATATTGTTCATCTACCATAAGAGTCTGTCTAGCGGTGTGGTGGTGGTTCCATGACTCGTTCTGGGATTGAGGTTTTCAATGCGAGTGTAACTGAATGACTTCACTCCCAATGCCTTAAGAATGCTGCAACTGGGGACCTGAACATGGTTAGGTCAATAGACATTTGAATAGTAAATGGTGTCAAAGAACCATTTACTATTTAGTTATTTAGCAGTCAGAGAGACATTTACTATTCACTCAGCAAGCAGTCAGATAACAATTTACTACTAAGTCATTTAGAAGACGCTTTTATCCAAAACAACGGGCTAGGGGCATCTAGCTTCTCATGTTGAGCAACTCCTCAACGTCATTAAACTATTAGATTTCCTCTCACACAGTCCATTCCTGGAGCACTAACGACCTGTCCTCCAGCCTGGGATGAGGTCATGTCTTCCCACCTCACCTTTAAGATCCGCAGCTCTCGTTAAACGTGTACAAATGCTGGCGCTAGTGCTTGGTCAGCCCATCTGACTCAGAGGCTGGTAGGTGGGTGAGACATTAAAGAATGTTCCCCCAGAGCAACACTGGATTCAACCCCACCCTTGAAGCTTTGGTTCAGGTTGTTTCGGAGCGTTCTAACGTCCACCTTCTAAACACCGTCTACACCCCCACCACACCCCTCGCTTAGCCTTGCAGGGTTACTAGTTCATTTCAATTGTATTTGTATAGCCCTTAAACATAGGTACTGTCTGAAAGAGCTTAACAGGACAAATATTTATGACACCCCCCCCCTGACCCTAGAGGGCAAGAAAAAATTTGCAAGGAAGAAATCTTGAGAAGGAACGCAGAGTGGGGGATCCGGGGATGGTCAGGAATAGTACAGGTACAGAGCCAATGAAATGCAGTTGACATTCAACCAGAAGTGCAAAAGAAGCATTAAATACCAAAGTGCAGGTTGAGTACAGTATTCTGTGCAGTTATGTAGACAATAGAGATGAATGAACAGTATATAGTTATATTGTATAGTTGTATTTGATCACAGCTGACAAATTACGCGGAAACATTTTAAACTTGCGCAGAACTGCATGAACCCATGCACCGACAATTCGCCGTTAGGCTAAACATTTTAAACATGCTCAAAACTGCATGACCGTAGCTTTGGTGTGTCATCACATCAAATTAAAACAGATTGGCCGTATAAGACAAGCCTACTGCAAAGATAAAAACTTATCACACACACACGCAGAGAGAGAGAGAGAGTGCGAGAGAGAGAGAGAGACAGCGCACGCACACGAGAGAGAGAGAGAGTCCTCCTCGACCGACAGACAGGCCTAATGTCTAATGGCTGTATTTCTTTATTTCTTATATTTGTATAGTCGGAGGGCTCTGACAGAAACGTTCAGGAGGGGAGGGGGGAGGAGCTGCCAGCTGTTCCCGATTTGACTGATTCTTGAGCTCTCAGTGGAGCGCTGACTGAGCGCTGACCTGATTGGACGGGCAAGCCCGTCCAGGCCCGCCCGTGGCTACGCCTCTGGGCTCTTGTATCGTCTGCCAGATGGAAGTAGGGTGAAAAAAGTCCATGGTTTGGGTGGGTGGCATCCTTGACAATGGATTTGGCTAGCCTATGGTAAATCCGGTCTCCCTTCATCGTGACGAATGAATGCAGAAGAGAAATGGCACTTTGAGGTCACCGAAAGAACGCAGCTTGAGTGCGGAAAAGAGTAGAACTTTCACACACTGGTTGGTGGTTACCGGCAAAGACCTAGGATTTTACACCTGTTTGCCCTGAATGGCCTATGAGTACCCTGGAAATCCAGAGTTCTCGCGAGAGCACAATTTGAATTTGCTCAGCGAGTCACTCTGGGAACTACCAATTTACTCACTCCCCGATTCCCCTGGATCCGAACATTAACCAATCACATCGGTGTATCTGATATAGGCGGGTCAGAAGCGAGCTAAACAGATGACAACAGCGCTGCATATGGGGCTCTGGATACGTCAACCCTTGTATTCTCCTGATTCGTCGTAGTGTTATCCAATTGCGTGCAGTAATATTTCTAACTCGCCCCTCGAGTTGGGCATTTTTCATTACTCGTTGACAGACCCTACAGCTTTCTAGATGTAGGTCTGGATTTCCAGGCTAGTCTATTTGAGTAATAATGACAACATTTTTTGAGCACTTGAGTTCTGCCATAAATGGCCGCTCCCTCGTACCACCAAGTGGCCAGCTCAGGAGGGCTGTTGTGGTGTTGAGTCTGTGTAAGACTTCAGCATAACACTGGATCACTAGGTAGGGGGGAACTCCCAATTGGCAAGGGGTATTTCGCACTCTGATCATCATAAATAAAAATGATTAATTGTATTCATCAGGGCAATGAGCGCTCTGAACAGAACGTAATTTCTGGATTTAAAAGTTTTTAGAAACAAAGTCAGTTGATTTGTATTTAAATGGGGCATGTTGCTAAGTAGGTAGAGCAGGTTAGCTGGTAACCGAAAGGTTGATTGTTGGATCCCCGGCTCCTCCTAGCTGAGTGTCGAGGTGTCCCTGAGCAAGACACCTCATTCTCCTGACAAGCTGGCCGTCGCCTTGCGTGGTTGACCACGCCGTCGGTGTGAATATGTGCATGAACGGGTGAATGTGAGACAATATTGTAAAGCGGTTTGAGTAGCCACTGGTTAGAAAAGCGCTGAATAAATGCAGTCCCTTTACCATTTTACCAAATGTCATCATGTATGTCAAAAGGTATTTGTTCCGAGATAACGCAGAAAAAAGTAAGCCTTACGATAGACGTTCCTAACACAAATTATGCATACAAATGATTAGTTACTTTGTGTGGAGGATGAAGGTTTTATTGATCAGAACAGCTGCTTTTCTTTCTTGGGCAGTATGACGAGAAGAGCTTAGAAAGAATTGAGGAAATGTAAGTTTTAAGTGTATCATTCAGACCCATCTTTAGCCTTGTGGTCGTTCATCCTTAGAATCTGCATGCTTGAGTTCTAAACAAATATGATACAACGGAGAAAGAATATCACTAACGTCCCTAGAAAACAAACAATAAACACAGAAACATTAGATGAATATATATATTCTCTTCCGTTGGATGTCATCAGATTTGTAAACTGTTATGCAATGAAATGTTATTTCTAAAATTAATTTTAATTCAAAATAATTGTCAAATTTAGAACTATGCGTAGGTTGTTCGGGAACATAGATAGGGGGAATCTTCAGAGTTTGCGGCAGATGTATGATGTAAAGCTGTGGTTATAATTAAAGAGTTAACATCAAGAAGTCTCTGTTTTAGTTCCAGTCCCTGTCTCGTAATCTAACATATATCAGGATAAATGAAGGATGACATCATCGTTCTAAAATAGAAAACATTTGACGATATGCTCGCTGAATAGACCTCTGAAGAGTAAGTCCCACCTCCGAGGCTCTCGGTTCCCTCGGTCAAATGTCTATGGGAAATAACACGGGGTTTTTGAATGATCGTACATAACAAACTCTGTAGGTGGCGGAGAAGTAAAAGCTGCGTCACGTTTTCAACTACAACCGTTTTCATCTAGTTTCAACTGGGTTTTTGATGCCGTTAAAGTAGCATTAATAATCGTTTACTTCTTCAACGGCACCGACAATCCAAAAACACAGTCGAAACCAGTTGGAAAACGTGCGTAGTTCATGGACATGATGGACAGTTGCTCTGGACCAATCAGTGAGCGGCGTGTGTTCTGATTGACAGCATCAACACCACTTGCCTGCCCCAGTTTGGCTACAAGCACGTGCTGTCGCTGACGGGGGAGGTGGCACGCTTCACAGAGGAGGTCAGGAAGCAGATGGTGTCCAGGAACCGGGACTCACCTGAGGGAGGCTTCGACGCCATCATCCAGGTCGCCGCCTGCAAGGTGGGGGGGAGCGGGTGCAGGGACACACACATTCATAACACACATTCATGCATGCACACACACACACACACACACACACACACACACACACACACACAAGGGATGTTAACAGCCATTAACATCCAAGTAGCCAGTGGAATTGTATCTTCTTTATATACTCGTGACATACATGCTCATTGATTTCCCAATTCTGTTCAATTCAAAGTCATTAGCAGGACATATTTACTATATGTGGTGCTATAGAGGGATTATCAGTCTACGTCAATCCCAGCTCTACTGCGCATGTCGTTTGCAGAAAGAGAACGAGTGCACGATCATGTCTTGTTGTGCTGTTGGTTGCACAAACCGTTTTAATAAGATAAACAAAATGCAGAAGTTCTATCGGATACCATCAACTCGCAACCCATTTAAGTGCAAACAGGAGACGTCTTTGGTTATAAGCTATCAGAAGAAGCGATTGGAACGAGCAGATGATTAAAAATGCAACAATCTGCACAATGACCCAGACGTTGTACATCTCCGTCCTCTTCCCTTGTCTTTGACTATAGGCAGCACCTTGGTCTTCAGAGTCAGGAAGTTTTCAATTTTGTAATCATGTAAAAGTATGTCCTGAACATGACTGTCTGTGACATAGCTGTAGGCAACTGCAAGTTAACCACACGGAGATAACCATGGCAACCGGTGAAACGTTTTTCTTTCTGCAGTCATGCTGCGTGCGCATCCGCCGTGTTGATAAATAACAAAATAAATAAAAAATAAATAACAAATAATGTGGAATTTGGAACATTGCATTATAATCCAAATAATGAATTAATCTTTAATCTTTCTCCCATTCGCACGTCTTTGTGCCCCTTTTCCTCTTTGTGAGTGTTGTTACTGTACATTGTTAACGTGTGTGTGTGTGTGCGTGTGTGTGTGTGTGTGTGTGTGTGTGTGTGTGTGTGTGTGTGTGATGAACCAGGACCGGATCGGCTGGAGACCCGGCGCGTCTCACCTGCTGATCTTTGCGTCTGACGCTAAGGCCCACATGGCTCTGGACGGCCGCGTGGCGGGAATCGTCCGTCCCAACGACGGACAGTGTCATCTCAATGCACGCAACATGTACAGCATGTCCACCATCATGGTCAGTATGTGTGTGCGTCTTCATTTGTGTTTCTTCATGTGCTTTTCTATGTTTGTATCTATGTGTGTATGAATGTATTTGTGTCGACGTGTGTGTGTGTGTGTGTGTGTGTGTGTGTGTGTGTGTGTGTGTGTGTATGTTTGTATCTACGTGTGTGTGTGTGTGTGTGTGTGTTCGTGGTGTGTGTATTTGTATGTTTGTATCTATGGGTGTGTGTGTGTGTGTGTGTGTGTGTGTGTGTGTGTGTGTGTGTGTGTGTGTGTGTGTGTGTGTGTGTGTGTGTGTGTGTGTGTGTGTGTGTGTGTGCGTGTGTTTTCATGTGTGTGTGTTTGTATCTCAGGACTACCCGTCTCTGGCTCTGATCAATGAGAAGATGTCAGAGAACAACATCAACCTGGTATTTGCCGTCACCCAGTCGGTCGTCTCTCTCTACCAGGTGAGAGACTGACACACACATCCAGTTCATTCTTAATCTTAAATCTAGTCTAGTCTAACATCTGCAATGAGACATGGCAGATGTTAAAGAATATTACAAAGCAGAACTCTAAGAAATGTCGTGAAATCTTATACTCAATTAATGAATGCAAGATGAATCCACCACTTATGATGTTAGATTAAATTAAATTAAATTAAATTAAATTATTTCCATTATGCAGTACAAGTATGATATGTCCAAAGTTGTGTAAATTGTAGGTTGTAATATATAGGTTAATATATATATTAATAGTAAAATTAAGAAACAATTCCCAATATATATATATAGAAGTAAAAAGTATAAAAATATGTGAAAAAACTTTCAATGAGTAAAGTAAAGAAAGTGTCAAAGCATCCTTGAGAGGTTGGCCAAGACGAGCCTGGTTAATCCTGCGAGCTATAGGGCTCTAAACGCTAAGCTACAAATGTTCTATTGATAAATAACAGAACAATGTGATGTCTGGGCCTGTTTCCCTGTATGCTACAAAACAAGGTTTCTGTGAACGGGAACGTGTGATCACGTGACCGGGAGGAACTGTCTGAATGGGTCTGGGATTGAAGGAATAAAAGGGAACCTGGAAAGTGTTTGAGAAAAGTCAAATAATCCAGTTGGAAAGAACAGTGGAAACCTTGTGGTTTTTGTAACATTGAATTATTCACCAGAGCACCGATGCGTACCCTATTATTACCCAGAAGCCTCAGCCAGCAGCCAGCCTCCCTGGGCCTGGCCATGCTCCCCGCATTCGACAGCTAGGCTCGGATGTTTTGCAAATAATATTTGATGTTATTAATAAGGGAACAGTTGAAAGACAACTAATGTAGATTACCAGAAACAATATTATTCTTATTCTTATAACAGTGTTATTATTATGTATTGCATGATTGCATGCATTACCGATGTCAGGTCATTTAATCTCTCAAACACAATGTAAAGAAAAAGTCTTTCACTATCCTCACCTCAATCAGAGTTTAGGAAGCCTAAACTTAAACAAGTTAAGAAAGTTAAGAAACACTCGCTAGGTTGTTCTTTCTTTTAATCTGTAACTGCTCGCTCAAAACAACTGTTTTTAACTCTTGTTTTTAACCTATTTTTTTCTTTTTTTGGTTGCTGTTGTAGCACTTTGAGATTTTTTAGTAAATATAAAGTGCGTTACAAATAAAATTTATTATTATTATTATTATTATTGTTCTTACACAGGCTAGTGATAACAGTTAAATAACAATCGAATACATAATAATATGGATACATAATAATGCATAGTTCTGCGATGGACCGTCTAGATAAAGTGTGTTTGTGTCGTCAGAACTACAGTGAGCTGATTCCTGGCACCACGGTGGGGATGCTGTCCAAAGACTCAGGCAATGTGATCCAGCTCATACTGAAGGCCTACGCAGTGAGTGGCACACACACACAGGCATGGCACACACACTCACTCTCGCAGAC
Organism: Micromesistius poutassou; assembly: GCF_964030765.1. NCBI lineage: Eukaryota > Metazoa > Chordata > Actinopteri > Gadiformes > Gadidae > Micromesistius > Micromesistius poutassou. The sequence goes on from NC_140291.1 coordinate 12,205,686, forward strand.
CCACATAAACAAACTGATGCACGTGTATATACATGTGCATACATGCGTCCATCTGAACAGACCACACACACACACACGCACACACGCACGCACACGCACACACACACACACACACACACACACACGTGAATTAGATTTAGCGCTTTATCACAGTTACAATCTGAAAGGGCTTTACAGTCCATATATTTATGACACCGCCAAAGACCTAACCTACGTGGTAGCATTACAAGCCAACATTTTAAATACAAAAAAAAAAAGTTAAATGTCTGGTGAGCAAGCTGGTAGCCATCAGGCGTCCAGTCATGATCACAGCAAAACCCTAAAACAGAGACAGCGTAATGTTTAGATGGGGGCAGGGTGAACAAGGAACACGGAGGACACCTCTAATCTAGTACAGCAGGAGTAGGCTAGTGCTGGCTAACAGGTAGAGTTAGATGTAATGCGGGCCGAGGAGCCAAATGAGAGAGTAAAGAAGTACGTTTTAAGTTTGGATTGGAAATATTCAGCAGAGTCACCTTCCCTGATTACAGGCGGCAGTTCCACAGAGAGGGCATTCGATGGAAGAACGCTTTCTTCAGATTTTCTTTATTTTACTTTTGTAAGTGAAAGCAGGCCAGCTCCTGAAGACCAGATGGGGCGAGAGAAGGACAAAATGAGTCCTTCAGATAGGATGGTGCCAATCCGTGCAGAACTTTATATGGAGGCAGTAGCACCTGACCTTGCAGTAATTAGAGGCCAGTGGAGGGAGGAGAGGTTAGGAGAAATATGGTTGAATTGTGTGGTTCTAGCTGGGAGTCTAGCGGTGGCGTTGTGCACATGCTGGAGTCTTTTGGTGGTGAGGTTCTGTAGGACAACACAGCATTAATCTAGTAATCTATCTAGGAGATATTGGTCTAGATTTGGTCTAGACACACACTACATCAAAGCGCTGGATTTGCAAGTCAATCACACCACCTATGAATCTCATTGGAAGACGCCATCTCAAATACACAAACATATATTATCTTTCCCGAGTGCTGTTTCGAGACAACCTGAAGAAATGTCCACATGTTGGAAGAGAAACATGTTAATGTCAATTTGTAGTCAGTAACTTCTCCAGCATGGCTACAACTGAAGTTGTAACATGGGTGTGGATTTACAGTACATTGGTGTGTGTGTGTGTGTGTGTGTGTGTGTGTGTGTGTGTGTGTGTGTGTCTGTGGCTGTTTGTGTGTGTGTGTGTGTGTGTGTGTGTGTCTGTGTGTGTGTGTGTGTCTGTGGCTGTTTGTGTGTGTGTGTGTGTGTGTGTGTGTGTGTGTGTGTGTGTGCGTGTTGTTGTGGTTGTGTGTGTGTGTGTGTGTGTGTGTGTGTGTGTGTGTGTGTGTGCATGTTTGCGTGTGTCTGTGGCTGTTTGTGTGTGTGTGTGTGTGTGTGTGTGTGTGTGTGTGTGTGTGTGTGTGTGTGTGTGTGTGTGTGTGTGTGTGTGTGTTGTTGTGGTTGTGTGTGTGTGTGTGTGTGTGTGTGTGTGTGTGCATGTTTGCGTGTGCAGAAAATCCGCTCTAAGGTGGAGCTGGAGGTGCTGGGTGTACCAGAGGAGCTGTCCCTGTCCTTCAACGCCACCTGTCTGAACGGACAGCTCAACCCTGGACTCAAGTCCTGCTCCGGACTGAAGATCGGAGACACGGTTTGTTTTGTAGACTGTGTGTGATCTCTGATTGGTGGAACTGATGCAGGGGGCGGGAGGAGCTCTCACGGTGAAATCATTACACTTCAACAGTAATAGAAAACATAACAGCAGAACTTCAATGCCATCAGAAGCAGTTTTCTATTAAGTCAACTTCTGTGTTCATGCGTTGTTATGTTTGCGTTCTCATCCATCACCGCCTCAACAGCCAACCCGCCTCTTGTCCTATCTTTCTGTGACCTGCCAGATTGTCATTACTCTCTAAAGACATTCACAGTTTTTTCTTTATCTTCCTTTTCCTTTGTCTCCATAAAGCATTGTGTGTCACATCCTTATTGGATGCGGATGTCATATAACTATCTAAGGATGCAAAGTTCACGTTACTATTTAGAATCGTTATGATCCTAATGGCTGTCTAGAGGCAGAAGGGACGTGTACGTTACCCAGTACATCAGGCCAGAGACTAATTGTGAAGTCATTTGTGGTGAGTCAGTGATCTTGGAGGTGCCAATCTGCCTTCAACAGGAAATGCACACATTTATATCTGCTTCAGTGGGACTTGTTTGACTTTTGAGGTGTGGTGGACCAATCATGTGGGTGGCCTCTGCGGTCGAGATTTGCATCTCCCTCATTTGGCCCAGTCGTGTGGGCAGCATCCGGAAAGAATCGACATGTCCTGGATTCTGTTGTGAGAGTTAAAGGGACACACACAGTATATAATTCAAGTGGAGGCTCAGCATTGCACGTAACCTAGTTGCTCACCAGAGTTCACCTAGACTATGCATAGCCCCCCCCCTCTCACCCCTCCTACGCACTTATTGTATGTTGTATGTCCTGGCACTTAATGTACACACTTATTGTATGTTGATGAATTGTTTCACCTTCTTCTGAAAAATGTACTCATCGTGAGTCGCTTTGGATGAAAGCGTCTGCTAAATGCCCTGAATGAAAATGTAAATGTAAACGTAACAACCACACTTAAGAACAAAAAATCCCACTTTTACTCTAAAGCAGCCCCAGACAGCAGTTACTTTCTGATTTTTTTGACAAGAATATAATTATGAGCAATCAACGACCAGCGCATGAGATGCTGATTGTGATTATACATTCTAGACAAAAGAGACGAGAGGATTTTGGTCAGTCTAAACCAAAACAGATTGCAGGCTGGCCCCCATGTACACCTCAAAATCAAAAACCATATTGCGAAACAAAACAAGTATAAACACACACAGCAACAGTTTGCAAGTATGGCCTATCACGTAGTGGGTTTGATAAGATCCACTATAAGGATCCTGGACGAGCCCACATTTATATTTTATATCCCTTCTGCCTCTAGACAGCCATAAAGGTCACTGCAAGAATATAGAGCTGTTTCTGAAATGTTTTACAGTTCGGTCGGTTCCAGTGTTGGCTTTGACCTCTCGTGGCATCTGGAACAAAACAATGCGTTTCTGAATGGAATATAATGCAAGCGTGCATCTAGAATTCCAATGTTGACATTTTTCCCCGCTTTGGCCTCCTCGCTCGCTCTAACACAACGTTGCGTCATCATCTCCCATAACTCCTCGGTCTGTTTTCTATTTGTCTTCCATTTCTCTCTCTCTTGCTCTCCCTCCAGACGAAACAACTCCAGCCAACATAACATGAGTGCTCTCCGCTCCCCGTAAAGTGTCCATATATGGACGTCTCCCCCAGATGTTCCTGTTGTAGCTGCCCCACTCTTGGATGTGTAACCTGATTATTTTAGATGCGATGCCAAGTCAACAGTTACCTTGACCAAACACACATGGGCCTTTCACTCCCCAGCCTACACTCCTTGGTAAATGTTACCTGGAACGACTTAGAATCCAAAAGGAGAAGAGTAGATACAGATGTGGTCCAATGGACTCCATCGTTAGTGTAGATGTTTAAATGTTTTCTTGTGTATGTGTCCATTTTCTGCATCTCCTCTGACTTCTCATCCGCTCCACCTCCTCTACCCTCTCATCTCCTCCACCCTCTCATCTCCTCCACCTTCTCACCTCCTCCAACCTCTCACCTCCTCCACCCTCTCACCTCCTCCACCCTCTCACCTCCTCCACTCTCTTATCTCCTCCACCCTTTCATCTCATCTACCCTTTCAGCCGTCTCATCTCATCCACCTTAACCCTCTCCCTCCTTTCTCCTCTATCCCCTCCACCCTAGCCATCTCTTGCGCCACCTGTATCTGTTGCCCTCTCCATCACCTCCACCCTGTCACTAACCTCCACCCTCTCTCTGTTCCACTCCCCCCCCCCCCCCCCCCCCCCCCAGGTGTCCTTCACCGTGGAGGCGCGTGCACGCGGCTGCCCCAAGCAGAAGAAGAAGACCTTCGTCATCAAGCCCGTGGGCTTCAAGGACTCCCTCTCCATCAGCGTCACCTTCGAGTGCGACTGCCGCTGCCAGGCCAGGGCCCAGCCGGACAGCCCCAAGTGTCACCACGGCAACGGCACCTACGAGTGCGGCATGTGCGAGTGCCACCCGGGGCGGCTGGGCCCACGCTGCGAGTGCTCGGAGGGCGACTTCAGCCCC
>NC_140291.1:12214898-12354898 GCF_964030765.1 Micromesistius poutassou
CATTTCTAAACACAAATACATGTTTTATTAGTTAGAAGCGTTGAACTCCCATCTGTCAGCTGGCTTTATTTCATGAACCTAATTAGGGTACAATGTCACTTTGCTGGATTATGTGTTGACCGCTTCATGATGTATTGTAGTGCCTTTCCTGTATGTTAGTGAACCCATCCTTTTTGAGAACTGTACCGCTGAAAAGGTCCAGGCCACTCCCTAATGAGCCTTATTCATCCAGTGGCCAACTGGGTTCTGAACAATAGCTGGGTGGGAGAATTTTGATTCAATTTTCATTTTGCTACCAAACAAATGTCCCCAGTGTGCTATTTCCAAAGTAAACTGATTTTAATCTGTCATTCTGTCTTGTTTCAGAGAGTGTGTGGAGTGTAAACACTTTAAGAGAGGGAAGCTGTTTGAGGACAACTCCTGCAGTCACATTTGCAGGGATGAGATTGAACTAGTAGACGACTTGGGTGAGTCCTGACATTCATGAAACAAGTTTGTGGAATGACACCTACCAGGCCTGAAGGATCTGGAACTATCTGGAGTATAAAAAAATGCATCTGTAATTATTGTAAACAATGATAACCAATTATATTACAATTCTCCTAAAACTAATCAATGACATTTTAATCGTAATAATTCCCCTCCTATCATCCTGCAGTGCTCCACGATACGAACGCTGTCAACTGTACCTACAAGGACGAGAACGACTGTGTGGTGCGCTTCCAATACTACGAGGACGCCAGCGGGAAGTCCATCTTGTTTGTCGTCAAAGAACCCGGTAAGAAAATAGTGTATTTCAAAATTGTGTTTATCCCAATTTTCATTGAAATGTGTGTTTATTATAACACACACACACACACACACACACACAGACACACACACACAATCAATGAAAACACACCCACGATCAATGAACACACACACACACACACACACACACACACACACACACACACACACACACACACACACACACACACACACACACACACACACACACTAAACACACACACACACATACAATAAACACCTACACACACACAATGACCACACACCCCACCACGTCGGTGTCATGAGGTAACGTAGCGTTAAGAGAAGGCCGTTCAGCTTCAGAGGAGTGGAGTGTGTGTTGTTCTGGCTCCCCAGGGTGGGTCGGGGGGGCTGGGGCCGTGTGTTTAACGGGAGCGTGTGTTTGATTAAGACACAGCGGGACAGCGGGGGTGGAGAGCCATGCATGCCTTGAAGATGGGGCGTCCCGCCAAGTTCAAGGAAGTCATTAACACGGGCCACTCCCCCCCCCCCCCCCCCCCCCATTCCTCGGAAGGAAGGAAGGAACGAGCTGACGTTTCACAAAACACTGACAGGGAGAGGGAGAAAAAGGGAGAGACAGTGAGATGGGTTTGGAAGAGGGAGAGGAGAAAAGGGGAGACAGTAAGGACAGCAGAGGAGGTCCAAAGGTAATAGAAATAAATAGAAAATAGAAATCTGAATATCAATACGTACCTGAACAACGCTGGGTGACACACACAAGTAGAGATAACAACCGCCTCTTCCTGTCGCGCTGTTCCAAGATATACTCTGACAGCTCCACTCACAGGCTTCTCTTGTTTCACTCCTGGACAACGGGGCAGTAAAACACACAGAAAAACAGAAAAACACAACCTCAGCATCAGAACAATGTAACACTGTTCAGAATTGTTTGGGGTTGAATACACACGGGAACTACACATCTCCGGACCAAAGCCTGGTGAAAGTCTAAATAATGTAGGATGGATAAAAACAGAAAACACACAACCCACAAGAATGTTATGACTCTCAGACATCATTCACCCAACTGAAATAATCCTCCTTCAGTGTAACACAGACGGGCTTAGGGAAGAGGCGGAAAGACAGAGCCTGTCGAGGAGGTATAGAATGATGGAGAGAGAGAGACTGTCAGGGAGGTATAGAAAAGTTCACCCGGCCACCAGTTGACTAATATATAATGGATGATCACACACACACACACACACACACACACACACACACACACACACACACACACACAAGACACTTGTGTGGACCAGATGCGGCGCTGTGGTTTGGGACTGTGAGGATGTGGATTACTGCTGATCCTGACAGAACAAACCATCCAGCAGTGCCTGGGCCACAGTGGGCCTCTCTGGTTCACCAGCAGACACACAACACCGGCGAGCTCTTCCTTCACCCTGTGACCCCTGACCTCCCCCCATGACCCTAGTGCCTTGCCAAAAACCTCCAACCTCCAACCTCCACTGGGACCTCTCCGTGCCCCTCAGTCCCCCTGGCCCTGGTTCTCCTTGGGTTTGGAGGGGAGTGCTTGTGGTCTGTGGCGCTACAGTATTGTGAAAGTGACCCCGCCCCCCCCCCACCCCCCCCCCCCTTCTCTGCAGCAGAAGTGGAACATTCCGGATCCCCAAAGTAAAAGTCCTGTCATGTTTTTGCTGCTTAGCTTTCGCTGTGGGTTGTGGCAATTAACTCTGGGGGTTGACACCATGGAGGGACTTTTATTTTTCAAACATGTTTTTTCTAGCCCGCTCCTTATCTCGCCTGAAGCACATTGAGTGGTGGATAAAGTACTCATATCCTGTACTTTAAAGAGTAAAAGTGCCGACATAGACTTGCATTTTACGGGACAAACATAGTGAGGCCAACGCCACTAAATTGGCTTGTATTCTCCACTCAAGCCTTAAGCACACCAAACCCTCATAACTTCACCATTTCCAATCCCTAAACATAACCTTCTTTTAATTCAATAACTAAACGTAGCCATCTCTAACACCGACAAATAACCATTGCAAACCATTACAAAAAATGTAAAAGAGTGTAATTGTAGTAGTCTTAGTTTTCTCATGTTTGTACCTAACCTGCCCGTATGTTATTAATGCAGGTCACACGATGTCCCTTTGCTGCAATCCTGGTCAGGTGGTCTCCCTTGTAACTGAGTCATTGGATCTCAATCTTATGAACCTGAAGAATAAAGAAGTGTACTAATGAAAATTAAATCACGCTCACACCCCCCCCCCCCAGACTGCCCCAAGGGCCCGGACATCCTGGTGGTGCTGCTGTCGGTGGCGGGGGCCATCCTGTTCCTGGGCCTGGCAGCGCTGCTCATCTGGAAGCTGCTGGTCACCATCCACGACCGGCGGGAGTTCGCCCGCTTCGAGGAGGAGCGTGCGCACGCCAAGTGGGACACGGTCAGTGGGGGTGGGCGGGCGGGTGGGTGGGTGGGGTTGGGGCCGTGTGTGTGTTTGTGTTGGGTTTTGGGATCATGTTTGTGTCGGGTGTGTGGGTCTTTTGCGGGTCGTGTGTGTGTGTGTGTGTGGGTTGAGGCAGCTGTGTGTGTGTGTGTGTGTGTGTGTCTGTGTGTGTGTGTTGAGGGGCATGTGTGTGTGTGTGTGTGTGTGTTGGTGCATGTTTGTGTGGTGGTGTGTGTGTGTGTGTAGTCATGGGGGCATGTGTGCGTGTGTGTGTGTGTGTGTGTGTGTGTGTGTGTGTGTGTGTGTGTGTGTGTGTGTGTGTGTGTGTGTGTGTGTGTGTGTGTGTGTGTGTGTGTGTGGGAGGGTATTTTGGTTCAACATGCATCAATTTTTATTTTTTTTATTTTCAATACACAACTTCTTAAGCACAGCAGTGTTTTTTGTGCCACCTTCTTTTTTATCAAACTGCAGCAGCTTGACCACGGAGACTTTGAATACCTCACAAAAGGAACGTTGCAATCAGCAGATTTTGCACAGTTCTCCAGTGTGTGCACGGTGCACAGCGCACACAGTGCACATGAGTGCACACATTTCAGTGCGCTCATCATTTGTTTCATCTTGGCGCTACATTTCGAAAAATGTGTTTGCCTTTCCTTTGCAGGTGGCGAATGCCAAAGTATTCGATGTATTTAGTTTTTTTGATTTTTTTTCGATCTCCCGTTAGTTACACAAAATTGTTGTAGTGACACATGTGATGTTACGCATCCCTAACTGGTACTTGCGTACCAGTTATGTGCACCCCTGTATATATATATATGTATGTGTGTGTGTGTGTGTGTGTGTGTGTGTGTGTGTGTGTGTGTGTGTGTGTGACACAGTGTTTTTCTTAAAGGTTGATAAACAAGGCATACGCTTAAACATGTGCACTACCAACACACACACACACACACACACACACACACACACACACACACACACACACACACACACACACACACACACACACACACACACACACACACACACACACATCTTGTCTCTCTCTGATGGTTGTGATTAGTAAGCAGCATGCTGGTGCTTCCAGCAGAACAAAAGGCAGTAGTGATTCCCAGAGGAAGGGTTCGGTCTGGAATTAGCTGACGCTAATTAGCTTCTGCTGGTTATAGGCAACAGTTTGGCCACACACACACACACACGCCGCAACACACACACACACACACACACACACACACACACACACACACACACACACACACACACACACACACAGATACACACTTACTTACACATACACTTGTGTGTGCAGATGTTTTCATAAACCTGCTCATGCAGCACTTTTTGTAGCTACTACAATATTGATTGCTTGCTTTGGTTGTTCCCGGCCTCTCTAAGCCTCAAGCTAAATTCTAAAATCATCAGCAGAATGATGGAGAAATGCTACATTTGAGTCATCAAGCATGTTTCTGGGTTGTATTCAAAACATTCCACTCCTTACTTAACCAATGGACTGACCCCTACCTGAGCTATTATAACCCATCTTTGTACTATCGAACCCCTACCGTCTAACCTCTACCTGTCTCAGTACCACTGTCTCACCCCTACCTGCTCCTTAATGACCTGTCTCTGTATTCACTGTCTAACCCCTACCTGCTCCTTAATGACCTGTCTCTGTACTGTCTAACCCCTACCTGCTCCTTAATGACCTGTCTCTGTATTCACTGTCTAACCCCTACCTGCTCCTTAATGACCTGTCTCTGTATTCACTGTCTAACCCCTACCTGCTCCTTAATGACCTGTCTCAGTACCACTGTCTTACCCCTACCTGCTCCTTAATGACCTGTCTCTGTATTCACTGTCTAACCCCTACCTGCTCCTTAATGACCTGTCTCTGTATTCACTGTCTTACCCCTACCTGCTCCTTAATGACCTGTCTCTGTATTCACTGTCTAACCCCTACCTGCTCCTTAATGACCGGTCTTTGTTTTCACACTCCTTCCTGCTCCTCCATGGAATGTAAAGCTGTGATTTGCCTTGTTGAAAGTGCCTGCTATAGTCATATACATTGTTAAATGCAAATCGTCACAACCTATCAAAACCCCATCTCTTCAATGGCTTTTCATGTTGTTCTTTTATTCAACCGTCGTTGAATGGCAGTAATGATAAATCTGTTGTTAGCAGGATGAGGATAACATTGTGTGTTCTCTCCTTCTCTCCACAGGGTCACAACCCTCTGTATAAAGGAGCCACTTCCACCTTCACAAACATCACATACAGAGGCAACCGCTGATCCCACGAGACTACGCCCAAACCACACGGGATCCTATGAGCTTTCACAGGAAGGGAAACAACAAGGGAACATTTAAGACAATTCTGGAACACCTCCAAATTCATGTGCAGGGTTCTACTGTCAGATGATGCTGAACGATGTGTTGGATTTGTGTTTGTAAATATGTAGAAATCATTTTTATCGAAGACACGTTGGTGTAAGGTCAGGACAAAAGCATCCGTTTATACTATGATGATTTCTGTTGTTTTGGTTTTAATTTATGGTTAAATGGACTTGAAGAATGTTTTCTGTTTTGACAAGAAGCAAAATGCAGATGAGTTTCAGTGAAGGACCCATTCTTAATCACTGATAGTCACTAATAGTGTTGAAATTATCTGTCACAATCATGTGAGAATGTATGGGCTGTGATCTTTTTGGTTTAGGAAGTTTCCTAACTGACTGAAATGACCCAGAATTATCTGAGTGGTGGCCATGATGAGCCCTAGACCTCCTCAGAAGTCTCCTAATGCTAAGGAAATGTGCTTCAATGCTTCCTTTCTTGTCTCCTTTAGCATAGGTTACACTGGACTGTCCTTTTCCAAAGGAAAGGAGATAATGCCGTCCCACAATTACTTTTGCTAGGAACATTCAAAGCAACGCACCATTCGGCCGTGCACAGAATCAAACAATCAACATGGCCGACAATTGTTTTCCCACACTCATGCTAATTGTGATCAATGTCGACTTAATGTGAGTGGACAGGAGTGTGAGCGTGGGCAACCATTATCAACGTGGCAACTACTTTGTTTCCCTTATGTGATTGGTATTGGTATTCTTTTTTTATTGAAATCCCAGCAGTAGTAATAAAGTTACATTTGACGTAGTGTAACGGCAGTCAGATTATTTTGGCACCGAGGTTGTCTGTTCCTGAGTCCTTATAAATTCTCCTTCACATCTTTACTTGTCTTCATGACTTTTCCATCGAGTTCAAGGAAAAGATGTTAGGAAAGGACATAGGACATCATTTTTTGTCGACTATCACATCGTAACCACGGTGAAGTAAAATAAGGAGTCCTTATTCACCTTGCTGCCATATTGGTTCTAAAAACGAGTTGGGTGGGGGGAACTGAATGCAGAATTCAGTTAATTCTGCATTCATTAACGGCATTCTGCATCAGTCCACATCACAGCTAGCATTTAGAACCAAGACGAAACCAGGACGGAGCAGAGCTGGCCACTCGGTGAATGAGGCCCATGATTCTTCTTCGATGGAGTGGTTGTTTCAACACCTGAATCAGCTTGAGGATAGTAGACTGCTGACTTATTAATACCAAAAATAGATCAGACCGTTTTAATGGTTTCACTCAGACTAGCGAGCAGGACGAATTCCTTCAGAGGTACGAAAACAACATACCCTCATGGTCGCCATATCTTTTCATTTTTTTCCTGAAAAAGAAAACATGCCATAAAAATCTCAAAGCCCACGATTAAAGACTTAAACACTGAATCCGGCAGTCAGTTGTGATTCATTTGCAACTGGATTTTGGCAGGTTCACCTTGAGACAACATTCCCCATCTCAAACTGAAGAGCAGCAGTTTGTTAAACTGATAAATGCTCTCCAGTAGTCATGAGGCTCCACCACAGCGGATTGACCTTTAGCGTTTCATTGATGTGTATTCTGCCTTCTTCATGTGTGTTGTTTTTGGAGAAATTACTCTTTTATAGTCCATAAAGCTAAACCCACAGGATGTGATCAAGATCAGGTCATCCTTGTTATTCTGAAGATCGGATTAACAGAAAAAAGGGTTGGTATTTAAACAAACGTTCAAATATACAAAGGGGTAAGAAAAATAAAAAAATTTAAAACCAATCAACCATCCGTCATCCTGTGCTGGAATAAGGAAACTTTTTTCAGGATTTATATTTGTGTAACTCACTGCTTCCCTCTTCTGGACTATACACACACCGCAAGGTAGGGTTCTTCCCCAGTGTGTTAGAGCAGGTTAGAGTCAGTTACAAAGTAATATATTTGGAAGAAACGCTAAGATAAATCTGTTAATGTATTTCTTGGAAAAGAATATTGTGATCCATATCAGAATTTAGACTGAACCGATCATATTTCAACACTATATGACATTACTAATACTGCAAATCAATATGCAAACCATGGAATTATATAAGATATTATTTATTGCAAATTGTACACGTGCTGCTGTCAAACATGTGACTTCTCTCAGTGATTCACAAATACCCGATTCACATAACGCAGCAGATGACTAGGTAAAACCAAGATATTGGTACAAATCCTGACTAGTTTCATCACTGTACAATTAATACACAGGCTGAGAAACTCCAGTTGAAACAAAAAACTGATGAATTACAAGATTTTACATTTAACATTCGACAGGGACCAGGATTTCTTACCAGAAATATACCACAATTAAATAAACACTTTACCAAATCTGGGACTGGATACATTTCATGTCAGCCAATCAGAAATCAAAATGACATATCTCGACAGTCCGTTATGCAGAAAACAAACTGTGTTTTCCTACAGTTGTACGAGTACATGAATTCAACGTCTTGTGTCAGTTCGGTGTCTATTGTGCATTCTTCTACAGTCTTGACCTAAGATTGGCTGATGGCCACACTGCAACACTGTTATCAAACGATAAGATGCACACCTCGGGGCAACACCCACACATCCTTGGAAAAAACTTCTCCTTCCTCCCATTGGATAGACTCCCTCCATCACAGCCAATCCTGTGCCACAAAGCGCATATTTACATCCTCATTGATGACTACACCAGCTGAGTCACCTCACCATAACTAGCACAGTTACTTTCAGCACGGGAAGGAGGAGCTTGTCATTAGGTGAATTGGTGTAGTGATTGGTTAATATTGTAGAAGTGGTCTCCTAGGCACGTAATCGGCCAGAACTGGTCTTGGGTAAAAGCATGGAAATCAGTGAATCCGATGCAGAAGAGCCCGCTCTAGCGGTTGTAGAACTGGGAGGAGACCCAGGCCAGGCCCCACTTGAGGTTGGTCAGCATGAACTTGAGGGCCTTTGTCCACTGCTCCTCAGAGTTGAACTGGGTCTTGATGGAGTAGGAGCCCCCACTGCCACCCGTGTCCTCAATCTTACCCTTCTCCACGTCCATCCTGGCAGAGGAACAAACTCTTTGTTAAGATTCAACGCATGTTTCTTAGGTATTACCCCTTTTTGCATATTACTGAATTCAACTTTCAAAACGACATTTGCCTTGAAAATATCATGCTTTTATACAGTCTATGTGAACTCTGCCAGGTTATCATTAGCATAATGACATTGGTTGGTAGTATAGAGACCGCTTCCTGCTGCATCTCCTAATATGGGCCTTGTTCGTAGAGCAGCCATCTTGCCTCCATTTTGGATCTATGCTCTACTCGGTTCTAAATGCCTGCTGGAATGAAGGCGGAACATGCCTAGCTAGTGTCAAGATTGTTGCACGGTGAATAATCCTGCCTTCCAGCTAAATGTGTCTGGGTCTGGGGAGTAGGAAGCAGTACCTGTATGGCAGACAGAAACCTGTGTCCCCTTTCTCCACCTCCTCCTTGAACTGCTGCACACAGTCCAGGAAGGCCACCATGGCGTGGTCAAACTTGTTGTCCCAGAAGAAGCGCAGGCCCCCGGAGCAGTACAACGGCAGCTCCTACGGCATCGACCACGACAACATTTACATTTAGGGGATTTTTGCTGACGCTTTTACCCAAAGCGACTTATAACCATTCATTCACACATTCACACACCGACGGCGGAGTCAACCACGCAGGGCGACGGCCGGCTCGTCAGGAGCAGTCAGGGTGAGGCGTCTTTCTCAGGGACACCTCGACACTCTAGGAGGAGACGGGGATCAAACCAGCAATGGTCTTTCTACTGAACTACTGCAGACAACACCGTTCAGTGAGTAAATAATAACTCATTGGATTCATATAGCGCTTTTTTCAAGGCGAAAAAATCGAATCGCTCATCATAGTGAGTGTGTCTGTGGGGCAGGAATCACATCTCATTCACTACCAGTGGATGAAGTGCTTTAAGTGACACCACATTAAGTTATTAGCAGGGTTCATGCAAGCCACTTGGTGTTCATATAGTTGTGAGGCCTGGGATATACTGTATAAGTAAATATAGTGAGTATAAGTATGGTTCTGAGTAAGAGGACGATTCAGTGGTGTTAAAGCACAGGCTCTTTACATAGCGTGTTCCCCATTGTACCGTTCCTGGATGTCTCACAGGTGTACTAACTTCTAATATGAGAGGGTACCCCCTCACACACCTGTTCTGAAACATTACACTATGCATCATCAATTCATTGTCCTTGAAACATTTGTGGATAGTTTAGTGGTCTCATTCCTCAGAACGCAAAATGACCCGCACCAATGTCAACATGCATATCAGGCAGACTCTCTTACATTACAAAACAGTCAGCAAAGTCAAGTAAGGAAATTAATCCTGCTTGTCAAGGACAACTAGTGCAGACCAGGTGAATATGTCTGATTATTTTCACATAGAAAGTTGACCTTCGCACACCACACCAAACACACCTCAGGGACGTACTCATTACCCATCTATTGTAAGCAGAAGCCGTCATAATCAGGGATACACGTTCGATAACGCTGGAAGAATGGATGTGGGTTGGGGGACAGGGTAATCTGTACCTTTGATTTGTCAGTCAGACTCTCCAGGTAGGAGTGGTTCCCATAGGGTACGAGACGATACCTGCAGGGAGTCCGGAGGGTTATTCAGCAGACAAGGGGCTCAGTCTACAGGGGGAGGGGTGGAGGGATGGGTGGAGGGATGGATGGACAGGTGGAGGGATGGAGGGAGGGATGGGTGGAGGGATGGATGGACAGGTGGAGGGATGGATGGACAGGTGGAGGGATGGAGGGAGGGATGGGTGGAGGGATGGATGGACAGGTGGAGGAATGGAGGGAGGGATGGGTGGAGGGATGGATGGACAGGTGGAGGGAGGGATGGATGGATGAAGGGATGGTTGGTAGGTGGGTGGGTGGAGGGATGGGTGGATGGGTGGAGGGATGTATGGGTGGGTGGAAGGATGACGAGTGAACGTGTGTGCACCTCTGGAAGCTGAGGCCCATCTTGTTGGCCAGGGCGTGCAGCAGTAGCACCGTCTGGCCCCAGGCGGCGTTGATCTCGTTCCACTCCACTGGGACGCTGGGCAGCCGGCCCAGACGGAAGTTGTTGATGGTGCCAAACTGACCGCTGTGCCTGCACCACAAGGAGGGCAAAGAAAAATCTCAGCCATGTTGCAATATTCTGCTTAAAATAGACTTCCCCACGTGAATATTAAAAGATGTTGCGTCCCTTGATCTAGTTTGACCTCGGCTGTGTTTACTCTCCATTCACTCTGTGCTTTGAGCATACTAATAAGATCCACCATCAATTTGTCCAACTATTCTTAATGATCTGATATGCAGACATAATAGACATCATCTTCTGCATTTGTTTTTTTATTTCCATTCTCAGTTTTCATAAAAGTATTTTCAAAATAGTTTTGACGGGTCTACCAAAGCTTGAAACTGGTTTAAGCCAGACTGACAAATGTAAACAGAGCTAGGAACTGATCATTAACAGTTCTTAACTGGTCGAATCAGGCATTAACGGCTCAGAAAACGTCTATGCTGGTCTAAACCAGTCTAAATCGGTGTACCCCGTTCCAGGCAGTTCAGCCCAGATATGAACTGCCCCTGACTGGTCCAGAGACGCCGTGTCTCTCACCAGATGTGGAAGGTGGCGTTGAACACGTTGGTCTTCTTGAGGCGGTCCAGCTGGATCTGGCAGTAGCGCATCTGGTTGTCCACACTCTTCAGCTCGTCGTCTAGCTCCAGCTGCTGCCGCTTGAACTCACTGTACTCCTTTTGGTACCTGGGGCACACACACACACACACGCACGCACGCACGTGCACACACACACACACAGACATTCACACAAACACAGCAACACACAAGCGAACACACACACACACACACACACACACACACACACACACACACACACACACACACACACACACACACACACACACACACACACACACACACGTTTAGACAGATGACAGAAAGATGCTTTCAATTTAACATTAACAGGACGATATAACATCAGTTCCATATTGTAATGCTATGATTGAATCTTGCTCATGGAAAGGCTGACGCCTCCGATTTCTCCCAGCCACACTTAGTTACTCACTTAGCCTAGTCTTACTCAAAGCCTAGTCTGCTAAATCAATAAATGTGATTGTAACTATATTCATTATCTGTATCTGGTTCATATAGGGCTGGGAGATGGAAACATTTCTTATAGCGATAGTCATGGCAATTACCACAAAATGATCACAATATGCTAATGAATTCCATTCTTAAAAGTCTAAAAAGTCAGGGTCATTAAATTGACATGCAGGGGAATTCAAAGTAGGATATCAGACTAAAACTAGTATTTTAAGGTCATATCTTCACATTGTAATAAATGTAGACTAAGACGATGATGGTACAATACCCAATGGATGACCCGATAGTATTGGATTACTGTGGAGGCCTAGTGTTACATTGACTGATCCTCTATATTATTATCCAGACTCACTGGAGCTCCTCGGTGTCGAGCTGCTGGGAGTGGCTCCGGCCCTGGGCCAGCTCCTGGGCCACGGAGGCCCGCTGCTCCTCCACCGCCTCCAGCTCCTGCACCAGCACCTCCTCCCCCTCCTTCAGCTGGTGCAGCTCCGCCAGTAGGCTCTCCTCCTCCTCCACCTGCAGCTCAGAGAGCAGCTCCAGACACTGCCTGAAGGGGAGGGCACATGCACACTGGTCTGAGTGGGAGTGTGTTTAGATCGGTTTGTGTGTCCATGTGTATGACGTTTACATCGGGGGGTGTGTGTGTGTGTGTGTGTGTGTGTGTGTGTGTGTGTGTGTGTGTGTGTGTGTGTGTGTGTGTGTTTAGGTCGATGTGTGTGTTTATGTCGGTGTGTGTGTGTACGATGTTTATACCGGTGTGTGTGTTTATGTCGGTGTGTGTGTGTGTATGATGTTTATACCGGTGTGTGTGTGTGTGTTTATATCGGTGTGCGTTTATGTCTCCGTGTGTCAAACATGTGGGTGCCTGTGACAGAGACTCAGGCACAGAGCAGCCCTCTTACTTGTAGTTCTGACACTCGTTCTCGGTGATGTTGAGCTGGTTGTCCAGGTGGTCCAGCAGGGTGTCAGTGCACTCCTCACACAGCGGGTGGTCCACGTCAGTCTGGCCCGACATGATGTCAAACAGGTCGCTGGTCACCTGGGGACGGTTGCCATGTCAACAAATGTTGTATGTTTTCTGTATTCTATTATTTTGTTAAGTTTGTCAGGGGATTTTTTTTATCCCAAGCTACTTCAAAGATGAATCGAGATACAGATCATCAAGTTAGGGCAGAGAGAAAACAGGGAGAAGATAGTATCATGACTATGGTGTCTTAATCCCATCCAAAGGTTCTAGGTTTAATCCCCAGTGTCTACCTGTAGGCATCCTTCGGCAAGAAGCCCTAACAGACCACCTGTTCCTAAATAACATGCTCAAGGCCACGGCCACTCAATATTACCGTCAATCACAGAAGCCAGCGTTACGTTTTCTATTCATAATGGTTTATTATAAATAAAATCAGGTGGTGCTGGTTCATAAGAGATTCAAACCTTCAGCCTCCTGCTCAGGTTCTCCATGGTGCCGCCGTCAGAAGCTTCTCCGATCAGAGTAAAGCTGTTGGCGCTCTCGGTGGACATCATCCTGGTGGGGGAGGCGACAACTTTCAGAGGTCTACCATTTATAACAAGGCTAATTTTAGATCAACTACATAATTATCAATTGTTCCAGGTGAATTTGAGAGAGAAACTGTTAATGAAGCCTTTATAGATTCTGAATATTCTCCGACGTTGGGTGTTTGGGGGGGTAAGAGAAGGTCAGGTTAACTGGGATTAGGGCCCATAGAGAAAAGTTGGATGTTCCCCTTTTTAAAGAAAGGTTAATTGTAATTTAGATCATTGGGATAAGGATGTCGATAGCCCACATGTATACTTGTATGGCTATACAGTTTGAATTGCTAACAAGAGTTTTTTAATCTGGTTGAAATGGGTAACACCTATGTCTTACCTGGCAGGGGGGATGTATTTCCTCGCTATGCCATCCTGCTTACTTTCCACAAAGGTTTCCTGGGCAGACAAACAACAGGCTTTAAAATAGGTTTGTTTACACTCGCTGAAGAGACAGTTGACCGTTCACCAGGCAGCACACTCACCTCTGGTGCATGGTCTCCTTCGTTGTTGTCTGTCTGTTTGCTGGGGGTAACGGTCACCAAAGGCGCTTGAAATTAAAAGAAAAACAGAGGAAGGTCAAGTTGTAGCTCTGATCTGACAGCTTTGACACATGCATGACATCATCAGGGAATCTGACTCAGGACTTGTCAGTCAGATATGACACCTGTCACCCGACACCTACCGATGAGTTCCTGGATGGTCACACGGTCCAGCACATTGAACGATGTGTCCAGCTTCAGGGGCTGACTGCACCGCTGACACACGAAGCTGACCTGCATGGTGGTGCTGGTAGAGGACTTGGAGCCCTCCATCGCTGCGAGTCAGCAGACAAATGACAACACAGAACACTATTTATTAACAGCCCAGAGTCAACAGACTTGGTACAGCAGGCATCCACCAGAACAACAACCCGCTGACATAGGCCCTGTGCTGTCATCGCAGTTGATCTGTCCAGTTGAAACAGATTTAAGTTAGATACGCGAAAAGCTAATTTGCTAACCGCTAACAATTTACAGAATCTTTAGAAAGAAAGACCAACCAAACAATACTTTTATATATACATGTATCGTGCTATTCAACTGTTATAAATAAGCAGCAGCGTTCAATAGTTGATCCGAGGATCTCATAGTGAGAGTAATTTATGTTCTACCTCGAGACCAGTCTTCCTTGTTGATGTTTATCCCGGATATGACGTCGTCTTTGTTGTCGTCATCTCGTTAATGTTGCGGTCATGGAGGAGGCGGGACTTAAAGGAAGGACAGATATAGGATTTACATTTGACGTTGGGGTAAAAAAAAAAAATAGAAAATCATTAAATTGTACATCGATATAGAAATTACATTTTATAAAAAAATAAAAACATAAAAATAAAAATACATTTGTAGGTTGCACCAGTACTCCAGACAGTAGGTCCAACAGTTGAGAGGGGTTAGAGGGAGTGACGGTTGTACAACAGAAGCAGTTAGCTGGGTGACCGGTTTCCGGAGGAGGAGCGGAGTTTGACTCAGCGCGCGGCTTGTTGGCGAACTTTGTTTACTGCATCGGAGAGGTTTGGGGCTGCTACGGATTCCGTATCAAATTGAAACTTTGGGACTGAATCGATCAAGGCTTCCCCGTGAGGGGATAGTTTTTGGGATGGCTTCGGGAGGTGGCCAAGGGGGAAAGGGAAACAGACAGAAGGATGAAGGCAATAAAAGGGACAGGTCGGATGAATCAAATAGTGAGGGGGACAGCGATCAAGGCAGCCGGAAGGTTCCAAAGGTCCAGGGAGAAGGAGAATACAAGTTTCTTGTTAAGTTCAAAGATAAAAATGATAAAGCTTTAAATCCCCTCAAACTGTCGGATGATATAAAAGATAAAATGGGAGGTGTACTCAATGTGAGAATGCTGAGGAATGGAAACGTTCTGGTTTTCTGTAAATCACATGGTCATAAAGCAAAGGCCATGAAAGTACGTCATTTACTTAACAGGCCAATTGAGTGTTTCGTTCCTGGGGGCGGAGGGGTTAAGGGAGTAGTTTACATTAGCCCCGAAATCACTGAGAGTGCTTTAATTGAAAGTTTAAAGGGAGCTGAGATTGAGTCTGCCCGCAGATTCAAACAAGATGGCACAGCGGTATTGCTGACCTTCAAGCAGGAAACCATGCCAGAACGAGTATTCCTAGGGTATATGAGTTTTACAGTGAGAGAATACAGGCGTCCACCATTGCGTTGTTACAAGTGTCAACGTTTTGGGCATGCAGCAGCTGCATGTAGAGGGGACAGGAGATGTGGAAAGTGTGGGGGGGACCATGACTTTAAGCAATGCCAGGTGGAGAAAACAAAGTGCTGCAATTGTGGGGGTAAACATATTACTTCCTTCAGAGGGTGTGAGTACCATATAACAGCTGTGGAAGTTGAGAAAGTAAGAGCTGGGAAGGATATGTCTTATGCAGAGGCAATAAGACAAGTTAAGGGCACAGGGGAAGATAGCAGGCCAGTGGGGACCAGTGCTCACCCGTTGCCAGGAAAAGGGGATATATTGCGGACAGACGAAAAAAAGTCACTTCTTGCATTCATGGTAGATGTTGTGTGGGCAGCAAGGAATATTACTAAAAGGTCTGATGCTATCAAAATTGTGGTGGAGGCGGCTGAAAGGTTTCTTGAGGAGGTTGAAATGGGCCCAGAGGAGTTACACACATTCATGAGGCAGAAGCTTGAGGTGCAGGAGAGAGGGAGGGAGAGAGAAGGGAGGGGCAAAGGCAGGAGTGAGGGAAATGGTAAAGAAGGGGAAATGGACATGACTGAATATGAAGATACTTAATCTGCTGATGTTTTATTTATTACAATGGAACGCAAGGAGCCTTATCGCTAATGGCCAAGAGTTTAAAAGATATGTTGACATTTTTAAAGGAGAGTATAAACCAGCTGTATTGTGTATCCAGGAAACTTGGCTCAAACCCTGTTTGGACTTTGTGGTGCCAGGGTATGAATGTATTAGACAGGACCGAAGTGGGAAAGCAGGAGGAGGGTGTGCAACGTTTATAAGATCTGAGGTGAAGTACCAGAGGGTGCAAATAAATTCCTCTCTAGAGTGCGTGGTGGTAAAGGTGTGGGAAAACAATAAGTGGGTAAATATAGTTAACTTTTATAATCCCTGCTTGCCAGTCAGCATAATAGATTTGGAGGAGATTATGGAACAGATAGGGGTACCGGTTATTTGGCTAGGTGACTTTAATGCACATAATCCTTTGTGGGGAAGCAGGGTAAAAGATACTAATGGGAGCACAGTGGAGGACTTTATGGACAAATATGGTTTAGTATGTATGAATGATGGCAGGCCAACTAGGTTTGAAATTAAGACGGGGGCAGTTTCATGCATAGATTTAGCATTAGCATCCAGTGAATACGCAAGGGTAGGAGAATGGGACAATATGGATAGGTACTCAATGGGTAGTGATCACTTTCCAATACTTTTGAAGTTTGGGAAAACTTTGTTAACTGAGGATCAGACTGGACCAACCTTTTTTAACTATGGGAAGGCAGACTGGGAGAAGTTTTCTAGTAAGTGTGATAGTGGTCTAGACAGTGTGAATGGAGAGGGAACAATAGATGAGTGGAACAACAGTTTGTGTTCAATGATATTAAGTAGTGCATATGAGTGCATCCCTTTAAAGAGAAACTCTAAAACTAGAGTAAGTGTGCCATGGTGGAATAGGGCTTGTGATAAAGCAGTGAGGGATAGGAACTGTGCATATAGACTATTAAGAAGGTGCCCGACAGAGAATAATGCGATAGAGTACAAAAGGCTTAGGGCTAAGGCAAGAAGGGTAATTAAGGTTACAAAAAAAGAGTGTTGGAGAAGATATTGTGGAAAATTGGGCGTGGATACATCAGTTGGTGAAATATGGGCAGCAGTTCACCGTATGTCAGGAGTGGGAAGAAAAAGGAAAATGCCAGTATTGGAGGAAAAGGGAGTTATAGCGAAAAGTGATATAGAGAAAGCCCAAATGTGTGAAAGTAAGTTTAAGGATGTACATAGGGGAGTAAACATCGGGGAGGAAGGCATTAGAAAGAGGAATGAAACGCTAAGAAAAAACGTATCTAAACTTGGGGTTAATGACGATAACACTGATTGTGTTAATTTGTACTTTTCAGTGGAAGAGTTGCGCAGAGCCATAAAAAATGGGGGGAAAACAGCACCAGGGAAGGATGGCATAAGCTATGAGGTTTTTAAAAGACTAGGTGATCTAGTGGTGGAAGAAATGTTAGCACTTATAAATAATGTTTGGAAAGAAGGAAGGCTTCCATTAGCCTGGAAACAGGCAGTGGTTGTCCCAATTTTAAAACCAGGGAAGGAAGCAGAGCATCCAGGGTCGTATAGACCTATTGCACTAACAGCAGTGATATGTAAAATAATGGAAAGAATGGTGACTGATAGATTAGTATACAAACTGGAGAAGGAGGGGTGGTTTACACTAATTCAAAGTGGTTTTCGCAGAGGAAGAAATGCCATGGATTCTGTGATCTCCCTGGATTCGGATGTAAAGAAAGCCATGGTAAATAAAGAGGCAGTAGTTGCAGTGTTTTTGGACATTGAAAAGGCTTATGACATGTTGTGGAAGGAGGGGCTCATCATTAAGCTGTATGATGCAGGGGTTAGAGGCCGTATGCTAAACTGGATACAAGACTTTTTAAAGAACAGGGTCATCCAGGTTAGGGTGGGGGAGGCGATGTCGAATGGAACATGCATTGAGAATGGAACGCCACAGGGAAGTGTAATAAGCCCAGTTTTATTTAACATAATGGTGAATGACATTTTTAAAGACATTGGTTCAGGTTTTGGTTTTGCATTGTTTGCGGACGACGGAACAGTGTGGAAAAGAGGCAGGAACATCAAACACATAACAGAGAAAATCCAGGAGGCATTAAATAAAATAATGGAATGGGGAAGCAGGTGGGGATTTAAGATTTCAACGGAAAAAACTAAATATGTTGTATTTGGCAATAAGAAAACTGAGGGTCAAGGTTTGCAAATGTATGGGCAAGCAGTAGAGAGGGTAAAAGAGTTTAAATTATTGGGAGTAATGTGTGATGAAAGACTGACTTATAAAAAGCACATAGACAGTATTGTGAGAAAGTGTGATAAAGTTATAAATGTCATGCGGTCCTTATCAGGAAGTTTGTGGGGTGCCGGACAGGATACGCAGATGATGATTTACAGGGCAATGGTTAGATCGAGAATAGACTATGGGTGTTTGTGCTACGGGACGGCAGCAAAAACAAATCTCAAGAAGTTAGATGTAATGCAGGCAAAGGCGCTGAGAGTCGTCTGTGGGGCCTTCCGTTCCACCCCAATTGCAGCCTTACTTGTGGAAATGGGGGAGACCCCATTGGGTATCAGAAGGGCTAAGCTGGCTATGCAGTATATCTGTAAATTAAGGGGACATCAAGGGGAGAATGTGGGGGAGCTGGCTCTGGCAGGTGCATGGGAGTGGGGAGGAGCAAGAGTGAAAAGGGAAAGTTTCATTTTTAAAGTCAATGAGGAAATGGGGAGGATGGAGTTTGGGGAGGAGGGGGTGGCCCCGGTAGTGTACTGGCCAACTATACCACCATGGATTATACCAGTGCCGGAGATAGATATAAGTGTGTTAGCTCATGAGAGAACTGCAACAGTTGGGGGAATTGTAAAGGAAAGACTAAATAACACGTGGGGACAGTACATACAAATATACACTGATGGGGCTCAAGACCCAAGGACTGGGAAGTCTGGGTTTGCTTTTTGCATCCCAGATTTGAATGTTGTTAAGTGTAGGCGAGTGTCTGAGGGGGTTTCAGTTTACACCACAGAGCTGCTCGCAATAATCTGGGCTATGAAGTGGGTGGAGGAGGTCAGGCCAGGGCCAGCTGTGATATGCTCTGACTCTGCGTCAGTGCTGATGACATTGAGGGAGGGAGGGCTTGGAGCCAGGTCAGACCTCATGGTCGAGCTTCTTACCCTGATGTACAGGATTGAGCAGGTGGGAGAGTCAGTGGGGTTTATGTGGGTCCCAGCTCATGTGGGGATAGAGGGGAATGAGTTAGCTGATGGGGCAGCAAAAAGGTCTTTAAGAAGGGAAGAAATCGATGTAAAAATGAGGCTGGGGATAACTGAGTGTAGATCAATCATCAAAAAGAACATCATGGCTGTGTGGCAGGAGGAGTGGGATAAGGAAAAGAAGGGGAGGCATTATTACAGCTTGCAGAATAGAGTGACAAAAAGCCAGTGTTTTTTGGGAAAGGAAAGGAGGCATACAGTCATGATGACTAGACTGAGGCTGGGGCATTGCGGACTCGCATGGGACCTACAAAAACTTGGGAAACATGAAAATGGACTATGTGGAGCGTGTAAAAAACAGCAAACAGTGAAACATATCCTGATGGAATGCACTGGTCTCACTCGACAGAGGGAACATCTGTATGCAGCTGTGGAAAGCCTGGGAACAGCACCGGTTACGCTAAAGAGCCTCTTAAATCCATCTGAGAACCAGCCTGGGACTATAAAAGCTGTCCTGGACTTCATAACAGCCACTGGATTACCCCTATGGAAATAGGATGGACTGACTGCGTCTGAAATATATATATTCATGTATATATATATATATATATATATATCTTTTTATTTTTATTTTATTTATTTATTTTAATTTTATTTATTTTATTTTATTTATTTATTTTTGTTTGGTGGTTTATTTATTTATCTAATTATTTTGCCTGTGGGTGGCAGCAATGTGCCGCAAAGGCATACAGACTGCCGGAAATTAAAAGAAGAAGAAGAAGAAGAAGAACTCCAGACAGTAGGGGCGCTAGTCGGTGTTGCTGGTGGCGGGACGCTGTGTTGTCTATTCCCTGAAGAAGGGGAGAGTTGCGGGAAAACCTGAAACCAAAGCCGAGTTCCCGCTGGAGTCATACTGAAGAAGGTACATACATATTAAATGCATTTATAGATAACAGAAGAAAACAACGATGCACATATATTAGCAGGGGACATTGCTTACCATCTATTACTAATTTTGGTCCGATGTCATGATCTGAGCCTTCATCTGATACAGGTAGTGGTGTGAGAGTGTGTGACCACAACAAACCTTGGTTCACTTTCACTTTCTTCAGAATCAGTTACTTTTATTACATCTTATTGTACACAAGTACATTAAGAGTACACAAGAGTACAATTCGTAGGCTTGGTTCCTCAACATCCACATAACGGCAATAATTCAAGATAAATTAAGTCCCTAAAAGCGGGATCCCTCTTAAAGGCCAATTGTAAACAATATAAAATGTATTTGTTTATTCTTCCGAATTTAATGTCTTCAGTTTTAGAGACAATGAAAAGCCCCAGAGCAGAGGATGTCAGGAGAGGTATATCAGCGCTCTGGGAAACACTGCAGTGTCCTATATGGTGAGTGTCCGATTTGTGACAGTATATTGTATGGTTTTCCATAACGTTATGCTCTATGAATAACTATCTATATTCCTTCCCTTCTTATTTGATCCACAATGTGTTAACGTCTTGTTGTTCAATACTTAGCCTTGAACTGATGACCACACCAGTGTCGACTAAATGTGACCATCAGTTTTGCAAGTAAGTTTGTGTAACGTTAATGACTGTATTTAGGTATTTTCAAGTAAAAAATATATCTTTAGCCGATTTTACAAGCAACCAAAAAACACACCAGACACCGGAGTAGGACACAGCTTAAATTATCAATAATAAATCAATAACAGCAGCATGTGAAGGCCGGTGTTAATTTGTTCAAATTAGGGTGGTTATTCTGCTTTTATAATTGTGTATGTGTGTTTGTTTTCACCAGGTTCTGCATGCAGAAGCTTCTCGATGGCACCAAACAGAGAGAGGCAAAATGCCCGGTTTGCAAAGCCAAGGTCACTAAGAGGTAGGTTGAAGACTTATGCACCATGTTATTCTTATAAACATGGTGTTCTCTGTGGTTGATATTGACAACAGCAAATACAAGTGAATTCAAGGGAGATTACCAGAACATTAGTAACACGATCACAATATTCCATATATGCATGCAAAATCACTAGTATGGAAAAATGGACGAACAAGCTGGTAGAAGCTTTGATTGGTCCTCACCTTAAAGAACCAAACGCACCCTTCCTGTCTGCGCACATGTGATTGACAGGCAAGTTTGATTCACTGAACCAATCAGGGAAGAGATTGTGCATGCTGGTGCTCTTTGACTATGGCTTGGCATCGCTAACAAATTAGATTCAAATTATAGCTCTTAAATCTTACCTACAGCACCTTATCATTACATGATGTTCATAGTCTCAGTGAGTCAACAGTAAGCAAATTGTGAAAGAATTCATTACACTTATTTCAATAATTAATATTCTAATGAACCAATTATGTTATTTGACCCATTTAGGAGCTTACAGGAGAGCCCTGGGTTCCAGAGATTAATAACAGGTTTACAGAATATGATTGAAGCCTATGAAAATGACACCAGGACTAACTGTAAGTACCACGTTAGTTTGTTTTCACTGAATAATTGTCTGAATGGTCATCGTTCAAACCACAGCGACGCCATCAAAGGTTAGCAATTGGCAAGTTGGCATTTGAACCAATCAGAACTAGTCCCTTTAATATGCTGAGGTTTGCTTTTGAATGTTTGGTTACTCGTGGTCATGTGGAGCAAGTCGGTGTCACTGACGAGGTTAAATAGATGACTCTCAGCTTTGTTTCTCCAGACTTCACAGGATTGTCCCTGCAGAGGAGAAGGCAACAGAGGTAAGAAACCATTACAATACCTCAATATATTAAGAAGAAACTTCCTCAGAACTATATTAATGAGCAGTAGTAGCGTCTGATGCAGTGAAGTTAACACTTGAGGTCTATGTTCTCTCACTTGGGTTTCTGTTGGGAGTTTAGCTGAAGAATTCTGAACAAGCTGCAACGTGTCTATGGAAACTTTCAGAAGACATAAAACTTGTGTTTGCATTCAACCAATGCCTAGAGGCTAAAGCATGACTTAATTTCTATTGATTGTTGTTGCATTATGCTGCCGCTATTTTTTGACTTGTAATGTCCTCAATTGTAAGATTGCCTTGGCTTGAGTGTTATAAACAGTGTTATTTGTTGTGTGTTTTCTCTTTTGGCCAGCATGACGGAAGCTGAAGGAAGCACGTTTTTATCTGGAGACACATCTGATAATCACCATGACATCGGAGATAGTGAGGAACATGGTCTTTTAGGGACTCAGTCCTCCACCGTAGAAGGTAACTCCTGTCTCTCATTTGGCATGCTATTATGTTGCTGATCACAAATCATGCCACATTCATATCTATTTACAGCTTTCATTTCCACATATTCGCTGTTCTTTTGCATACTTTGAAGTTCAGAAGTCGTACTTTCGTATATTGATTTATAATTTGATTATATTTTAAATACAAATATATAGTTTACACTACCGTTTGAAAATGCTACATGTTGACATTAATACACATAAAACTTACTGGTATTGTATGCAAGAGTTATTGTCTAATTGACAGTCAGTGACCTATTCCAGGCTGGAAGAATTAATGAATTAATGTTCACAGCCAACAATGGATTTGCCAGCCTCATGGATTTAGAAGATTCCAACAGTTTGATGGTGATAAATGACGGCTTGGATACTAGCTTCAGTGAAACGGCACAGAGTTCAGGAGAAAAGAGATGCATCCATGTAGGAATCAGCCCTACCTTAGAGCCAGTAAAGAAACAAGAAATAGCTGAAGTGGTGGAAAAAGCAACATCAAGACCCAGGACGAGGGGCAAGAAGCGCCTCGCCCAGCTGGACTATCCCTCATCTCGACTCACGTTGGTTCCTGACGATGACCTGCAACAGCAAGCACCAAAAGACGATGCGGAGAAAGAAACCGAAAACCCCCAAAAAATCCAGCGTCAGACAAGGAAAAGTGTGGAGAAAGTCTCTCAGTGGCTCCTACAAGTTCCTCTCACAGAGAATCGGGTGTCCGAGGTTCACCCGGACCCCACCTCTAATCCAGAAGGCCCTCCCGCTTCCCCCACAGGGAGCGTTTCGTCGACCTCTACAAAGATCCTCAGACGAGCCAAGCCTGAGGCCGACCAGAAGACCGAAGAACAGGTCAAAAGTCTTGAAGACCAAGTGTTCGGGATTGTTTACACTCGCCGGGGGAAGAGGTCCTTCTCTCCACCACAACAACGTCTTCAACTCATCTCCCATGACCCATCACCAGTGGGTGAAGAACACAATCCTCACGCTGACACTGGAGAGCACCGCCAACACATTCCGGGTGATTATGAAACCAAATCCAACTCTGAGGGTGGTGATGGCGGTGTTGGTGTTGATGTTGTTGATGGTGTTGTGGAGATCCAACCGCAGATGTCAAACAAGCAATCCAGTGATGCAGACAAAGATTTTTCTAAAGAACCGAGAGCGTTGGACCTTAGTACAGATGTGAACATGATAGGAAAGCATCGAGAACAATCTGAGGAGCAGCCGCCACAGGAAGGAGAAGAACAACAAGATGAGGAAGGAGAAGCCAGCAGTCTGGCGTTTAACACCGCTGTGCTCCAGTTGGAGATAAAATCCACCAATCGTACAGGCCACGTGATGCAGGACATTGATACTGACCTTAAAAAAGAGAAACAGGAAACTGCCTCTAACAGGAGACCAGGGCTGAGGAAAGGGAAAAATGCAAAACCGCAAAAGAGAAAGTCAGCAAGAGGGACAAAACCACTTGTTCTAGTCGGCACTCTAGGAGGAGAAGCCGTTCCAGAGAGACCCCAGAGCAGGCTGGGGTGTGGAGAAGAACATGTTCAAATCGAGACTTACCCGAGCACCGAGGAGGTGGGTGCCACAGTAGGCAGGAGCACCCGCAGTAGAAGACCCCAGAACATTGCCAAGGAAGTTCCGGGTAGTTCTGCTGGAAAGCATCTTAACAAGAGGGCGATATCTACAAGAGGACAGACGTTTATGGTACCTGGCCCAGATCAAGATAATCTGGATCATACGTCTGCGGAAGCTAGAATCATTATATTAGATGACGTGAATCCAACAGGGGTAATGGTCACCAAAAAAAACGGATGTATCTGCGACGACGATATCGGAGGAATTGAGCAAGTTGAATCTGTTGAGGGTTCCATGGCTCCTTTGAGCAAGACTGAAGTTTTGACCCAAATGAATGGCTCTATAGTTGAAGTTCCTAATACCATAAGTCCTTGTGAGGCAAGTGCACCCTCTTTCGTACCAATAGATACAACTTGTAGAAGTCCCACTGTGGCAGCGGTACCAAGCCCTGCCCCTGAGAGTATCAAGTCAGCCAATCAGGATGGTGCACATACTGAAGATTCCATCAGTCGAATCAAATGTGTTGAGAGGGAGGAAGACGAGGATATGAGCGAAAGTGAGGTCGACACTGAACAGCTGATGAAGAGCTTCAAAGTGGCTAAAAGAAAGTCCTTCCATCTTGGCAGCCCAAAGGGAACCAGAAGCAGTGTTAGGTCAGACAAAAATACTCTGATTTCTGAGACGGGTGACTGTGTTTCAGGAACTGAATGTATAACAAATCAGATTCCCAAGGCCACAGAAAAATCAGCAACGGAAACATTGGAAAAGCCGCCAGAGATTGAAAAATCCTCTTGTGGTGATATGGTTGCCGCCTCTTATTCACCAATTCGAAACACAAGCTTGTCAGGGATAAGACTCCGAGGCTTGAGGAGGCGTCTTGTCCAATCAGAGGAAGTATTGAAGTTGGACAATGCAACCTTAACCAAATGCCAGGATAGTGCTGTAGGCTGTCTCTCGGGGAACACGGCCTCTAGTGCCCTCAGCCCCAATCAAGCTGCAAAAAGTAAAACGCAAAGTCTGCGTTGCACCATAACCCCTGATACATCTGAGTCAGTCCTGCTCTTCAGTGCGCTGGAAGTAGCTGAAGACGGCTCACTTGGTGTGGCCACAAGAAGTAAAAAGCACTCGCAAATTGCCAACAAATCCAAGCAGCCTACCAAGAGAAAACTTGATGACGTAACCCGTAAGCCCAAAACAATACCGTCCATTTCCACCGCCATGTCTGCCACGCAAATTGATACGGACAACAACGTGGAAGTACTAGTCAATACCAATGGCTCCATAACCCCTGACGGTCTCGTGCCACAAGTTGTTGAGTCTTCTGACAAAGGACCAGAAAGCAGCGGTCTGAGTGCCTGTTCGCCCATCAAAAAGAACACTATGAGGAAGAGGAAGGCGCAGAGGCTAGAGTCTTCATCAGATGAGGAGTTACCGTCTCTAGCAGAGATTTTCAGAGGTCATCCTCCCGAGGTCCAGTGTCATCGTCTTGAAGGCCAGGCTCAGAAAGGCCCAAGGAGGGAGTCTGGATGTGAGGAGTCCAGCGTTTCAGCAACGCCGCTGGCCAACCCACCCGTGTGTCCTCCAAGCCCAGACTTTGTGGAGTTCAGCCAGGCCTCTGTGGATCTCTTTGACACACCCGCTGAATGTAAGTCAGTTTAATTCAACCCTGTACACACTTACTATTTCACCACAGACATCACTTCAGCTGAGATCTTCTTTGTAACTCAGTGTAAATAATAACATAAGGGATGGATTGAATGTGATGTTACTCAAAAGTGTTTGTGCTGTGTACTGTGCTTTTCTAGTAATAAAGTTTGTTTTTATCCTACAGGTTTATTAGGTTATTAGATTGGTTTGGGATCCCTGGCAGCTCAGACTTTTAAACTTAAGACCGCTGTTAGTCTCTTTTAAGAGGAGCTGGCCAAAAGTCAGCTTTGTGTCAATTTGTGTTTTAGGTCATCATCTTAAGTCAAACTGTATGTAGCACAGTTCATGCTAGCTATACCTGTCAGGGAAAAAAACGATCTCTCCAGAGATCTGGAATTATAATTCAGAATGGGGTACAACCCTGAAAGTAAGTGTGTGTGTGTGTGTGTGTGTGTGTGTGTGTGTGTGTGTGTGTGTGTGTGTGTGTGTGTGTGTATGTGTATGTGTGTGCGTGTGCGTGTGCGTGCGTGTTCGTTCTCGTTCCTTCCAGGTGACATGGCAGCAATTGATAACGGCGTTTCCATGGACTCATCACAATTCTCCAGCGATCTACTTGTCACACAGGTTCGTCCTCCGAACAGACTATTGTTTTTTTTTTTTTTCAGTGTTATGGATGAAATGAATACATGCTCGGAGGCAGGGGGTAGAGCGAAAGTAGAGATGGAGAACCCACAGCACGTCTAATGCAGTTTGTTGAGCTCCTTCTCTACGGCCTCTGTTTCGTGTCGACATGAATGGAGTTTCCACATCAGACACCAGTGCAGAGGCTATAAATCAAAGCTCTTCTGCTGGCTCAGCAGTATGTCACAGCCTTGGCTTGGCGTGCGCGCTGTCCAAGAAGCTGCACCGTCCCCCACTGGCCTGTAGAGGGCAGCCATGCATTCTGAGAGAGAGAGAGAGAGAGAGAGAGAGAGAGAGAGAGAGAGAGAGAGAGAGAGAGAGAGAGAGAGAGAGAGAGAGAGAGAGAGAGAGAGAGAGAGAGAGAGAGAGAGAGAGAGAGAGAGAGAGAGAGAGAGAGAGAGAGAGAGAGAGAGAGAGAGAGAGAGAGAGAGAGAGAATTTTCAGGCTCAGCATATTTCTTAAACTGCATTATATTTATGTAGCAGGAAATGGTCCCTTGTAGATAACCCCTCCACCATCCATCTTCACTACTTTACACTTTTTTCATCTGCTTAGTGTTTTTTTTCAGTCAAAGTGAACGACATTAGGGTTTAGAGATGGTCTGGGTTCACCACAACACACACTAGACACACTCACATGTTTTTTATTGTGACTAGATGTGCTATTCCATAGACTTCTAGGGCCTGGATTCAAACTAACACACCCAAAGATACAACACAACAATAATCAATTCAAGTTCAAGTTAAGTTCAAGTTAATAGATCTACTGCCCCAATGGGAAAAGTTGTTAATATAATGAAGAGTGAATAAGAAAAAGAATATAGTAAACATGGATGACTAATAATTATGAGTTATTATAGTGTTTAAATGATACAAATAATACTTTATATATTTTGGTTAAAGCACAGTTTACTTGATGAGCCCCCTCTGTGCAATCAATTTACACGTCTGGAAAGCGCTATGGACTGTCTCTCTTGTCTCTAATACTCTGTATGTGTCTCTGTCAAGCCTCTCTCTTTAATACTCCCTTCCTAAACTCCTGTGTGTTCTCCAAGAAGTGCTGAAGCCGGGTAGCAGGGAATGTGTCCCATCGATTAGAGAGACCTTTGTTTTATCTATTTAGTTTCCTCTCCTGCCATGGCAGATGAGTCATTGCTGCGTTTATTTGCTGTGCATTGTTCACTGCCATGATTGGTTCCATCGTTTCAGATCTGTTTTTAGCTCTGTTAAATAGTTGTACAATGCAGAGAGGCCACTATTGTAACATTGCAAGACCACATTCAGTCACTTTCAATGTTTATGTTGTCTGTTGTGGTTTATTGTAGTCCTGTGTAGCTCAACGGGGTTGTTTGCAGCTCAACCGCTAGAGCATGGCACTATCACTGCCAAGGTTAGTTTGTTCGATTCCCACTGGGGCCAACAATGCAAAAATGTTTGCACTCGCGGCATCGTGAGTGCATCCATGACTCCCAGTTGAAAGGCATTGGGTTTGATCTCCAGGGTCAACGGCATACCCTAGTGCTTTAGACGCCTGACCTCTGCCTGATATCACTTTGGATAAAAGCCTGTGGGAAACGTTTGATTTCAGCAAAAGCAGGCCATGCAGAAGGAGCTGCTGAGGCTGGGGAACCTGATGGCCCTGGTCACGGAGGTGCTGCAGGAGAAGGAGGAAGGATCCGCCACAGAGCTCCCTGCGGACCAGCCGTCCACAGGTACAGCCGTCCAATCAGAGCTCCCTGCGGACCAGCCGTCCACAGGTACAGCCGTCCAATCAGAGCTCCCTGCCGACCAGCCCTCCACAGGTACAGCTTCATCCAATTAGCAAATATGACGCAAATTAAACATCCATTCATGTATTATTTATACATATTAATTTTTCATTATATTGTCAATTAATTAGCAATTTAAATGAATTTAATTATTCATTAATAATGGCATTAATCTTTCAATCGACACGCCGGCCATTTGCTCCCAGGTAGAATGTTTGACCCAACTACAATAGATTACAATAACCATATAATATATAAATCGATTTTAATTGTCCCACAAAAGTTGACAATTGATTGACTTTATGTTTCCTAAGGTCACGACCTCTCTATGCCATGTGACCAGGAAGCAAAGCAAACCACAAGGTGAGAAAACTTTTCATCAAATGCTCATACAGGGTTCTTTAGTGAATTGTCCTACCTTTTCTCTAGATATTCGATTTGCATAAGGTTGTGTTTAAGGATGGACGAATGTGTTGCACACAGTAACTTACTGTAAAATGAACAGTGTGTGTGTTTCTTTAAATAGCATTGGGGTTGGTTGGTCTGTTTACCTTTTGAGTTCACCTGTTGAATTCTTGAAAACTCATGAATCATAGTTGCTTCACTGTACACACTGAAGAAAAACTACATTTAGCTTTATGGATTGCTTCTATGCCTGTTCATGAAGAATGGTAATTCTATAGTACTGATGATCCTGCCTATATCCAGTTTCCCTAAATACAAAAAAATAAAACTTGGAAGCAATATGAACCCTTATTATTATTCATGTAACTGTATACGGCCTACTATTCAGAGTGCTGTGGCTGAATGAATTGTCTCTCCTTTCTATGAAATAATCTATCGTTTCAAAATGATTCCGGTCTTAAATTATAAAGGTCTTAAAAGGCATGAATTTGATTTTTAAACAAACTGCAGGAACTCAGATGTACGGTCAAATATATCCCATGACAAGGTTACTCTGTTATGGATTGATACGTTTGTCTGAAAGGTCTGCAATATCTAGCTGTTGTTTGACTCCAGGGAAAGTGTTGTTGGTTCAAATCCCAATGCAATCTACCTATAGATGTCTGCTAAATGTATAAAGGGTAAACTTATGGTACAGGCAGCCGTTTATTATGGTTAAAGTCAGGTTTTGGAGCTGGGGGAAAGCAATGGCAGTAGCAGTAGAAAAGTAAGTTTGTTCTTTCATATTATACAGCTGTGAGATGCGCCTCCTCAGCTTAACACATCTAATGAGATAAGACATCCATCACTGTGCTACGTTTAACACCTCTGATCACTAGAGACCGCGTTAATATATTTTAAATGGCAGAGCTAAATTTAAGCAGCATGCTGATGTTGTCAAGAAAAATAGCTAGAAATAATGCGTCTCCCGTCCACTTCTGTACAATAGTGGACTTTTATAGTTTTATATTGTTGTACTTTAGTACCAAATGTAGATTTTTTTTTTTTGTCTTTTATTCTCGCACATGCCATCTATTTGTCGACCCATTATTCTGAGTAAGCTACAGTGCCACTCTATATAGCCGCTTACATATGTGTGCCATAAAATTGCCAGATTTAGTTTTACGCTCAAGGTAGCAGTTTTTGCGTTTACACAAGACTAGCATTTCTGCAATTTTTCCGGGATTCTACCATTCACACAGCACTGGCAGTGACCCTGTGGTCCTCTGTTCTCATTTCCCCTAATCTTTGTGCCCCCACTGCTTGGAAATAATCTGTCCAATTTGCTGTTTTTGCCAATCATTAGATTTAATCTGTGTCACTACACGATCTGCTGAGCTGCGCCATCCGCCAAAAAGAGAAAAAAGCTTTATGTTGTACAGTGGTTTATCTCTACGGGGAAGTTGTCTGTGGTAAAGAAAGCTGTAGCGTCTGTGTGTCTCTTGTAAAGATAGCTGTAATGCTTTGTAACACCTGTGTGTCTGTCTGTTAAAACTAGCTATAGCTCCACTGTCTCCCTCTGGTGAAGTGGGATAGAGCTCCACTGTCTCCCTCTGGTAAAGTTAGCTATAGTTCAACTGTTTCTCTTTCTCTCTGGTAAAGTTAGCAATAGCTCCACTGTCTCTCTTTCTCTCTGGTAAAGTTAGCTGTAGCTCCACTGTCTCTCTCTCTGGTAAAGTGAGATAAAGCTCCACTGTTTCTCTCTCTGGTAGAGTTAGCTATAGCTCCTCTGTCTCTGGTAAAGTTAGCTATAGCTCCTCTGTGTTTCTCTGGTAAGTTGGATATAGTGCCTGTGTTTTCTGTTGGCTTCCTTCCAGTGGTGATGTGTGTGGGGAGAACGGGCAGATCATCTCCCTAATGAAGCAGAAGCAGATCCACATGCAGTCTGCTTCTGCTTTGGAGAAACATTAAAAAAAAAACAGCAGTCATTAGAGGCTGCTGCATCTTATGTCATTTAGAACACTCAGGTAATACTTGGTTGCCACGGTGATTTATAGCCTCACACCCAGTGTGTGTGTGTGTGTGTGTGTGTGTGTGTGTGTGTGTGTGTGTGTGTGTGTGTGTGTGTGTGTGTGTGTGTGTGTGTGTGTGTGTGTGTGTGTGTGTGTGTGTGTGTGTGTGTGTGAGAGAGATCTTTAATACTGGTTAATTGAATAAGGCTTTGTATAATTTTTCCTTGCACCTTTCCTTGCACTCCCTTCCTCTCCAATTAATTGGTGTTATCTTCGTTAGCATTTGCATCACCATGGTATCCCAGAAGTCTGACGATGGCCATGATGCTGCCTGTGTGTGCATGTTTGAGGGTTGGAGGAGATCCATGTTTTGCCTCACCCTTGTGTGATGTTATTTTAAGTATGTATTTGTATCATTTATCTATATCCATTTTTTAGTCAATGTACATCTGATATATTGTGGATGTAAGAGCCAATATGCCAATAATTGCTTTATAATAAATATTTAGTTTAAAATTATTAAAGATTGCTAATAGTAATTTCATGTTAATTCATAATGCGTAAAACTGTTAAAATGCATAATTTAGTGAGGTATAAATGGTTACTATGTTATTCTCTGTTTTGGGATTTTTACGTAATGACATCACTGTAGTTATAACAGTAACGGCGGTAACGTAATTCAGTTTGGAGTCTGACATTGATGGAAGCTACACAGTTTTTTGACCGTGCGTAAGACCGTAGTTAGTTCGTGTGAAGACGTGTATTTTATTTGAAGACTTTCAAGTAAACACTTAAAAAAACGAAGGAACATTGTCTCGTCTTTTCGCTCGCGTTGCAAACGCTGTTAGTTGACTCCAACAAGTGGTAGAGAGGAGTACGAGTGAGTGCCACTACAGTGGACAAGGAGCGGGTTTTTGGTCTGACTGGCCTGTCAAGTTCTGCCCATAATGTACCAAATTTGGATGGTGTCCGCATGACTGCGCAGCGGTGCTGTCCGTAGAGGGTAAACCTCGACCCTCAGCATGGAAACCAATGGGTGATGTCCTGTTGGCGGCATGTGGCTCAGGAGGTAGAGAGGATTGGCTGGTAACCGGAAGGTTGCTAGTTCCATCCTCAGGTGTCCGCAAAAGACATCTGACCCTAACTGCTGTCGCCTTGCATGGCTGAGTCCCCCGTCGGTGTGTGAATGTGTGCATGTATGGGTGAATGTGAGGCGATTTGTAAAGCGGCCACTGGTTAGAAAAGCGCTGTATAAATGCAGTGCATTTACCATTTTACCATTTAGTCATGGCCGCTACATGGTCCATCATTTGAACAGTCTGGGTCTGACTGGAGGCAGACTGCCGTCCGGCTCCATGGCAGGGCCTTTCGTTAACCACAAGATACCAGAGAGCTTTTTGTAGACACGTCATCAAGTACCATCAAGTCTTATTTGTTGGGCAAAATATTTGTTGGACAAAATTGGAAAAACATTTGTGAACGTTTAATCTAGGAGTGACTACACTGTTGAGGTCGGGTTCAATTTATTTTGATATCATAATTCAAGTTTTTCTTCATCCCCCTCCTTTCCAAAAAAGGAAGAAAAAAATCGAATTTCATTATTTATTAACGCTATTCTCCTACAATATTTCTTCTTGGAAAATAATAAATGTATTACTGTCTACTAAGACTGAAGGAAGTCTCAATAAATTAAGTAATACATGTTCTTCACTTGGCTCCTCCCCCCTAGGGA
The DNA here is from genome assembly GCF_964030765.1 of Micromesistius poutassou. Lineage (NCBI taxonomy): Eukaryota > Metazoa > Chordata > Actinopteri > Gadiformes > Gadidae > Micromesistius > Micromesistius poutassou. The sequence continues at coordinate 12,247,291 of NC_140291.1, forward strand.
CCCGAATCCAATCAGGACAAGACATTCCATCAATCCACACAGTCCATTAGCCAATCATGTTGAATCGACGCCGCCCTGCCTGTTGAGGCACGCCAACACTGCAGGTAAAGGTAAGACACGTTTTGGTGTACTATTGGATTGATGACCTCATTATACATATATAGACTAGTGCCAACAGTGCGACACACCTGTTTTTAAGTGGTTTTTAAGCCAATGACCACTGGTCATTAATCAGTGGGTTGATTCTTGTGTGCCTTTTTTTTAAACGAATGGTTTGATTTGAAACACTTATGTTTAAAGTGAACCTCACAGCACACACTTCAAATAGTCTTTCTAGTATTTCAGATACAAATGACCTACATATGTGTGTGTGTATATAATATATTGTGTGGAAAATTAAGACAATTAACAATGCATTAAAAACCCCCCCGGGTCGCATTAAGACCGTACACTCTGTGTGCCGAGGGACCTTGGCCCTTTACAGCTGTGCGCACTGAAACTCGCAGCTCTCGCCCTCTCGCTGTTATATATATTTTTTCATTTATTTCATTACATATTTCATTTCATTATATATATATATATATATATATATATATATATATATATATATATATATATATATATATATAAAGCCCATACCCCTCTCTACTGGGGCTCTGCTTTGTGTACAGTGGGAGATCTTTCCGTAGTGCGCTAACAGTATAGAAAAATGAGTGCCTTGCAAAGTGCTGTTACCCTGGAGACACAACAAGACGTTGCACCAGCACGGTGAAGTGACTGTCTTGCTGATGCACTGTGTCAATGTGGAACATCAAGCTACCAGCTGCTGTTGTATTAATTATTTGATGCAGATGATTGAGCTCTAGCTGGTTCACCCCATTTGCGACTGGAAGCAGATCAGTCGCAGACCAGTTTAAACTCCTGGGATCCTACATGTGTTCTTGGGGGGTGGGGGGGAGGGGGGCATATAAGATGTATCGCAAAGGACAAGGGATATGTATTTTTTGTTGAACTTGCGTTTTTGTTTTTGTCTGACTGGTGAGAAGGAACTTTCATCCAAAGCGACTCGCAGTGGAAATGGAAATAGTCTCTGCCACTAACGACGTCTCCCCATATGCCCCTGTTCATTTATTCCACTGAAGAATCCCCTTCCCGCTTTCCTTAAGTCAGGGTCCATTCTGGAGACACTGCTCTGGTTGCTTGCAGGTTATGGTTGTTGGCATGCGGCCAACAGGGAATACTGGCTCTTAATTGCTTCTAGAAACTTCTCTGAGCACAGCCAGAGCAGAGCGGCTGCCCTCACTTGAGTTCCTCAAGTAATTATTTTACTGAGGAATGTACTAAACGGTTGTTTTAAAGGTGCTAAGGCCTTCTTTCGGGACTTGGAGTAAGACACAACACATCTCATTTGCCATGTACTCCCCTGAACTAGTATTCCTCTCATAAAGGTTTTAACAAGTAATCAATGTGGAATAATTATTTTGTCGCGGTACTGGAAATGATGTGCTGAAAAGGGCTTGATCTCTCACTTATTTATTTTGATCATTAAAAAATACATATGTGAATAAAATATACAGTTGCGGTAAAAACCTAGCCTTCCATTGAACAGTAGTTGCTAAAGAAAAGCTTTTGATTGAACACCTTTTGTCCTGACCCCAAACACTTTGAGAATCTCCTGGATCCGTGGCATTCTTATGCCAGCAATTGGAATTTCGCCTTAAAGTAAAAAACTTCTGGCCTTCTTTGCATGTATTTGGGCATGCAAAGATGGCAGTACAGTGATATCAGGCAGTGATGTATGAACCCAAGCCATGATGTCAAAAAGTGCCCCCTCGCTTTAAGGTGGAGTGATGTTTAAATAATGTCGCCCTATTTTGGCATTGGCCGAGTTCCAAACATGGCCAAACTTCTATTATAAAACGGGGGGCCTAAATCAAGCGATCTGATTGGTTCCCAACCGTTGTATATTGAGCGTATACACACAGCTATGACGCCCGTTCAGTTTACAGAGTTCAGTATCACTCCGCGCCTAACTCTAACTGTTGTTTATGTATATATAAAAGCGATAGCGTAGTTCACTGAAGCCTAAAAAACATGTTGATTGCTGGAGAGGGTGGAAATGTTGTAAAGCAATAGGCACACGGTCGGCAATTTAGCCTACTTTCGAGTTCGAGTGAACTCGATAGAAGGCTAAATTGCCGGCGAACCGAGCTACCGTCTTTAGCCTAGCCTTCTCTCTGAAGGACGCTACAGCGTGTTGCATAGCAACCGCCGTACACTTTGCCGGCAGCCGGGAGGGACTACTTTTTTGTATTCGTTAAAAAAAATGCTTTTCCGACTTTCTAGCTTTTTCAAAATTGAGGGTGTCTATGACTTTCATTTCGCCATATTTACGTAACCGTTTTATAAAAGCAATAGATCACTTCAGTCAGTGATATACGGTCATTATACCACAGTGAAGGGGGTCGCCGCCCCTCCGCTGCGCGTCGGGACGGACAACGCCCCTTAACTGTGTCTATATTTATAATGAGCGTATACCACGGCCTGTCGTGATCTATTGCTTAATTATAACTCTGACCCCTCCAGTGCCACAGAGCGCCATGACAACGAGGCCCTGCACCAGACTCAGTGGTGACCCCCGGACACCCAGCTCACCGGGGTCAAAGGTCAAATCGACAGAGGTCCAAACCAAACCGCCACCACCGGTGGACCTGGAGGACAGGGCGACCATCACCGGAGACCAGCAGGTGTTGAGGAGGACGTGCACGGCGGGCCCCCCTGATGCGACCACCCCCAAACCAGAGTGTGTGTTTGTGACGTCAGGCCTGGGGTCCAGTGAACAGGTAGGGATGCAGACGGAACTTTCCTGGAAGTAGAGTTTTGCAAGAAGAGTTAAAGGGGTGATATCATGCCACCAGGTGTGCGTGTGATTAGCCCATTACAAGCTGTTTGAAAATCTGCCTTTTTCCTGTGTTTTTGTGACATCACAAGTGGGCGTATCCACCTAGATGTGTGACGACTAGATCAGCAGCATTTGCTACAGTCCACTGGCTAGGCTGGTGGACTGATCTATCCGGCATACATCTAGGTGGACACGCTTGTGATGTCACTAGGGCACAGGGAAGGGCAGATTTTCAAACGGCTTGTAATGGATAATCACATTCACACCTGGTGGCATGATATCACCCCTTCAAGCCAGATCTTTACCCCAAATTTAACCACACCCAAGTGTCTTAATTGTACTGATCCCTAAACCTCTACCCAAAATGATACAGCACGCTATACCTTATACCTACAGACCTTTGGTCGGATCCACGACTTTAACCACAACCCGTCCTTAAATGTGACCATTGTTCAACTTTTACAGGACCCCTAAAATGAACCACACCTAATCTGATTTCTGGTCGTAACCACAGCAGCACCCTTAACCTTAACCTTAGTCTTTAAACGAATACCTAAAAGGAACCTTCCTAGGTGTTATATCTGAAATCTTTCTTTGCCATCTCATCCCAGCTTAACTTCTTTTTAGCATTACCGCAGTCTTCAACTCAGCATAGTCCTGATAGCCTTGGCATCAGCGCTGTAGCAGCTGCCAGACGTTAAATCGTTACCAATCACATCAGAGGGTTTTAATACGTTTTTTTTTCCATCTTGCTTTTTATCTACATGGGGAAATTCAATTAAACTTTCAATAAAACTTGAAGATTAAAACTAAACGACAATAAAAATACATTTTATTACACATTATTACACACAATCAATATAGCAGATTTAAAACGCACCTCTCAGTTAAGGTGACGCTTGTGACATCTATCAATTCCAAAAGGCTTGTGTCAACCTGTTGCCAGGCTGCAACTCACACTAATTTGTTGCCTAGGTGATGGTGAGGAAGTTCGCCAAGAGGATTGGGGCTTGCGTCGTACCCCAGGTGACCCCCGAGGTGACCCATGTCATCATGTGCACAGGTAGGGGTGTGTGTGTGTGTGTGTGTGTGTGTGTGTGTGTGTGTGTGTGTGTGTGTGTGTGTGTGTGTGTGTGTGTGTGTGTGTGTGTGTGTGTGTGTGTGTGTGTGTGTGTGTGGACGTCTAAATTGCTTTGAGTCATCATTCTTCTGCTGTTGATATCACGTCGGGGCTCTCAAATTTTTAGTATATAAGTAAATATTTGAAAGGCCCCCACTGTTTCCTTTGCTCTGAACATGTGTACGAATAGTTTCTTGTAGTGACTCTATTGTATTATGCAGCCTTTAAAAGTCGTTGCAGATAGGAGACCCTTTCTTCTGCCTCACCCTCTTCCTCCAAATCCTCTCCTTTTGTAGTCATTTCATTGCTAATTAGCTCTTCTGATTAAATTTCTATTTTTTCAAGACCAAACTTTGCGGACGCCTTAGCCGTTTCCCGTCTTTTCAAACGGGAAACGTTTTCCGTGCTAATAACATTGTTGTCCCTGTTGGTCTTCTGTTGTGGAAGGCTTGTCACACACATGCCTGGTGTGTGAACGCTGTTATAGTGGGACTAATGACTTGGTTTACTGTCAAGACAAGGAAAGTGACACAAACTGGCAAAGTAAATAGAAGTAACAAACTCGGACGTTCGCTTAGCAGACACTTAAGTAAAACTGAAAAAAAACAACTCCAAAGTAACTGAGTTGTTCGGTCCGTAAGGAGCAGGTGGTTGTTATGGCTTCCTGTCCAGAGCAGACTGCAGACATTGGGACATTTCAACCCCCCTTAGACGTAGAGATAAGCAACTTACACATTTAATGTAACACATTTAATTGTACATCACATTTCACCGCAGCATTAAAGTATCAATCTTGTTTGTCACGTTTTTGTGTAATAAATGTCTGGAAAAAGTCCCTATATATTGCTGATTGAGGTTACACAACGGTAATTGTGCCTATAGCCCACTGATGAAAACTCTTGCAGTATTATGCATGATACTAGTTGTGTGTTAGTGGCGACACCGTAGGGATCTATGGGAACGATTACCGCTTAAGGAGTTTAACTTTTAAGGAGAACCAAAACCCAACACCACTTGGAGATTGGTTTGCATTAGACAACTCAATCTCTGGGTTAAACACATTCTATTGCAAGCATAACATCTTATTGGCTGATGGGATTACCCAGTTGCGAAATTACGAATCATAATAAGGCATGCACCCTAACCATAACCCACTCACCCCAACCCTAACCAGGTTGATGTGTTGCTTAAACCTAACCAGGTAGCTGTGTTGATTAAACCTAACCAGGTAACTGTGTTGATTAAACCTAACCAGGTAGCTGTGTTGATTAAACCTAACCAGGTAACTGTGTTGATTAAACCTAACCAGGTAGCTGTGTTGATTAAACCTAACCAGGTAGCTGTGTTGATTAAACCTAACCAGGTAGCTGTGTTGATTAAACCTAACCAGGTAGCTGTGTTGATTAAACCTAACCAGGTAACTGTGTTGATTAAACCTAACCAGGTAGCTGTGTTGATTAAACCTAACCAGGTATAAACCGGTGGTTTAAATCAAGCGATCTGATTGGTTCCTAACTGTTGTATAATGGGCATATACATAACTGCTATGACGTCCAATCAGTTTGGAGAGTTCCGTATCATGCAGCGCCTAACTTTAACTGTTTATTTATATATAAAAGCAATAGCATAGTTCACTGAAGCCTAAAAATATGTTGATTGATGGAGAGGGAGCATTAGGCACACGGTGAATGAACTCGATAGTAGGCTAAATTGCCGGCAAAGGGTTAGAATTATTTTTTCATCTTTAAGGGGGTCTCTCTATCTCATAAAAAAAGTTGCCGCACATAGCCTTACCGTGCGCAAAAACGCCGGTATTTGTAACCTCTTCTTTAAGTTCTACCGTAACATTTTGCGTGTTGTTCGTTGGTAAGGTTGGTCTGAACAAGCGCTCATAGTTCGTGCTCATGTTCATTCCAAGTTCGCATCCGTAGCCAATTGAGGCCAAATGAAGCGGCATGTTTGAATTAAGGATATTGTCTCGGCTGTTCTTTATTTTGGGCCGTGGGTACAGCTGGCAAGGTCAGCTCGACTCGCTTCCAATAGTTTCAAAAACCCGCAACTTCAAAAAATGATTTTATTTATTTTACAATTCAAAAATTAAAAAAACTGTCTTCTAAATTAAGGAAATGATACTGGGAAACGAATAAACCATTATAAGCAACGAGTGAACTTAATAAGCGATCGAAATACTTTTTGCAACCACCGCCTCTTTCCGTTGACATTTAGTTTTCACCTTAAATATGCGACAGATGTAATTAAAGCAACCTGGTCGTACAGGAATCCGTGAAATGAGTCGGTCTACATCCCGTTTACAAAAAATAATGCTCATAAAAGGTTTGAATATTAAGGGCTGCCTAATATTTGTTTGAATATTATAATTTATAATAATACTTTAATATTCAAATTATATTCAAATAACAAAGTTCGGAGTCAAAGCCCTAGTGTGTGTGTGTGTGTTTGCTGTGCACTTCCCTGCCGTTTTCACTTCTGCGCCAGTCCTCTGCCTTGCCTTATATTTCAAAGGTCAGCTGCCTCCGGAAACCTTATCCTCTTCCCTGATGAGCTACTTGATAAGACCTGCATCCTGCTGCTTGTAACTGCCCATTCATTATTTAAAGGACAAGGCCAGAGTTATCCTGTTGTGAGACCCACTAAAGCCACTGTGTTTTCTCCTCTGCTGCACCCCGGTTCAGGTTTGTCTAGCATAACACCAGATGAGACAGTGTCCAGCTTTGATACGTACCTCTTGCAGACCCATCGCTTCTGTCAGCAGAGTTCTGTAATCCTTCGTAATGCATTCAGCCGTCACACACTTCTGAATCTACCTTCTTGCGAGGATGTAAACAAATGCACCCCCCACCTACCCAGTTTATATCTATCCCTCAAAGCTGTCTGAATCCCATTTAAAAGCTGTGTGTGTTGTGTTGTGTGTGTGTGTGTGTGTGTGTGTGTGTGTGTGTGTGTGTGTGCGTGTGCGTGCGCGCCCGCCCCCAGATGCGGACCTGGTGTGCGAGCGTACCTTGAAGTACTTCCTGGGCATCGCAGGCAGGAAGTGGGTGTTGAGTTTCCTATGTGAGTCCAGCTTTTCTGTTTTTATTTTGTGTTGTTCAACTGCTCCCCGAAGACCGACAGGTCTGGGACATGCTGTTGAACAAGTGTCACAGCGTTCTTCTGTGCCTTGTCATACTAGGGTCCGTGGGGGGGGGGGGGGGTGGCGGTTGTTCCCGCATAATCCAGTGGTGTTTGTGTTGCTGGGGTTAAGCTCTGCTTGTGTTCTGTTCTGTCTGGAACCCCACAGGGATCTCGGAGTGCTTCAAGCGAGGGGATCTGCTAGACGAGGTACGTGTCGTCTGTGTGTGCAGCGCGGTGGGCTCCTGGGCTGCTCATACCTGCCCCCGCTACACACCCATCGGCTCGCTGTGTCTGTGTGTTGTTGTGACTGCGTGGTTTCAGACCTAGCCTCGGGGTCACCGCCTGAAGCTTGTGTGTTTGTGCTCGTTGTTGGAGTGCCCTCGCGGCCCGATCCTGGGCTAAACGGCGCTCCGGGGGAAGGAGGCTTACTGCTATCTGCATGTATCAGAGCCTCCTAGAGAAACACATCTATCCCCATCCGTCTTGCAGCCTATGGATCAGTGGTTCTCAACCTCCGGGCCGCGGGCCATTAGGTTTCGGCCCGCAGAGATTCGGAAATTCAGCCCACAAAAAATGTATCAATCAATAAATATTGTTATGAATATTTTATTAAATAGTTTTACACTCATAAAATTTAATTATGTTAGATTATCAGTTTTTCTGTTATTTGTATTTTGCTTAAATACATGTCATGGCCAAAGACCACCTTGGTGTCATTAATCCTAACTATAATTACCAATATAAATATGTCTGCATTGGGCCAAAGCACTAAATAAAGACATTCAGTCGTCAAGGGCCTGTTACTCTCTCGCAATTTGTGTTTACCAAACGTGACCGCATGTGCTAAGACAGGTGCACCACATATTTTAGGACATGACCCCGAAACACCTTTTGTGGGAGTGTGTGTGGGTTGCATTACACATAACTAGGATAACAATGGCAAATAAACTTTGAGTAGTTAAGACTTTGACTCGGCACAACAATCATACGTTTGATGTTGTTATCTGAACTTTGAGACTGTTAATAAAACGAATCCTGCCTGATTGTTGTCAAATAGGTTGTATAACCTTTACATTTAGGGCATTTAGCGGTCACTTTTATCCAAAGCGACTTACAAGTTAAGACTTAAGTACATTTTTCAGAAGAAGGAGAAACAATATATATCATGGTACAGTAAGGATGTTCATAGAACCAAGTGCCAAGCACTGACAATCGCTAGGTTAACCCATTCCCTGTATGCAACAAAGACAGCTTGGATAAGATAAATATACGACAACGTAATTACTAATATGGGACAATTACATATAACTTCATCCAGGGAATGACCTTTGCAGCCCTTTGTAAGACTGGCCCCACCTGCAAGTTGGCATCAATAAAGTAGAGGGGGTGTAGATGAGTTTCACCCCCCCATTAAGTTTGTCGATAATGTTTCACTTTCACTTGACTGGATCAGGGTTAGCCAGTGTCGTCTAATTAGTTTTCTATCAAGCCATTTGAGGCTGTTATTGTGTTATAGGACTCACCTTAACTCGATTGATGAAGTTTGTATTCTTTCAACAGAGTGTGTTTGAGGTGCGGGGAGACGTTGTGAACGGCGCTGACCACCAGGGGCCTCTAAGGGCCCGACGCACTGGGGACCACGACGTGAGTCCCTCCATCACAACACAGAACACAGCACACGTTTTCACCTGATCAACTGTATTTTCTAAGAGCGTCTATTCAATCAGCCAATATACAAAGCCTCGTTATGGCAACGAGAACAGGGGACAGGGGACAGCGGCTTACTAGGGCGGCAGTAGCTCAGGAGGTAGAGCGGGTTGACTGGAAGGTCGCTGGTTCCATCCCCGGCTCCTCCTCAGCTGAGTGTCGAGGTGTCCCTGAGCGAGACATCTCGCCCCGACTGCTCTCGTCCAGCTGGCTGTCGCCCTGCGTGGTCGACTCCGTAAGCCGCTTTGGATGAAAGCGGCAGCAAGTAGACCCCGAATGTAAAATGTTAATGTAGCTAGAACTAAATGGTGCTGCTTATTTCAACTGGCTTATCTTTTGAATGATAACCAATAGTTTTGTTCTAACCCATGCTTACACAAGCTATCTGTTTTTGAATAGTACCGGTTATAATAGTTATAAAAGTTATAGTATAAAGAAATAATGAGAGATTGTCAGCAGCTAGGCGACTGTTTACCTTTTAGATGGCAGTAAACTCCAAACCTTTGACCTGGTGTGTGGTTGCTCTTTAAAACCAACCCTGTGGCTCTTCTCATTGAATTAGAGAGCAGAAATGTTCGGGGGAGTGAAGAGCAGGGGGACAGAGAGGCAGTCTTATCAGTGGGGCAGCACATGGATGATGTGAGACAGGTGGCCATGCCCTAACACACCTCCTGTCACCTGCTCCGACGTGATTGAGCCTCGTCTAATTTGGTGTGTGTGTGTGTGTGTGTGTGTGTGTGTGTGTGTGTGTGTGTGTGTGTGTGTGTGTGTGTGTGTGTGTGTGTGTGTGTGTGTGTGTGTGTGTGTGTGTGGTAGAGAAATCCATACATGAATGTGTCGCACAATTGTGATCACATTACAGGAGCTAATACCACCTGAAGGACATTAGCTGTTTTGTCTAAATTAAAAATCTGCAGGCCTGGGCATTTTCTGCCCGCTCTTCCGTTAAACCTTCCCAACTCCCTCAGGGCCTGCAGCATTATGGATGGACACGGAGACTAGGGCGATCAGCGCTCTCTCTCTCTCTCGTGGCTCCTCCATCAGTCTTCCTACCTCCCTCACCCCACGCTGGATGCTAGCTGCTGCATTATTCATCCGTTATCAGGATGCATTAGGCACAAGATCAGAAATAAAATAAACACTATCTATAATGAGCTTTTTAAGAGCGGGGAGAAGACAACTTTTAAGCGATATCATGATAATATAATTACCCCATTCCCACGTCGTCGTATCCAGTAGGGTTGGCAGTTTTATTGTCTTTAAAAGAATGTGAAATAAATGTGTATCGCCAGGCTTTATGCCCTTAAATCGTCAGCCAGGCTCAGGAAAAGCGCTTTGAGTCTCTATTTTAGTGAGTCATTGCTTCAAAAGCCACCACAGTCCTTTTTGCTTTTGCCTTTTTCATAACTAAAGTGCAACAGTAAAAGCAATGGCTGACTAAAAGTATTGATTGATATCTGAGTCACAACAACACGCAGTTGGGTGGGGAGATGCGTGTCTAATTTCGTCGTATTTTTATCTGTCAGCTACACTATTTTAGTTTTGTGCCACTTTAAAACCCCTGATGTTCCAGAACATCACCACAATCAACCAACAAATGTTATTTGTTTTATTATTATTATGTATTTATTTCAACAGGTTAGTCCAGATGATTGGTGACGACACCGCGATGGAATCATAAACACTAGACCTAAACAACCCATATAACGGGGATAAAACCTATTCAAATGTAAAAAGAAACCAATACCGTTTACTGCTGTCACTTAACATTGTTGTATTTCAACAGTTATTTCACAGCGCTGGTGTCCGTATGCTTTATCATTAGCAGCCATATTTGGGCTTTCTTGGTTATAAAGTCTAGCTGCTGGAAGGTTGCCAGGGGAATGAGGCCTCTTGTTAAGTCTTCTTCACATCCGCACATGAAGGACGCATCTTCAGCAGAAGCACAGGAGGTAGAGCGGGTTGACTGGTAACCGGAAGGTTGCTTGTTCAATCTCCGGCTCCTCCTAGCTGAGTGTCGAGGTGTCCCTGAGCAAGACGCCCTCACCCTGACTGCTCCTGAGGAGCTGGCTGTTGCCATGCTTGGTTGATTCCGCTGTCGGTGTGTGAATGAATGGTTGTCGCTTTGGATAAAAGTGTCAGCAAAATCCCCTAAATGTAAATGTAAATCTTTTGTGTTTATTCCCCCCCTAGCTCCTCATGAAGGGCTACAAGATCTGCTTCCAGGGGTCCTTCACGGACATGACCAAAGGTAAGCGGCAGGCTGACTGCATGGTCGCTGCTCAGACCACACACAGACCGGCACAACCACAGACCCGATGACGTCCAACACTGGAAGCGATTGAATACCATTGATTTTGTGTGTGTGTGTGTGTGTGAGTGCGTGGTCTCGTAATAACAGTAATTTCAATTAAATTGCACTCAATCTCCAGAGCACACAAAGCCGATCCCCAATCCTTGTGTTCATTTCAAACGATGCCTTTTTGTGGACACTTTCATCCACAAGTCCACAAGTGCACACATTATTAGCACGGTTGGCCCCCAGTGGGGATCGAACCCCTCACCCTGGTCGTGGTAATGCCATGCTCTTCCAATTGAGCTCAAGTAGACAAATGAGATTTGTCATTTCCACTGTGAGAAACTGCCCGCACAGAACCCCCAACAGACTGACGAGGCAGAGTACAGCAATACTAAAGACCACTGTGCGGGTTTTGTTTGTGTTTGGCGGGCTAGGGGCAAAAGAGGTTGTGTTTAGCTTCAAAGATGGCAGCTTTAGCTGCGTCCATGTTGGCCACCGATTGAGTTTTTGTTTTGGTGGTTTAACCTGGGAGTAGTGGTCAACCCTTCATGCCATTATGCCGTTCGGGCCCTCAGTCAGAGGAGCCAACAGGGGTCCAACATCCTGCTCTGCAGCATGTTTAAAAAAAGATGGAACTGCAACCATCTCACAGAGACGTCCAGGCCATCCACGGAAGTTAACACCTTGACAGCAGCGTCTTCTGATGAGAAGGGTCAAAGAAAATCGGTATGCAAGTTCACTGCATTTATCTAAGGAAGTAGAAAGCCAAACTGGGGTGACTATTTCTCGTGACACAATACGCCGTACACTGCAGAAGAATGGTATGCATGGGTCCACGAAAGAAGCCTCTCCAAAAGCCCAGGCACAAAAAAGCCCGCCTAGAGTTTGCCAGGGCCCATGCTGACAAAGATGAAGACTACTATACTATACTCTGGAGTGATGAGACCAAGATAAATGTTTTTGGAACTGATGGCTTCATAACTGTATGGCGTTGCAAAGGTAAGGATTACAAAGAAAAATGCATGGTGCCTACAGTGAAACATGGTGGTGGCAGTGTCCTTATGTGGGGTTGCATGAGTGCTGTTGGTGTCGGGGAGCTGCATTACATTGATGGCATCATGAATTCACAGATGTATTGCTCTATACTGAAAGAGAAGATGCTACCATCACTCCATGCCCTTGGTCGTCGTGCACTTTTCCAACATGACAATGATCCTAAACACACATCTAAGGCCACTGTTGGATTTCTGAAGAAGATCAGGGTGAAAGTGATTCAGTGGCCAAGTATGTCTCCTGATCTGAACCCAATTGAACACCTATGGGGAATTCTGAAGAGACAAGTTGAGCATCACTTTCCATCCAGCATCCAGTCTCTAAAAGAGGCCATTCTTGAAGAATGGAAAAAGATCAATGGGGTAAAATGTTGTCAACTTGTTAATTCCATTCCTAGAAGACTTGGTGCTGTCATTAAATATCAGGAGGCCATACAAACTACTAGATGTAGTAGTTTTTGTTGTGGGGTGTGCTCATTTTTGCATCGCCCTTATTTGAGTAAAATCGAAAAATGTGTAATCTAAGTTATATTATTAACCTTACTTTCATGTTATAAGTTAAACAGATGTTATAGTAAACTTGGTCTTGTCAACATTTTGGAAATAGTTTTTGTGTTCATTGAGATATTGTTTCAAATGTTACTTTTCGAAGGGCGTGTACTCATTTATGCTGAGCACTGTATATTACATTTTGTTTGTTTCACCACCGGTCTGAATTTCTAGAAGTACTGTCCCCTGATTACGCTCTGTGATTGGCTGGGCTTGCATGTCAATCAAGACCTCATCCTGACAAGTAGGCGGTTCTAATCCAAACTATTTCCCAGACCTCCTGGGGGAAGTCTGGGTCTGCGAGACTAGCAGCCCGCTGGTTAGAAGTGCCCCGGGTTAGCAGCCCCAATACGATTACACGACTTGCGCCCCACTTAACTCAATGCTAGATTCGCAGAGGTATATTATATAAGGCTCTCTTCCGTACTAGTTTGCGATTCTAAAAGATGAGCAGAGATGGCACTCGGAGAACAATAAAAGCCATAAAAAGGTTGTTCTGTTTGCTTGGTCGCATGTTGGTCTTGGGTTTCGCCTGGGGAAGCGCCTCAGGCCGTTCCGTCCGTGGCTGTTGGAAGCAGAGCGGTTCTGTGGTGGAATAGGGCCTGACAGCACATCGCCTGGCTCCCGGGGGCCCGGCTCTGGGTCCCACCCTGCTGGAGCTCAGTGCTGGGGAAGAAGAGTGGAAAGACTGTTTTCATTGTTGTTGTTTTTTTCCAAACCAGTTTTATGCGTTTATTGTTTTGACACCATTGCCTCTCAATATAAGGTGCACACTGGGTTTGAAGTCCTGTTTGACATAGTCTTCATAGTATAGTGATCAGGGATTATGACTCCTCGTAGTCCAAAGGGTTTGGGTTCGATGCCCAACGCCCCATGAGCAAGTTGTGTAACCCCTACATTCTCATTAACATAATATGCATGGCGGCATGCTACCCAAGTGATCCCCACTTTATCAGCATGCTGACCGCTACTGTCCCGACAACGCAAAGATTAGAAAAGTAAATGCTCTGAAACACACACACACACTTGTGCGACACATTCATGTATGGATTTCTCTACCACACACACACACACACAGACACACAGACACAGACACACAGAGAGAGAGAGCCCTCACTGGCCCCAGCTGGAGGCAGAATGGTTGGACCTTCAAAGAAGTGTTTTGCATCCTCATAATTCCTGCTCTTAAATGACTTCAGAGCACTCTGCTGGACCCTGATAGACGGCCACCCACCACGCTTTTGACAGCGCTAGCAATTCAAAAACAAAGCAGGCTGAGAGACGGGGGGAAAAAGACTCAAAGCACCTCACAGGGCTTTGGAACGACTGCGATAACAGCTGGAAGCGCAGGCCGCTTCTGAACATCTGTCATTTAGAAAAGGTATTGGCAGACAACAATGACAGGGGTACGGTGTGGGCCGTGGGTGGATGGGCGCTGTGTGGGCCAGAGAGGTGATCATGGCTTTTGATATTTTTTTTTGTATTATGTGTTTCTTCTCCAAAGCGGTTGCCATGGCGTTAGGGATTGGCAGCCGGGAAGTGTGAACTGTGAAAGAAGTTTAAGTGAATCGGTGCTGTCCAGGCCACTCTTTATGTGATTCAGTTGCCTTTTGGACCTTGTTCTTGTATCAAAAGGGGGCGGGGGGGTTATATACCTGTTGTGAGAATAAAAGCTGGTTTTGAACTCTTACGGCTTCTACAGCCGTAGCTCTTCTACAGCTGTACGATCACCAACGTCAGAGTTTCATGATTGTTAATGGTGTTTTTAAAGTCGTGTTTTGATCGGGGTTAATCAGCAGTACATGTAAATCATGTTTACATACGCAGTGTGTCAAAGGCTCCAAAGTCCAAGAAGTCACGGTGAGGTTCAGTATCCCGACCAGCGAAAAACACTAATAAAAATAATAAAAACACTACCACAAAAAATAGTCCCTGGGAGGGGAGACGGATTAGCTTGATTTCGACTTGAAGTGTTGAATCTCTTAAGATCAATTTCAGAGACAGAAAAAAATAAAAAAACATGGACATCTCCAGGGGGTACGACCTACCCCCTACGTCCAAAACCCGACCCCCATCCCGAGGCTCCCCGGTGGGCTGCTACGGTGTGTGTGGACCCCTGGCACCGGCCCTGGATCGATGGCCCCTGGCTAATGGGCAGCGGGGCTAATGGCCGCCGCAGGGGGGGGGGGCGTAGTTGCTCTGCGCCGTGCTCCTGTTGACTTAACGGAGGGTTTATATGTTTTATTTAAACCGTTAAAGTAGGTGAATGCTTGGGTATTCTTTGCATGCTGGCATCCGTAGTGTGGTGTTGTTGGGTGTATCAAACAGGACATTATGAGATGCAGTTAATTACTGTTGTTTTGGTTGTCATATTTCATATTAACATAACCTAATAACCTGGTAAATGCATGGAAATGTGTTCATGATCAATTGAATGGGTCGTTACAAGCAACCAATGGCATTGATCTAAGGGCAACAAAAATGGTTAGACAAATGTGTTCCCTTGATGTTATATATTTTCACATTTGTTTTCAGAGCAGGTGGCGGGCACTGGTGCTATAAATAAGATTGTGGCAATATTTTCATTGATTAAATAAATAGCTGTAGAAATGATAATGAATGAAACCAAGTGTGTGTTACTATAGGGATTTAATGGGAGGGAAAGTGCATTGGTAAGTGAAGTATGGTCCAGTGTACCTAATGCTTCTTCTGCCTGATCAGCATCTCTCTCTCACTCCAATTTACAGTGTCCACCATTAGTTTGAATGGAGTTGAAGGCGTAAATAAACCGTACTGCGTTATTTAGTCTGCGTTAACCCTTTCACGGCTTCTGCACTACTTTCAGAGGAAATTGAGGGTGAAATGAAAAGCCTCACCCACATCAATGTGGAGATAGGAGAATATGAAAACTGTCAATCAGTTAAGCCTTTGATTGTTATTTCTCTGGTCTTATTGGTTTCTGTCCGTCTTCGGTTGTTATTTCTCTGGTCTCATGGGTTTCTGTCTGTCTGTCTGTCTGTCTGTCCTTCCAGACCAAATGGAGTGGATGGTGGAACTGTGTGGTGCTGCTGTGGTGAAAGACCCGCTTCAGTTCGACAGTAAAAAGGTATGCCTCCAGTCCCCAATGTAAGATCCATATAGTTCTATAGTCAGCTCAGATCATTTTGAATACACCAAATCATTTGAAACACTTTACTGCGTTGGACATTCAGCAGTCTATTGTCAGTCCATTAAAGACTGACAAAAAGAAAAACTTATTTGAGAAATGTATGTTCTGTATAATATATTTCCAGACCTTATCAATTTCTATATGAGTACACATAGTCCAAACCTCTGTGTATATTATACTTCAATATGGAGTAATTAACAGAATCAGAGGGGGAACTGCCTAATGCATGTTCTGGCTAGCAGAGGATTTGACTATACCCATACATCATCTCTTCCTCCTCCAGCACTGCCACCAGCTGCTCATTGTGCAGCAAGGAACGGAGACGGCTCTTACCAAACCCAGCGGTAAGCCTTATGTTGAAATAATAATTAGAAGAAATACATCCTCCTACTAGTTCACTCACAGTGGTGTTATTCTGGGGCAAATAGTTGACATTGTAGATAGTATTCATCTAGTTGTTTCTGAAGAATGGATGTAGAATTCTGTGTGTACTTGATATACGTCTGCTTGTGCATGTGTGTAAGACCAGTTTTCCCAACACATACACATAGACATACGCATACATATACACACACACACATACAGCGATGCACAAGCAGACCATTGAAAAGGTGCTGCAAAGCATCCACCGCTGGCTGCCTGGAGGAGACAGGTCATTATGAAGAGTGAGAGTCACGACACTGAGGTGTGAGAGACCGCAGGGAAAAGGGACGATCAAGGTGTGAGTCTAGAGAGGGCTGCAGCGTGGGTGGTCGGGGGTCAAACTGCTGTGCACCAGGTAAAGGGAAGAAAGCAGCTGCTTTTCAGGTGGCAGCTTGAAAAGGAGAGGGAGTGAATCTTCCTCTCGCTCGTCTCTCTTTCGGCATCGTGATTTGTGCTACTGCATATTTCATGTTGCCTTTCTTCTGCTGCCTCCTCCTCGGGACCTCGAAGCCCGGGTCATCTGTCTGACAGGCTCTCTCACGCTCTGCCTCTCTCTCTGAGGGCGCACTCACACTGGGTCATCTGTACCGTGCCCGAGTACGTTTGCCCCCTAAAGTCTAGATCGTTTGGCTAGTGTGAGCACGCCATCCGTACTCAAGTACAGTTAAATTCCGTGGCCTCAGTAGACTTCGGAGAGGTGTGCTCAGGCCACGGTACAGATACTAATGAGCCGACACACGCACAGGCACGGATACGCAACCTGAGCTAGGGTTAGGCAACCGTACTCAGGCCCAGTTGAGATTGCCTAGTGTGAGCACAGGCCAGCGGCACAGTGGGGGGGGGCAGGGGGGCAATCCTACTTGAGTACGGTACAGGGCAACTAAGGTATCCTCTCTCCCTTTCTCACCCATCTGCTAAGTCTTAAGATATTGTAACATGTGCTCTGCTCTATATTTGGTCTTTGCCATAGGTGGATCCTAAGGTTGAAGAGAGTGTAGTGTCTAAGGTGTTCATCTCCCAGCTTAAAGGTTCTGGGTTCAAACCCCAATACCCCCCCCCCCCCCCCACAAGCAGTCACTACACAGAACCGTTTTCTCCTTCGCGGGGCTTTGAACATTTACATTTAGGGGATTTTGCTGACGCTTACAACCATTCATGTACACATGACGGCAGTGTCAGCCATGCAAGGCGACAGCCAGCTCGTCGGGAGCAGTTAGGGTGAGGCCTCTTGCTCAGGGACACCTCGACACTCGAGGTAGGATGAGCCTGGCAACCATCTCTACCTCCTGAGCTACTGCCACCCATCCTGTTGTCTGTCGTCCTGAACATCTTGTGCCTTTCCTCTCAACAGCCTCTTCTGGAAGAGCGACAGTTGTGAACCGTGGTTGGCTGTTGGACTCCGTGGCGACCTACACCCTCCAGAACCCTGGAGACTACAGGGCCTGATCCTGAAGAGCTGGAGCCCCCTGATCCTGTGCCCTGCCTTTCAACAGCACCTTCTAGGAGAGCTGCAGTCACAACTCTTGGTTGGCTGTTGAATTCCGTGGCAACCTCCAAAACCATGGCGACTAACAGGTGGAGCCCCCTCTCCACCCTCTCTCTCTCTTAGTCCCCCCCCCCTCCACCCTCTGTCTCTTATAGTTCCCCATGTTGGGTTTACCACTGTAAATAATTCTAACTTACATTTTTTATTTGTAAAGAAAAATGATCATCCAGATATGTACATACAATTTATCCTAAAACAGGAAAAATGTTGTTGACTCATTTTTGCAAAGAATTGTTCATCTAGAAGTGTGTTAGTCAAATAATTAGCTTGCTGAACCAAGCATTTTCAGCAAGCAAACACTCAGTGCCATTAATGCCTACAATTCAGGCATTTATTTTCAATAAATGAACAGTGGAATCTTGTTCTTCCTGATATTCACTGTTTGATTGTTTTCTAATCGTAACCTGAACTCCTACTTCAAGATGTGGTGCTTTGATGAATTGTGGCATTGACCTACGTGCTTCAAGGTGTCAGAAGGTGCTTTATTCTGGCCAGATACTGCATGTCAATATACGAGTACAGGATCAAAGCATTCCCTAGCAAATGATTAATCCATCTCCAAATAAATAGAGAGTGGACAGAGTAATTGATTAATTCCAAGCAGACAACAATAGGCCTTTTTTCACAGAGTGGTGTAGCTACTAAAGTAAAAGATGGTTCTGTAGGCACACCAGTGGCCATAATTAACATCAGGAGTTACTATTACACCTAAGTGATAAAGGTCTGCAATCTTTTATTGACAGACGGCCCTATGATCTCCCTTGTTAGAGCAATAAATTCACAGGCTTATGATTTTTTTTTTAATCTCAACACAGGTTTGATAATGATATGGTTTAACAGATCCGATCTGACCCTGTAAAACCTCAAACACTTCAGATTTAGTTTGTCACTCTTGTTCTGCCAGCACTGGTTACAGTCGACAAGCACACCCAGTGTGGGTAGACGTTTTATGTTCTATAAATGTCAGCTCCTACAGTCAACTTCATGAATGGAGTACAAATTACAGACGCAAGACACGCTGTCCATTTTTCTACAGCTGAAGATGTAAAGTTACTTTCCACTGATGAACAGCCAAAGTCCCTGATTTATGGTACGATTCACATAGTGAACCAAGATATAATGATATAGTTACTATGCTATTAATATGAAATACAATTGCTTAATCGTATTTGATGTGAAATGCATCACGTGTGAACTAGACAACTGCTGTCGTGGTTGAAAAACATAGAAACATTCATTGTCTCACCATTATCTCTTACATTGTCATTGTTAGTGACAATGTATGCCTTTTGGTTGTTTGACTGTACCTTGGCCCAAGGTACCCCCATATGTGGGTCATGACATGACAGGTTTGGAAACCCCTCATCAAGTTTTTCAAGAGCTCGGTTCATGCTCACAGAGCTCGGCAAGATTTGTGAACATTAGTGAAGGATGTGATAACCATACCTCTGGCAGGAACATTAAACATACAATACCCAGCTCAGCCCTAAAGTGGCCCCTAATATCTCCCAGAACACATCCACTTTAATAATGTATGATGCTAGCCCAGCCTCAACCAAAGCAGAGTGTTGTTTGGACAGCGAGAACGATTTGTGGAAGTGTAGTGAAGCAGGTTTATTCATAGTGCTGCTGACAATGGCTAAAATCCCTAAATGATGTTTTTACCCACGTCTGCTTGAATGACTGCACATGTTAGTAGACATAAATGCAGGGCATCCACTCTGCCAACTCTCATTCTGTTGTCTCTTCCAACTATGGGCCTGATATTTGGAGGGACACCGTAGTGCAGTTTTATTTATTTAGTTGGTGATGGATCTGGCAACACAGGCCTACCCTGAAGGTTTGCTGTGAGAATGTGCTGAGAACCATATTTTGCATTTCAAAATGTGTCAGAAATAAAGTGAAAAATGGTTTTGTCTAGCTTTTTAAAATTTACTTCGATGTTTGTATTTTTATTCTTTGCCTAAAAGCGTGCATTGCGTGTACAGGCCTACGTGATAAGTGTTATTAATTCATGTCTTTGACAAACCAAACATGCATGACCTCTCATGCCAGAAGCTGCACATCTTAGTGAACCATAAATAAATAAAACAAGCCGGTCAAAGCGAAGCTGTTCCCTATCCAATCTTTGGCTCAAGGCACTGACATGATACCAGATGCGTGCCTTGTGCAGCTTTTTGTTTCTTTACAGCTTACTGAGTCTTTGAGTGTAAATCCAGTGGACAGGAGATGATGTTGTACGTATGAGTGAAGGAGGGGAGCCATGTCATGCTATTCTAGTAGAGGCTTTGCTCCAATCCAATAAGAAATGCAGTCTCACCACGTTTTGCTGTAACAAACTCCTAGGCCTATTCATATGCTGACTCAATGACATATGTTCTACTGTATCTCAGATGAATGTTACATCATTGTTTTTTTATGAAGGATTTAGCACAAAAATACAATAAAATAAACTTCACAATAACTTCCATAAAACCAATATTCATACTCAGTAAGGCGTTATTACTGGGACATAATTAGTATTTTTTTGATTTAAGATATAGGATGATGTCTGGCAGAAAGCATTTAGGCCTATTGGACCAATTGGCCTAAATGCTTTCTGCCGGACATCATTAATGACATAATCATTCATTGATTATTCCAATTATTACATTTGACTGTAATAATTGGAATAATCAATTAAATATTCAATGCATTAATCATGCAACATTACCTTACCTTTGCAAGAATCCCATGGTTGGTTAACCTGTGTTTGGAAACAGATGTTTCCCAGTAAACATTTAATGTGGGGAAATTAGCATAGTACAGTCTGTTTCCCCCTCTGGATGGCTCGCCTATCGAGTGTGTGTGTGTGTGCCTGTGTTCAAACCATGCGCAAAGTTGCATTCTTCTTAACTTGCACTTCCGGAGGGGAGCAGCAACACGTTCTTGCAGATTGATAGCTCCTAGCAACTAGAGACATCAGGATCTAACTTTTTAGGTGAACAGTAAATTCCACAAGTTGCCTAGTTTTTATTTACTGACGGGCAAAGCGTTAACGGTGTAAGGTATGAGTCATTAATAGAGTAACCGCTCTGCAAGGTATTCCTACTAATGATTGACTGCATTATTAGAACATAGTCTTGTTTATATTACCATCTCATCAGTAGAACACACTGGTATGTTATGTTAATCAATATCACGTTATCACAATATCACATGTTGTACTTCTAACGGAGATCCCTAAAAGTTCAACTTAAGTGTGACTTAAGCCTGACACGTTTTGTTTCAATTCAATTACATTGCATTTTATCTGTATAGCCCTTAAATCACAGGTACACTGTCAAGGGGCTTAACAGGCCGTGTGTTAATGACACCTCCCTGACCCTAGCCCCCCAGAGGGGAGGAAAAATTCTTGAGAAAGAAATGTAGTGGAGGGTGGGGATCCCTCCTTCCAGGGATGATCTGGAGGCAAATGGGAGCCATCATTTACATACATACATACAATATATTTTGTGAAATTTTGAATATTGAAATCTGTCGACTTCTGATAGGTGAGTATTTAAGATACTTATTTGCGTTATATTCAATGTATGTACTAGTTCTGCAGTATTAATAGACATATTCACCTTGCTAGCAAGTCAAATGATTGAGCTTCCACTCAACTTTTTGTGCATAAACGTATAAACACCCATTTGCCGTGTCTCGCATGACAACGCTGTAGTAGTTTCAAACACGACAATATCTCCACATAATGACAAATCGTTTCACAAATAATTACTGACAGGTCATTTAACTCAAATCGACTGATACAGAGTCCCTAGGCTACAGAATAGTTAATAGTACCCAAAGAGTCTGTATGTAAAGCTTAAACAGAATAAATATTTTTTTGTGTTCTCCAGAGCCTGAAAATCCTTCTAGGCCTCTGCAGTGGTCAACTTACGATGGCTCCCATTGGCTGTTGCCCACTGACCCCCGACACAAGCTCCGCTCTGATTGGCTAAACAACAGAACTGGCAAAGTTAGGAAAAAAGCCCCTCAACAAACTCAAACAGGTACTCTCCAAAACGCTATCCTGCTAGGGGCTACCAGGCTCATCAGCAGCCCCAAGTCATCTTGCACACACGCGCACTACTTTCTCCCATAAAAAGCAACAACCTTTATTTGTGCTTTCGTCCGCCAAATGTTAAAATGTTGATGCTTGCTGTACATGTTGGTGCCATGATGGTAAAAACGGTTCAGTCATTGCATGGCCTTGATCTCCTCGTGTGTGTGTGTGTCTGTGTGTGTAGGCAGACTTTCATGTCGTAAGCTGCTGCATCTGCGGCCTTCATGGCTGCTCAGCGCAAACAGAAGGAAAGAGGGGGTTGCCCTTTGCGGGGCACTGAGGGCATTTATGTTTAATGTCCTCAATTTTACATTATGTTTAAATGGGCTCTACATATTTAATGAGGTTCGCTCTCTCTGACACCACGGCCATTTTGCATCATATATTTCTCATTATGAAATACTACATTTTTGTGTTTGCCGGTCTCCGGCTGAATCAGCTGAATGCCGTAGGTTTTCTTGGGTTCGCCTGTAATAGCATATATATCTCGCTATATATATATATAAATAAAAGCTTAGTTAATACATCAATTATTTGATGGGTCTTCTGAGCTTTGCCCGAGGATTAGGCTACGATGAGGCTGTATGTGGAGGATACAGAAGCTATCAGGAGAAGCTATTAAAGTTGCAGGAGGTTTGAGACTTAAGTGGACACTGATCTTTTCCTCTTTGGGATTAAAGTGAGATACGGCCGGGCCGTGGGTAAAGTGTGTTTCCGTGGCACTAATGGCCGATACACTGACACAAGGGGAACATCCAATAACTCCACATCTCATATTCTCATTATGCCGTCTAACGAGCTCATCAATTCTCTGTCTTCTTTTCTACCCAAAAGCTCAACTTTATTTACTCGTCCTAATATGGATAAAGTCTGTGATTAAAGAGAATCTCTAGTTACATCCTAAATATTTAGCTTCTTTATACTAGCAATACCCCAATGCATAAATTACAATTTCTAAAACCCTGCGTTGTACATTTTTGTTCAGATGATTCATCAAAACATGCCATAGCCATCCATCATCAAGGAGGAGTCAAGTGAAATGAGTGAAAAGAGTGCTGTGTGAGAATATCTGTTCTTATTTTGCCTGCCTCTGTATGAGAACATTTAGATGTTATGCCACTCCAGGCTCTTTTCTGACCAATCGGGGCCTGTCAATCACATGCACACACAGAGAATTATCATAGCTCGATAGCTCTTTCTTTCTTCTGCTCTTTTCTGCTCTTGCTCTTTGCAGAATAGGTTTAATAGATGAGACAGGAGTCCAGATAGAACACGTGGCTAACATGTGTTAGTATCACATGTTATTAAGCGAGCAGCAGCGGTAGAATAGCGGTGGTGCTATCTCCTGCGAACCCCTCTAGCCTTGTCTCTGTTGAGTGGTTTGTCGCAGTCGCTTCCCGTATGGCGACAAGGACAAGCTCAACATGTCGCCTCTGCTTTCTGCCCAAGGCTAAAATGACTGCAACGTGACATCACTCATCCTCTGCAGCAATCAAACTGGCCGGTTTGAACCCAAAGCAGGCGCCAACGACCCAGTAGCCCCGTGGCTCGGTGTGGTCTCCCGGCCGGCCGTCCCTGTCCGCCTGATTGAACCGGTTTATTCAAAAGGAAAGGAAATGCAGGCTAAATAAAATGACTGAATTCAGCATGTCTGCGAACGTGAAGCATTAAAACACAAAACAACAAAATAGCAGAAAAGGATACACTTTGGTGAGACGGTGGGGTCTTTCCCGATCACTCTCTCACTCTCACTGTGTCTCTCACTCACTTTCTCACTCTGTCTCTTGCTCTCTTTCTCACCCTCTCTCTTTTATGTATATATTCTCTCTCCCCCTCCCTCTATCTCTGTATCTCTCTTTCTCTCTCTTTCTCTCACCTTCTCTGTCTCACTCAATCTAGATGAGAAAACATTTTTCCTGAGCTCATTATCTTAATTTTCCGCAACTATATTGTTCACTGTATTTTAATCCCTTTGGTCCCATTCAGTACGTTCAAAATGTCCATTTTATAGAGACTGTCTTTCCTCTACCAGCGATGATTCAAAGTGCCGGAGGGACGAACAAAGCGAATAAATAAAAGTGTTGAGCCATCCATGAAGACCTCCTTCCTGCTGGTCTAAGGTCTGCACTCATCTCGCTGGCGGTGTTGTGACCTCACACTAGCTGCCACCCTGGGTTTGTGGTGGTTGTGTGACATGTCAGTTCGCCACTGCTCAGAGCTAGCTAAGTGCTGTCGATGGAAAAGGTCTCCTCCGGGATAACCCGAGAAACGGTCACATACTTTGAGAGATAATAGTCAACAGAAGCTGGCGTTTTGATATTTTACTTTTTGAATATATTGTATTGATGTATGAATATACATAGATAAAATATAATTTATTTCTTACAAGAAAAACACCCTTTTACCCTGAAATTGTTAAACTGGAATACGATTGTGTTTTTGTGTTTCCTGCAATCAAAAGTAATTTTGTGAAGAAAACGTCCAGGTTGAAATGAAGGGTTTTATACATTTAGCAGAGCGAGATCCCTTTATTTCGGCGTTCATGTACAGTGTTACAGTTGACACAACCTACCATCTTCAACTTTGACCTTCCAGTGTAGTTCATTTCACAACACTCAGGTGTCCTCATTTTGAATTAATATTTAATTTCCAGATTTTAAAAAGCACTTGCGGTTTTAGGAAGTATGCCTAGCGGTCGTCCTCCAGGCCCTTTTTGATTGTATTTTTTTCCTTTTGATAACACTTTAAATAAGTGCCACAACAGTCTAACTCACTGACTCTCCAACAGCCATGCTGATAACTCCCTGTGCTTTTGCTTTTTTCCCCTCCAGCAGAGAGTTTGATGCCATTTAGCGACAGGATATTAAAAAATATCAAGACTGGTTAGTTCTAAACAACTTGAGCCACCTTGAAACAAAGTCACCTCTTAATCCAGCCTTACTACATTCACACCCCCACACCGCCTCCCCCAAACATTCTCTTAACTGTTCACCTGCCAGCCACCTCCTGCACTAGCAAACCCATTAGTTAGCAAACCCATCAGCGCCTGCGTTTGTTTTGCCGATGTGCTCAGGGTCGGTCCAAAAATAAAACAGATAAACACTTGCATACCGCAACCACGGAGGCTTTCCCCGACAGAAAAAAAAACACATCAAACAAGAATGTCACCATGAAAGCAGCGCTGTCGACGGACTCATCGTCCACAGCGTGGCGTCCATTCGTCGTTTCGTTTTGTTGTTTTTTTGCGTTTCACATTGTCCTCGAACGCAGTGTGCAAACAATTGACCAAGGTAAACCAATAAATTAAGTTCAACGTTTACAGCGGGTTGGTCTCCACCGTCCACCTCCTCTTCCCTCCTCCCTATGACCGCTTCCTTGCACTCCCTGCGTCACATGATCACGCAGCTCTTGGCGCGGTCCTTGCGGCCGGCGGCCGGCGGCGCCCGCTCGTGGATCTCAGTCCTCAGTGGCGGCTGCTGGGAGACCCGCTTGAGGCCCCGCCGCGAGCCCGAGCGCTTCAGCGGGGGCTGGAGGTGATGCGCCACCGAGGCCAGGGTGGTGACGTGGAAGACGTCGCGCACGCTGTTCTCAGAGTACTTGGCGGTGCACTCGGCGTACGCCACCGCGCCGATCTGCCGGGCCAGGCCGGTGCCCTTCAGGAGACAGCGGAGACAGAGGAGTGGCGTTAAGAGACACGGAGGCGTCACGTAGAGTTAGTCACATTTTTTTGGCCACTACCTAAAAAAAAATCATTCCGATTCGTAGCCTGTTGTTAATTGAACCTACATACATTCATTTCATATTTTCCATGCTCAAATGCCATTTTCAACATGTCTATACTCTTGTTAAACGACAAACACAACAAGTTTGTTTTAAAAGCCACATGAGTGGTTCTTATTTTTTTCAGTGCAAAGGGCTCACATACATCATCAGTCAATGATGACACTAAACTGAAAAACAGTGGCCCAACATTAAGTGCAACACCTAGCATTATATTCAGTCTGTAGTAGTGGCGACTTAAGTTGAAATCTTTCATGACTGATATTGTTTTTAAGCAAACTAGACACATGGGTTTGCCTTTGCCTTTTTTTTAAATCTTAAATTATCTGCATAAGGCATTGGCATAAGTGACATCGCCTGGCACCCATGTCAGCCAATCAGGGAGGGTTATTGTAAGAACTGGCATCCATGTCAGCCAATCAGGGAGGGTTATTGTAATAACTGGCATCCATGTCAGCCAACCAGGGAGGGTTATTGTAATAACTGGCACCCATGTCAGCCAATCAGGGAGGGTTATTGTAATAACTGGCATCCATGTCAGCCAACCAGGGAGGGTTATTGTAATAACTGGCACCCATGTCAGCCAATCAGGGTGGGTTATTGTAATAACATGCCCATTAGGTTCAATCAGAGGCTTATTCTACTGGTTCCCCTAATCGGGCTCCTATCAGCTAGCTTCACAAGGCCCACATCTAGATATTTGTAACCTAACAGCATACAGACACAATGTCGAGTGGGCGGACATAAGCAGAAATACTATGTCTAACTCTGTCAACGTGTCCTCCTTAAGTAGTCTCGTTATCCCGACCTGATCTATGAATATGCATCCGGCAGTCCATCCTCTTATCATATCCGGTTTCTGCTCTGAAGAGCGTATCGCCGAGGCAAGGGTGGCGTCTCACTCCGTCATGTTGTGGGTGATCGGATCTCACCTGTTCGTGGGTGACCGGGATGAGTCTGAGTTTGGACAGCTCTCTCAGGATGCCCAGGTCGGTCCTCATGTCCAGCTTGCAGCCCACCAACACCACCTTGGCACTGGGGCAGAACTCCTGGGTCTCCCCCTGCCACTGTGGAGAACCACAGAACCATGCATCAAGACACAGTAGTACACAGGTGACCGAAGAGGGGCAGGGGATTGTAGACATTGGGAATCGAACACAGACACTTCTGGCTGTGGGCCAGAGTTTTCCCTTTGGATAGAGCTTTTTGTTCAACTCCCCGCAGCCAGAAGTTTCTGTGTTCGATTCCCAATGTCTGCCAGACACCCTAATCCCCGACCTGTTCTCTGAGGATGTGTATCTGTATTCAGGGGAAGTGGCGTTGGATGCAAGCTGCTTAGCTCCTTTAGCCCATGCTGAATGTTAATAATAGTGTGTCATAACAATGACATTTACCTGTGATGTGAATGAACGTTGACTACTTATTAATGCATGAGTGAGGAAAGACAATTGGCCAAGGGTAAGAAAAAGTGCATAATCATGAGTTATTATAACTACATTTCTATGATTTATTATTAAGAAAGATCCTTGCTCCATTTGTATTTGGTCTTTCTGCACAGCATTTTTGATGTTCACAGGGCAGTGATTTATTCTACCCCTTGGTCTCTCTGCAGAGACGCAGCCCTCTGTGAGGTTAGGTGTCCTGTGTCTCTGTGAGACCCAGTCCTGTGTGCGGTGTTAGTGGAGCAGCTTGCTGCCGTCCATTCGGTGCAGTGCGAGCCCAGTGGGGAGCGAGGCTAGCTGAGAACGCTAGCTGAGAGCGATGGTGAACAACAAGCTTCCTTGGCAGCTGATGCCAACCTTGGCACTTTGCTAGCCTCGCAGAACACATCGTGAGCATGAGGTGCTCATCATGTCTAGTGTGTGTGTGTGTGTGTGTGTGTGTGTGTGTCTGTGTGTGTGTGTGTGTGTGTGTGTGTGTGTGTGTGTGTGTGTGTGTGTGTGTGTGTGTGTGTGTGTGTGTGTGTGTGTGTGTGTGTGTGTGTGTGTGTGTATCATGAGTTGGAGATTGCAAACTTGTTTCCCTTTGGATAGAGCTTTGTGGATGAACGCAAAACAAAATGCTTGACAAGATGGAGGGAGGAGGCCATGTTCAATAAACGCAAGCACAGAGATTGTGGACAAACGATGGAAGCCGGATAATTTTAGATGACCAACAGTCTGTCAGAGTACCATGTGACAAGAACCTGTCTGCTGGTAGACGGACTTCAACAAAACAGAGTGGAGCATGACCGGTCCACACACAATGAGTCATAATGGCAGCAGTTCAGTGAGTGAGTGGGGGGGGGGGGGCTACAGAACCTGCTACTCACACAACAGCATGCCGCCAAGCACAACTGCCACAGTGCAGTCTGTGAAACCAAAGGCTCGCTCTCATCTCACTCATCCTTTCTTTTTCATTTAACTACCTCTGTATTTATTATCCTTTACTCTTTCAATCATTTTCAGTCTCACTGTGTATCTCTGGTCTCTCTCTCATTTTTCATTCTTTCCATTCCCTCTCTTTCTCCATTTCATCTCTTTACATATCTTTTCTATCTCTTCATTTTTGCTATTCTCTATCTCACTATTCTCTATCTCACTATTCTCTCTCTCTCTCTCTCTCTCTCTCTCTCTCTCTCTCTCTCTCTCTCTCTCTCTCTCTCTCTCTCTCTCTCTGTGGTTTAGAAGATGAGGGTGAGGGGTTATTAAAGCATCACTGTAGAAATGAGCAGGAAAAAATGATCAGTTGATAAAACCGCAAATCTGCAGCAGTAGTCTCCACCAGCGCACATTCAGGCAGGGAAAGATAGGTACTAAATTTAACGGGCAATATTACAGTTGGTTTGTTCACATGGTCCATGTCATCTCAGAGTCAGGCTTAATCTGATTGTTAAGTGTCAAAAAAGGTGTGTTCAGGTCAATCGCTGTTCAGATGAACTTCCATAACCTAACCTCCCATCACTATAACTGCACAGACAGAGAAAACGTGGGGCGTTCCCTTTTAGTTGGTAATGAAATTAAATAACCCAATTATAACCTAGGCTTTAATAGTCCTTATTTAGGATCATTATTATTTTGTAATGTGTTCACTGCTCACATTTATAGAACGTTAACCAGGCGAATACGCTTTGAAGGTAAAGCAACAAGTAGGTTTTCCCGAGCTATTTAGATAATCAACTAACCAAATGTACTACCCAAGCACTATCCTACCCTCCCCTCCCGCTTTGCACAGTGTCTCAACACCTATTTTGAGACACTGTGGTTGTGGTGGTTGTGACAATTATTAAAAAAAAAAATTTATTCTATTTTTTTTGTGGTGATCGTCAATCACAATTATAACAATTTGGCACAGCCTTAGTAACACATTTTATTGAAATGCCAATTCAGTGGGTGCTTTTATTCTCAGCAACATACCGTGAATTCACGACAAGGAGGGGTAGGGGTTAAAAGAGACGGCTTTGGTACGCTTTAAACGTTAAGAGATGGAACCCAGGATCAATAGTAGTAGTGAAGGGAACACGCATGTTCACATGCACACATGCACGAACGCTTGCATGTACACCTACACGCACACATTTGTTGAAATGGAGAGATCACACATTGAAGTGCTATCCTTGTGTGTGTGTGTG
This sequence comes from Micromesistius poutassou, assembly GCF_964030765.1. Taxonomy (NCBI): domain Eukaryota; kingdom Metazoa; phylum Chordata; class Actinopteri; order Gadiformes; family Gadidae; genus Micromesistius; species Micromesistius poutassou. The sequence goes on from NC_140291.1 coordinate 12,276,667, forward strand.
TGTGTGTGTGTGTGTGTGTGTGTGTGTGTGTGTGTGTGTGTGTGTGTGTGTGTGTGTGTCAGACAGGCAGACAGGCGGGAGGATCCTTTTGTGCAGTTGAGAGAGTTTGATGTGTGCCGATGTGTAAAAAGCTGAAGGATGGAGATGTGCGTGCTAAGACTTGAGGAAGACAGAAAATCAAGTTACGAATTGTAAACACCTAGATCACACCTCTGGGATATATTTCGCCTGGCGTGGAACAGCTGTTATTGTATCTTGCTGATTCGCTCACAGTGGCCACAGGGGCTGACGTCACCCACTAACACTTACAAAGAATAGCAGCTCACCCGCTCTGGATTTGAACCAGACAGAGAGCTGCAAATGCTACAGTCTGTGTCTGATGCTGCTTTTACTATTTATAGCATTGCTATTGCTCACTTTTTAACAAAGCGAATGACATTCAGATTACATTTTGGTTATGGAGCAGGTGTAGATGGGGCATATCAATAATGCCTGGATGTAGCAGCCTTCCTTTAGGCATGAGACATTGGGATTTGAACCGAGAAACTACTGCACTATCCTTCCAATTCGCTTCGGATTGATTTTGTGTTTAGGAAGGTTGATGAGGGAAATATATTTGTCGGCGTGGCGATGACTTGGACTAATACAACGCTGCAAGAGGCCGTCTTTTAAACCAGCTGGGTTTAAACCACCTTAGTACTGCGTAGTGAACGCTGTGGTGTCAGCCATTGTTGTTTTCCACTGGCGGTTTTGAGCCGCCTTTATCTCGACCTGTCACTGTGGAATGCGACGTGTCACCAACGCTAACAAGGCCAACAACATCCGTGCTCCTGTCAGGTTCAAGGGTCAAGTCGGTCCCCTCTCACATGAGAACCCTCGAAAGGTCTTAAGGGCCGTCTTTGATGATGTCAACCGTGATTGATTTTACTTAAAAAAAGGACGAATATCAGCAGAATGCGTGGACTCTCGTTCTCCGCGTTGTTCCCACACTTTTTTAAGCGTTTTTTCGGTCTTCAAAGGACTGCTTTATGTGGATACCTGTGGTTATCAAAGGACCTGTCATAGTGAGAGTCTTCTCAGTTTAATCACATGAAGCTAACAATAGCTGCTTTAAGATAATGTTGGCTACGTTAAGCTATTGGCTAGTAGCTGTTGGCTACACTACTTTAATTACATGAAGCAAACGCTACAACCAAAATTCCAAGAATACGGGAGGTGGAGAGTACTTATTGCTGGCCTTTAAACTTAACAGTGATGACTTCATTTCCAGCACCCTGAAATGCAATTAATTCTGAGAAAGTGGTAGAAAATGGCAGACTTAGAAGATGATATGACGAGGGAATCCCAGGGAGTCAAATAAAGCAAACTGTCTGGAACGAAAGTGTGGTTGGCTTACATCAGAAGACAGTCATTCAGACAGACAGACGGGCAGCAGAGCACGTTCCCCTGACCTTTTTGAGCACGCTGTCCAGTGTCTCTGGACGGCTGATGTCGAAGCAGATCAGCACCGCATCGGCATCGGGATAGGCCAGCGGTCGCACGTTGTCGTAATACGTTGAACCTGTAGACAAGCACACACACACACACACACACAACCATGATGTTTCACACACATAGTGTATTACCAATCCAATGTGATGCTTTGCTAACATTGTGAAACATCCTCCTGTACAAAGATCCCACAGCTTTATCCATCGTGTGACAGACACTATGTTGTTTTCTGCTTTCAAACGCAGGCATTGTGGATAAGTCACTTCCTGCAAACCACTAATAAGGAAAAAGGTTCTTACATGTTCATGTGTATATTCTGATGAGCTCAAACCGTTCAGTATGAGTTTTCTATTTCCTCCAGACAGACACGTACGGATTGTAATTATACTGGGTATAGTGCGACACATAAAGTTTAGGACTTTGAGTCGGTTTTGGCAGTTAATCACTGATCGTGCATCCGTTTCACGTATAATAGTTAGCCCTAACTTTTTTTTTTCTCTCACTCTCTTTAACCTTCCACTCCTGTTGCCCGACAACACATAATGGAAGACCTTGAGAAATAATTACAATCATTATATGTAATGGCCGTGTACTAGACAGCATCTCATAGATCTCTCTCTCGCTCTCTTTTTCTCTTTCTCTCTCTCTTTCTCTCTTTCTCTCTTCTCTCTCTCTCTCTCTCTCTCTCTCTCTCTCTCTCTCTCTCTCTCTCTCTCTCTCTCTCTCTCTCTCTCTCTCTCTCTCTCTCTCTCTCTCTCGCTCTCTCTCAATGCCAGTGAGTGGGTGTGATTGTGAAGCACGGGGTGGGGGACAGGCACGAGCCACTCCGATTGGTCGATGGCATCTGAATGAGGGGCGCACTGTGACACATGTGTCAGAGCGATGTAATAAATGGCTCAAACAAACCTGTCACCTGGCGGACCGGGAGAATGGCATTTTTGTTTTTCAGGCGAGGTGGGAGGGGGGGGGTGCTGAATTCCCTTTATTGTGATTAGACCTAGGGGACACATTCCTCTCCCTGTGCAGTACAATACAGCCCTCAATTGGCCCGATGGTCATCAATACAGCCATTCTTTAGGCTGGTGACCCCTGTGCTGTCAGCTGAACACAGCTCTGCCACCGGGTGGAGAACGGGGCCCGGAGGAGAGGCTCTGTGGACCTTGAAGATCAGGTTCAGCATAGATGAGCTTTATTTTTTTCCATGCAAAGTTTGATGTTGATATAGAGTTTCTTTCTATACCTGACGTGAAAAACTAGAAAAACAAGGTGATGTAAAAATGTGTAATTGAATGACTTCTGGGTTCAAACCCAGTGTCACATTGTGAAGTGGCTTTAGGTAAAAGCCACTTCACAATGTAGTAAACATGCTGAAGGACAGTCTGAAAGACGACATTGCTTATCCAAAACTGTGTGTGTGTGTGTGTGCGTGCGTGCGTGCGTGTGTGTGTGTGCATGTGTGCGTGCGTGTGTGTGTGTGTGTGTATGCATGTGTGTGTGTGTGTGTGTGTGTGTGTGTGTGGGTGTTTTTGCCTGAGTAATAGAATAAGAACAGGAGATGAGGATCAATACTATAGATTTTGAATTGACATCAATGTAGAGGGATGGAAAACTGCACTCAAATTCACTCATCACACTATCCAAACATGGCCATTCTTCATAATAATTCTTTATTATAAAAACATATCATAACATAACATAACTATCCAGATGTACTAATGATCTACACTAATAAACACTCATTAAAGTTAAACTCCAATCCAATATGTTGCTCTTCATGGAGGACACCTGCAAGTTTCAAACACACAAAAAAAATTCTCTCTCTTAATAGCAGGGGGATTTCATAGAAAGAATCCAGCCAAAAGCTGGTTGTGTGTGTGTGTGTGTGTGTGTGTGTGTGTGTGTGTGTGTGTGTGTGTGTGTGTGTGTGTGTGTGTGTGTGTGTGTGTGTGTGTGTGTGTGTGTGTGTGTGTGTGTGTGTGTGTGTGTGTGTGTGTGTGTGTGCGCGTTTACATGGCCATAAATGTCAAACTAAAGGCCGCAACCTTTGTCCCTGTCTAGCTGGCTAAATTAATGCTGAGGCCGGTTTCCCTATATGAACATATACACACAAACACACACACACACACACACACATTACAAAAAACCCAAGCAAAGTCCCCATCTACGCACCCTGGATCGATGGCATTTGCCTTTTAACAACTTTGATTTTAGTATTTGCAAGGGTCTTTCAGGGTTCATAGCGTGAAGTAAAAGGCCATGCATCAATCTGAACATCACTAATGTTACCCTGCCCACCACACGTTTAAACGCCACTCATCCTCACATCATCCGACCATCCATCAATCCCTCCATCCATCCCCCCCTCCATCTATCCATCCACCCCTCCATCTATCCATCCCCCCTCCATCCATCCATCCCCCCCTCCATCTATCCATCCCCCCTCCATCCATCCATCCATCCATCCACCCCTCCATCCATTCATCCAGCCTTGACACATTGTTCAAGGTTGCACCGGAATGTGACACTATATATATACTACTATACACACACACACACACACACACACACACACACACACACACACACACACACACACACACACACACACACACACACACACACACACACACAGGGTGTTGCTATTCGAGAGGAAGAGGAGATACAATGCCAGATATCCAGTCTTCCACAGCGAGGGCATTCAATATGTATTTTGTAGAATTTGCCAAACAATGACACTAACACTTCATCATCATCATAAACCTCAGTTCTCAGTTATGGCCAAAATGAAAGGAATCTTCTCACTTCGGTCTGTTTCACAGTCCTCACAGTTGATTCAATATACCCAGGACAACAGCAAGGCACTGTGTGCAGGAAGCACATTATTTGCCTATCTGCTTGGCTTGTGCTTTTCCCTCCCGGCGGGTCCGAGCACTATGCAGAGTCATGTGTTTTTTGGTCAGCCGCATTAGCGTCGTTAAGCATTATTGCTAAATAACAGAATTGTACATTCCCATGGAAGCTGAGAGCGTGGAATGCTCAAACCGAGATCGACCCATATCAAAAGCAACAGCCAGAATTGTTTCTCGATGGCAACATCTCGTCTCGGGAATTTCTCCACAATTGACGTTCCTCGCTTGCTTTTCATGGGCACACATGAGGACGAGTAGCATGTGTTCCTGTGATTAGAACCCCCGTTAGTAAAAGTGCTAATTAAGAATAACTTTAGAGTAATTTGCTATTTCTTACATCCATTAGTAGCCGTCGGGCGAAGCCTTGTGATTGGCTAATTGGATATAACTCAGATATTTCAGAGACATTTTACTGGAAATGTTAGAGAAACATAATTTAACTGGGGTGAGCCTGTTGCCAGGCTTGCAATCACGCGTTTATTTTGGAGCTGATCCAGTTGAGGCCAATTAAAGTATTTTCACTTTGAAGTCAACGAACTTCACCCGAGTTCAAGCGCCATCCACTCCAACGCGTCCGTGTGAGAGTACTGAATAATAAGCAAATGTCCTCAAAAATAGATTTCTTCTTCTTTCGTTTTTGGGTTTCGCCTTTTTCGCTGGTTGTTTCAGAGCCGAGGAAGGTCAAACAGATGTGTTCCCGGTCAGACGGGGAATGCTACATTAGTAGGGCGGAGGTGCAATGTCTGACCAATTAGGGTCTAAAGGGCAACCAATGGACAACCGATATCCGCCGCCAACCGGAAGTGAATACATGTCTGGTCAATATGTGGTTATTGAGTGGTGGATCATTTTGCTCGGTTAATACAAAGCTTTTGCTGATGCTGTGTCTGTATCTTATCACATAGGAAATGAGTCCTCCATCAGACAATAAGACAATTTTCTGATCCATTTAATGTAAATGTAAATCGTCTTTAAGACTTTATTTTTGTTCAGCCCGACATTTCAGAAACAAAAAAATGATATTTTTACAATTCCTAATCAATAAGTGTGTCATAGGGAGTGTAGTTGAAACTAGCTGTACTGTGCTATTTGTGTTTGACACCTTGATGATTATTAAGGTAGTGCTTATATGATGTGACTTAAAAAACTCCAGTCAAACACAACTACTAGGGTGAGACAATGCATGTAAGGGAGTGACTGGATTAGAATTCATTCCATTCATATTTGACATTTGCTTGTCGACCATTATGTTTGGTGACTGTTATTGGAATCATAATAAAATATGAAGGGAAGAAAGCAACTGATATAGTTACATTTCCATGCCTTATGGAAAGTTGTTTAATCTGACTCTGTGCCTCTGAGCAGTAGCGCCATACATTTTCAGTTGCCCTTCAAAAGGAACACAAACCTTAACTTTAAAACACATAAGAATAATAAGATAAGATGTACTTTATTGATAAACCCCAGCAGGATGTTAAGGTGTCACAGCAGAAAGTTCCCGACCTTAAACTGAATTAATACAGATGTATTTATTTTTATAATAAAACACTGTAATCCCCAAAATACATACACAATGATGACGTTCAACATCCAACCATCCACATTCTTCCCACTGTATCTGTAACCGGTGTACAGCTATTAGCCCAGAGACGGGCACGCTTGTCTCTGGAGTTCTCTACAGAGTCTCCAGTCTTTAAGGACCACAGCACAGCCCCCTGATTGTGTTCCCCGGTATCCCAGACTGCAACACATTGCTCTGGCCCAGCGCGTTCCTCAGAGATCGGGTCAATAAGGGACTTTACACAATTTAAATGGCCTGTTGTAGTCTGTGCCCAGGCCACAGACAGGCGGAAGGAAAGAGAGTTTGTGATTTCTGATGAATTTTCTTTTAGAGGATACATAGTCAACGATGGCATTATAGTCTCTAATTAAGCAACTCCTTTTTTCAAAGTAGTACTATTCACAATGTCATCATTTTGAAGAAGTTCTTATTTGAGGTGAGTGACTTTTTGTTGTTATGGAGCAGGTAGGGGCTAAGCATCAATGGATAATGCCTACAGCCGCCTGTGGACTGGGGATTAAACACACATGCTCAAGCATCCTTACCCACTCAACTACACTATATACCATAGTACACACACCCCACCCACCCTTTCCTGAATTTCCCCTAGGGATAAATAAAGTTTATATCTATCTGTCTATCTATCTATCTCTTATGCAAACAGCAAATAGTGTTCAGGGGTTGAGCTCATGGTTGAGAGAGAGAGCTGATCCACATTCGGCGGAAGCAGCACAATCAGAGGCTAAGGTCTATGCCTCCACCCCTCCCCCCTAACTTTTTTTACCCTCTTAAAACCCGATATTAACACGCCCACTTCCAGGTCATTATATGGTGCCGTTCGGACAAAGTGCGACCAAACCACATCCCATCTGTGGCCCCCCCCCCCCCCCGGAGCCCCTCTGGCCAGGCCGGACCCCCGAGAGACACGCTGCCGTCTGCTAGGCCCTCCCGCCGCTGAAATACCAGCATTACGTACCGTCACCGTCACCGTCACTGCTGCCTACTGCTGTCCCCTGGAGCCTGAAACCACAGACGTACCGACAGAGACGCTGCATTGGCCTCTGGATCGGATGTCAATGTCACCGCCATGTTGGAGAGGGCAAAGCCTGTAAGCTGGGACGCTGGTGGGGGATTTGAGGGAGTCGATGCGGGTCTACAACAGGTCAAGGTAGTCAACGCAGGGTTTTTATACGTGTGTCTAATGCATGAAACGGGAAGACCCACCTGTTTTTGTCCTATTGTGGCACTTTTGTGAAAAGGGTCTTTTGGATTTAATTATGTTGTGTGTGTGTCCTCTGTGCAGAAGGTGTCGTTGTGGTGGGATCTGAGTGAGTGTCCTAGGGGAAGAAATTTGGATTTTCTGAGAAATTCGTTTTTTTTCTCTTGTCTACCTTTTGATATGAAAGCTATTTTTGCATGTGTTATTTATTCAGCTGGTTAAAGAACGTTTTCAGTTTTCAGCTTTTCATAACAAAATGGCCCCTCAGTGAACAATAATTCACTTTTATTCCTCATGCTTGCTCAATGCGTGTGTGCGTGCGTGCGTGCGTGCGTGCGTGCATGCGTGCGATGCCAGGCCGATGTGTTGCTCCACAGGGGTCTGTGTAGCCCACTGTTCGTGTGAGAGGCTCTTCCTCAAGTCTTTTTCTGTCCGCCCGCCTCGATTACTGACAACAACATTCAGAGGTCACATCCTGTTTATCAGGGAAACATTTTCCATTTTTAACCCAGCGCTGGTTGTTTGTTGCTGAGTAAAGCCAGCAGTGGATATTCGTCCAATCATTGCGGTTCAGTATTTCTGTTCTGCTCTCATGTTAACTGAATAGTCTTTTTGTTGGTTGGTCGTTTGGTGACTACAACATGGATGTAATTGGATCAGGAGACTTGGTGAACACCATTAAGCATCCATAGCCTAATACAACACCGCAGTGCATACCTTCTTAGCATCGGAGGCCCCAATGGGAATTGAACCCCCATCCATGGGGGTTCATAAATTAAATGTAATTTAATTGAGGGAGAGGATCCAAAAATGAACAGAACGAGAATGAGCTTGGTGTTTACGCTAGTTAGTTAGTCAAGGCTCCCCAATGAACATGACTATGTGGCTCATGGCTATTAATTATAGGAAGATAGATTACCCTCCTTCAGATTGCACATGCATTGGCTCGAGTCAAACATTCTAGTCCAGTGTCTCTGAGCAGCCACATGAAACATGACATGCTTTGGGACCCAGCAGTGGCTGAGAGGAACCGGGTAAGCATGTTTCATCTCCGTTGGAAACATGCAGTGCCTCCTGTTAGATTGGTATCTGTTTAATATGCACCCTGGGGCATCATCAGAATGAGGAAGCTATTCAATAAATGCTTGTCTGGATAGTCTTTTGAGTTTGAGTTCACTTTATTTTCCATGTACATGATACGGGCAAAATAATTGTTGTATTTTCTGCACAAGTTCAAGTACTTTAACTGAACTGTGTACAGATTACTAGCAAAAAAATCCTGCTATACTACTAAAACATACCCTACATACCAGATGCCATTTGGCTAAGAGATCTAGCATGATCAAGTCATTGGAAACGGCTCAAGATAGAAAAAATATAAAAGTTCATAAGATATGGCTTCATCTTGTAAAACTCATCGGCATATCCCATTTCCGTGTTGGACTCATCAACCTCCTTCCTGTTGTTTTCTTAATTCCTTCCAGAAAATGCACCTGTCCAACAGGTTGGGTTCAGGTTGAAGAGAGAAACGTAAATATATATAGGAATGTGGACAGGCTTTAAATTTCTCTACATTAGTATGTATTTATGCAGCCCCTGGGGCCACTGTCTCTTGGCTGGAATTCAAATGAAGGCTGCACTTATATATATTTATAAATAAGCACAATGATAAGAAAAAAATGCCACTTCCGAGAACTTCAGTGTTACCAGCATGTAACTACAAATTTTCTCATTTAAATTAATAACCAGACATTTTGCATGCACAATGAGAAGCCTTCTATTAATGCCTTTCGACATTTTTACATTTTGGTAGCTGAGCTACCCAATAACGTTACACACGCACACGCACACACACACACACACACACACACACACACACACACTTTAAGAAGACACAATCTTTTACGCAATTAATGTGTTCTTAAATATTTAAAACCTTGTTTGAGGAACCAGTGCTCTTCCTCTGTAGCGTTGAAATTGATCAAAGTTCAGTTGTCAAAGTTAAAAACGACTTGTCACTGATCTTAGGTGTAAGTCACAGTGGATAAAACCATCTACTAAATGACTCAATGAAAAATGTTTGGCGTGACAGTGTCCCTACTCTATGTGATGATTACAAACCAACCCTATATAGTGACTTCACATGTGACAGTGTCCACCCAGATGTATGATGGACCAATCCGTGGGCTGTACCAGTTGGTACAACCCATTGGGTGGGGGGTTCTGCTGATCTACCCATCATGCATCTAGGTGTACACTGCTAAAATTTAAGTACAGCTCTGGGTGAACAAGGAGTTAACCCGGGGGGGGGGGGGGGGGGGGCAAGCTTGTTGTCGACACGCCCCAGCCATGAGGTCCGAGGGTGGGGGCGTGAAGCGGTCAGGTGCACCAGACCCGCCAGCCGCGTGTCTCCGTCTCTGAGCTCTGGTAACCGCGGCGATTACACTGCAATAACGGGATGGTGTCAGGAAGTCAACACACCCCCCTCTTGGCTTAACAGCCGTTTGCATATCATCATACTTCCTGTCAGCATCTCTCTCTCTCTCTCTCCTCATGCTAATTCTTCTGTGTCTATCTATTTGTCTTGTTTTATTTATTTTTTTACCCTTTCTTTCTCTCTCCTTTTCTCTCATCCTTCCTGTCTCTATCCTGCTCTCTCTCTCTCCTATTCTCTGTCTCTCTCGCTTGCTTTCTTTGAGTGGAAAACCTCTGAATGAACGGCAAAATGCAAAGGCACACAAAACATGTATTTTACTGGAAGGTATGAATGAATACTAACATATATTTCCATGTCACTACAAAACATCTCTGTTTTGTAGGCTCCTATTCCTTACATATGAAATGGCCGAAATTAAAAATGAATCCACGGCAAAAAACATTTTGCCAAAGTTTTTGCTTGTGTTTTCTTTTTCATGCAATATTGTTTTATATAACTGATTTGGCTCTTTCAAATAGTCTAAAAGAGTTGCTTGTTTGACTACAACTCCAGAACAGAAGTTCCGGAAAAAACTGGTTCAAGAACACGATGACAGTTCCATCATATTCCTGGAACGACTGCAGCAGCACAGACGCAGTTTCTTGCTCGGAATTAAATTGTTGTGTTAGAGATTGACCCCCTCAGGTCTAGCTGTGATTCATGATGGTGTGTGTGTGAGTACGGGCATCGGGGCATCTGCCCTGAACAATCAATCCTCTTCATCTCCCGTCGTGGCTCAAACTTTAACTCGCATCGCAGCCATATGTTCCAACCGGAGCACACACCCCTCTGAGCTGCTCTGGGCCAAGAGAACCTCACATCCAAATCGTTGCTATCGGAAACTTGAAGCTAGGCTGAGCTGGTAGCTTCTGTCTGCACAAGGCTTCTGGCAGGATGCAAACAACAGGAAGTAGATCGGAATGAATGCGGGAATCCAGGCAAGTGCCCGGAATCTGAATGAATTAAGGTATGTGTGTCTATTGCGGAGCAAAGCACACATTTCCTTCATGGTTCACACATACACTATGGTGCAATCACTTTAGACCAAAACAGTTTTGATCTGCTCAACAGAATCTCCTTCTACCACCATAAAGGTAATGGAACCTTTGACTGCACCAAGTGTGTTTGATTGAAAATGACCAATGAATGATGGGAACCATTCCTCTTCACCATTACAGTCACAGGGGGCATCAGAGGAAACCCTTGGACCCTGAAGCCCAATGCCCCAAGAGTCTGCGGCGGCTCCAGACCTAGGCTGCGGGTTTGAGACTTTGCTTATCTAGGCACTAGGCTAGGCTGACTTGCCAGGCAGCGCGATCACAACCCTATTCAACCCCATCTCAAGTTACATAGTTCAGGATATTCTAAAACAAGTATTTTTCAGCAAGGCGATGATGACGTCTATGCGAAGCTTGTCATTTATTTATATCTATGGATCCAACATGGCAGCAGATGAGAAGTAACCTTTTGATGCAGCCTTAGATAGCGTTCTAAGTAGTTTAGAATACAAGTTTATTTAGAATTAAATTTTTATTGGCTATGAGCTATGTACAGACGCATTTGATAGACAATCGTAGCACCCAATTAACGGCTCTGAGCATTCGTAAACCACGCCTCAAATACAAGAAAATTAATGTGTGGTTCCCAGACTAAATCTTCTTGAGATTTGGTCTGGCGTTAGCCAGGCTAACGTCAGCGAGGTCAGTCTTGCATTATAGATAAGGGAAGAAGAGATCCTTGGTGAATCTGTGAATCGATAAATCACTTGCACAGGAGAGAGAGAGAGAGAGAGAGTATTTGACTGTGTGTTTGAGAGCAGTGCTGATTCAGGTCTGGGATGGAGATGGTTGTGCGAGGCCTCCGGTGGGAAGGAGGGAGAGAAACATAGGAAGAGAGAGATATTCTAGACCATTGATTTGGTTGATTTGGTCTCCTAATGGACTCTAGTGTGTGGCCTCACGTTGCTCGAACCAGCTGACGTCCAGCCTGCTGTTTCCACAATGCAACAGGGAATGCAGTGTGTTGATGATGAAGATGCAGCCTTCGTCCCAGTCATCCGTCTTGCCTCCCTATCTTTCTTCTCTCTCATGCTGCATAAATCTCATACTGTGGTTTATTCCCTGTTTTCTAGACCCTTTCTCTCGTCATGTTCTTAAATGTCTCAATATCATGCATCTCAAGTGTACTGTGTGTCGACATGCAAGGTTCAAACCTGCATGGAAGCTTATGCATCGCCCCTCACACACACACTCTCTCTCTCTCTCACTCTCCTAGACTCTAGATCTCCCACACACTCTCTCTGACACACTCCTCACACACAAACAACCAAAAAGTCCAACTTGATGAATTCTTAATTTTAAGACAAGGCTTTCACTGGCAGGGTGTGTGTGTGTGTGTGTGTGTGTGTGTGTGTGTGTGTGTGTGTGTGTGTGTGTGTGTGTGTGTGTGTGTGTGTGTGTGTGTGTGTGCTGTGCACACAGCACAACATGTACTCAACAGAAGAAACAGCTCAGGAGGTCGAGCAGGTCCAAAGGGCTGCTAGGTTGATCTCTGTCCCCTCTGGCAGCAAAAGTGTCAACCTGCCCCTGAGCAAGAAAGCCAATTCCTGATGTTGTGACTGATCTCCAACTTTTAGAGAGTATTTGACCTTTGAACTGGAAACAATGTGAGCTAGTGTCGCCTCGAGGGACAGACCCGAACACTTTTCCCACCCCCAAGTTCTCCTCCAAACTTTATCGCTCAAACCATCAAGACAATGGAACATATTAGTTGTGGAGCTGGGGAGACTATTCTCTCCCCTCTCACTTTATTACCTCTTACTGACAACTGACAACCATTTATTCACACATTCACACACCGACGGCGGAGTCGACCACGCAGGGCGACAGCCAGCTGGTCAGGAGCAGTCAGGGTGAGGCGTCTTTCTCAGGGACACCTCGACACTCAGCTAGGAGGAGCCGGGGACTGAACTAGCAACCTTCCGGTTACCAGTCAACCCGCTCTACCTCCTAAGCTATACTGCCGCCCCATAACAAACCCCAATGTAGGCGTCCTGCCTCTAGGCATCCTGGTACCAGAAGGCAACACCTGCCCTTTAACCTGCTCCTTAACGACCCGCATTTGAAACCATTCACTTAAGCACCGTCGGACAAAAGCATCTGCTTAAGTGACTCATCGCCTCGCAGAGTTAAAGTGGAGAGCTGTGAGCATAATGACGGTCATTTGGGACTAGTCCGTTTAGAGGCTTTCACTGCAGTGACAGATGGACGGATAGATTGATCTGATCAACAGTCATACCGTTCATGTCCTCATTGAGGTTCACTCAACAGTGACGCCAACAAGATGGGACCTCGTTCAATTGGGTGTTGGAACGAAACTATCCCAATGAATGGAAGGGCGTGCGCGTGCGTGTGTGCGTGTGTGTGTGTGTGTGTGTGTGTGTAATTGGTGTGTGCGGATTGGGAGAATGCAGAAACCGGCAATGGCCCCCAGGGTGTTGTTCAGAACGATGGGGGCCTCGCCCTCTCTGAGGCCCGCCCAACCAAACCGGGAACACGACAAGCCTCTGCAGGGCTGGAGCTCTCTCCCCAGCCCGTCGAGCGGGTCTGTCTGTCTGTCGGTCTCCCCACGAAGCAGCACCCAGTACTTCCGCCCTGGCATGCCAACAGTCGTTAAGGCGTCGTTGTTGTTGTTGTTTTTATAGTGGAAATGACTCCAGATGAGAAATGCCAAGAGCGTTAAACCTGCCTGGCTGTCCTCTGGCTGTGAGAGGGGAGAGTTACAAGCTATCGGCCCAGTGATTAGAACTGAGAGAGATTTTTTATTAAACGTATAAACACAATAACCATTACCGGTGAGTTTTATAGACCACGGAAAATGTCATTTAAATTACAACAAAAAAACAGGAAAATACAACATCATTTTACATTGCCCACGGCTTTTCCTGATGGTGACTTTATGTCGTGTTAATGCTTTGGACGATAGGACCCGTACATTCTGTCGAGGCCCCCCCCCCCCCCCGGCCTGCCTCTCTCTCTCTCTCTCTCTCTCTCTCTCTCTCTCTCTCTCTCTCTCTCTCTCTCTCTCTCTCTCTCTCTCTCTCTCTCTCTCTCTCTTCTCCCCCCCCCCCCCCCCCCAACACCTGATCATATCGTAACGTGCAGGTGTAAACGTCCTTCGAGGCCGCTTACCTGAGGTGTCCCACATGTTTAACTCGATCCTCTGCTTGTCGATCTCGAAGCTGGCCGTGTAGTTCTCAAACACCGTGGGCACGTAGTTCTGAAACACACAGACATACACACCCCAAGGCGGAGGGTACGTGTTTATGCCACCAAATGCACTCGACAGCCGACTGTTATTTTCACTCTGTTGGATTTGATCACTATTGTTTCACTTGTAAATCGTGTTCGAGCCATTACAGCACATATAGTCTGATTTATAATGTAGCCTACAAACGCCCATTAAACAGTATCAAGTGTTAAAGTCAATAGGATAGGATATATCTGCGCAGGCTATTGTAGATTGCATGTTGTTTAGTCATTTTTCAGGACTAACGACAACTTAAAATTTTCTATTTTCCAATTTTAAAAAGTAAGGTTTGTCTGTTATTGGTTCGGAGGCAGGAACAGATACGTAGGACTTGTACTCCTCGTAGTTTGTTGACTTTAAGTGTCCAGATCATCTGTGTGACCTGCGCCTTTGCGCAAGCGATGCGTAAACGGCACATCCATAGGCTACTCCACCACCAGTCGTTTCTCAATGTTAATTTTTATATTGTTGGATAAATGTTGAATTTGTATGTATCAAGCAGTATCTTCTTAGTTCTTACCTCTGGGTACGAGTCTTTAGCAAAAACGTGAAGGAGCGCCGTTTTTCCACATTGCGTATCGCCGACAACCACGATCTTACACCGGCTCACTCCCTTCCCCTCCATGGTGGCCCTTTTTATTAATGACTATTATATACTTTGACGTTGCCTCCTTGTCATTTAGCTCTCTACCAACTCGGATAGTTCCCTCTTTGTGTGCATACAACAACAAAAAAACGCCTATAAATCCAGTGGGTTTGATTCAGAACTTTCATTAGGCTGCTGTGCGCCACCTCCGGGATGCATGCTGTACGCTGCTGTCCGCTGCGTGTTGTGGTCGGTGCATGAGGGCTGGTCTGGGATTTCGTCTTTCGTGTGGATCCGCCCACAAAGCCTAGGATAGCCAACCATTTGGGTTTTACGTCACGTCAACGGCATTCAACCTGTAACAGAGTGAAACTGAGTTCAGGTAGACCTACATTGTTATGAAGTGAAATTGCAAACATAACACATTGTGTGTGTGTGTGTGTGTGTGTGTGTGTGTGTGTGTGTGTGTGTGTGTGTGTGTGTGTGTGTGTGTGTGTGTGTGTGTGTGTGTGTGTGTGTGTGTGTGTGTGTGTGTGTGTGTGTGTGTGTGTGTGTGTGTGTGTGTGTGTGTGTGTGTGTGTGTGTGTGTGTGTGTGTGTGTGACTTTACCCAGAGCTCTGGCTTTCTCTTCTGCCAAACTGGCGTGGCTTCCCCGTGCATTTGGCACTATCTGGTGGTCAAAGTACCACATTGCAAGACTGAAATGCTTTTGCACTCCTGTAGTCAAAGTCACTTTATTGTCAAGTATTTATGTATTTATGTATTCTGTATTTATTATAGCAAACAGTACATATATAGGTGATCTTGTGAAGCCTTCACTGCAGGGTTCCTAACTTGAGCCCAATTATTTTGTACAATATTGACCTATAATGATAGGCCTACTTATGTAGCTGTACTTGAGTTAATACAAATTCACAAATGGGGTAGTCTAATTTTTTATTTATGATTCCAAATTTGGAATTTAACTTTTTCTAATTATGTTAGACTCGTGGTTCAGGGTGGACCCTTTTCATGGAGAGTTGATGGTTGGACAACACTTATAACACTCATTATTGGTCTGCTACTCTTGTGTACCAGGGCATGAGAAGTAGACTTTTCTCCACTAGTTTAGTCTGCTATCTGTGCCCTGGCACATCAAGTAGCAGACCCATACTGAGTGTTATGGGCGACACCTGGGTTTGGATTGACCCAAGAAGATGCCTCGGTTAAAAACTCTCTGTTGCCAAAACCAACGCAGTTGGGCTCACCAACCAGAGCTAAATCATTGACTGTTTAGCTTAACCGACTTAACAACTTATGAATGGAATGTTTTCCACAGCAACACGCAAGCTCACCGTGACATAAGAGTACTTAGTGTAGACATGTAGGATTTAGGAGTACTTTCTCTAACCCCTGTTTGTTTGAGGACATGCATACTTCTCATGGGGTACAGACAGACGCTCCAAGCGACTGAAGGTTGAGAGGAAGTGATGAGTGATGACCACGCGTCTTCACCGAGCTTGACGTTTCCTGTCCTCAAACTGTGGCTCACCACTTCCTCTCAGATGTCACCCGGGGTCACAACCTTGATGCAGTATATGACATACAGAACAATGGTTAGTGACTGAGGTTTTACAGTAAGGTTTCAGTGTAGATAGAACATGAGGTTTAGGGTTCAATGTGTGAGTTTAAGGCTGGAATGTATCGGCCCTGCTGTCCATATGACTTTTTGGTTCACACATCTGAGTTATTAATAGACGAGTGCGATGGGAGGTCAAAAACCATTTGAGGAAGGAAGAAAGTTGGTGGCGAACACATGCCTTTCACATGCCTTTCACTAAATGGAAATTGCCATATTAAAACTCTCTCTCACACATGCACACAAACACACACACACACACACACACACAGAAAATAATATGAGAAAATTATCATCACATAATCAATAAGAAGTTGCCATTAACAATTATCCTTGTGCAGCTCAAATTTTGATAAGTTCAAAATCAAAACAGATGACTGCGTGCAGTCATACAAAACGTTTCAATGTCCATTTCTTTTGTATTTCATCATAAGAAGAGGAGAGTGGGTGCCCATGTGTGCAAGGGGCCCTGGATTAGCCAGACTATTTTAATTTTTTCTTAAAATAAAAATAAAACTCGACCCCTATTGGCCCATAACAAGAATCATTATAGAATTAAGCAGCTGTTAGGGTAAGTGTGTGGGCCGTGGCATGTGGCCAGGTTCAAGTTCAAGTCAATTTTGATAAAAATTTGGTAAAATAATAAGTCACGGCCACTGGGGGTTCCTCGCAGACTTTCCACCACCCAACCACCTGTGACGCCTATTCCTGCTCCACACGATCCTAATCCTCCTGTGGGGATCCACCGCTCCGGGTTTTGACGCCCACCACTCCACTCTCTCCAGCTCATTTGGTCGCGATGCCAGAAAACCACCCAAATCAGTCCGCTACTTTCTGAACGGGCGCACGCATTTCTCCTATTCCTACGAGCAAATGCTTCTTCCCACCAGGGACATCTCAACACACTTTTTTGGTTTGCACATCCACAGAAAAGACTGTCTGTGAGAGTAGTTAGTGTCTACTTTTAAAGCGACAATATAGTAACAACCACACTCACTGACACTACATCACTACAGCCTATTCGCAAATAGTCAAAGGATATTGCCCTGCATCATGTCAAACGAAGAAGCACCGATCCAACAACAGCAAGTGGACATGGAGAAGACCCCAGAACCCGCAGACCCCAAACCTGCAGAACCCCACCCGACTCCAGCCGAGGAGCCCCAGCAGCCAGCGGCGCCCAGTGCTGACGATGCCCAAGAAGAAAGCCACACGTTCCGCGCCCTGGTCCTTACCGGCCACGGGGGCTACGACAAGATCAAGCTCCAGGTGAAGACCCAGAGGATGGCGGCGGGGAGCGGCGAGCTGCTGGTCCGGGTGAAGGCGTGCGGGCTGAACTTCGCCGAGCTGATGGGCCGCCAGGGGCTGTACGACGCGCTGGCCTCCCCGCCTGTCACCATGGGCATGGAGTGCTCCGGGGTGGTGGAGGCCGCCGGCGAGGACGTGGAGGACAGGAAAGTGAGTCTGGATCAGCGTTATTGTGTCGTGTTTGTGTAGTCTACATTTGCAAGTTATTTTCTGGATCAATGTTATTAGGTCATGTTTGTGTAGTCAACATATTTTCTAGATCAATGTTATTGTGACATGTGAATATAGACTACATACATAGGCCTACAAGTGGTTTTAACAAGGGAAAAGTGGAAGACATTGTGTGAAAGTTCAACTAGGTTCTGTTAGAAAAGCTGGATGAAAAGTAGTACATGGAAGAGAACAGCCCCACCCAAACATCCATCTGACTGATCGATGGCTTCATGGTGTGTTTGTGGTCTGTGTAATGGCTTAGGCGGTAATACTTGTTGCACATTTGTCCTTAGACTGCAGTCAGCGTTTCGGGAGAGAGTATTGAGTCTGCTCTTTTTTGTTTCTTTTCTGCTGGATAAGACTTTTTGCAGCCAAGTGTGATGTTGTGCTTTTAGTGTTAGTCAGCCTCTTCTCACCCACAATCTGCCTGATGTAAACAGACCAATCTTTACTCAATGTCTAAACACCCTCTGTTTAAAACCAAATATGTCTGCTGTAACGCTGCCACTAACGTTGACTGTTATAGTCCTAATCATTGTTGATACATTCATTATTTTTGTGAATGACAGGATAATAGCTTCAACTCAATTGTGAATATCTTTATGAGCGTGTCCACAAAATATTAAACCATGTTTATTTTCCAATTCATAGTTTTATACGCTCAATTATGAATTTAGCATTGTTATTAAAGACTAAATGATGAATTAATCATTTCTATAATTGATTAATAGATAATAGCAAGTGCGCATCATAATAATCACCGGTGATAATGTATTGAAGATTATTAATTTGCTAAGAAGTGGTGAATCTTTCAGCGTTGTAATACAATGATCAGTAGGGGTTGGTCGAATTAGTAATTATTCTAGTAATTGAAAAGCACAGGATCAGCTCTGCTACAGACTTGACCTTTGAATACATAATAGATCTATGTCTTTCTTTTCAGGTGTGTGTGTGTGTGTGTGTGTGTGTGTGTGTGTGTGTGTGTGCCCATTCCTTTCATCCATTTCTACATTCTGCGTTCTACATTCATCCATGTATCAGTCCTTTGTAGCCAAGGCATCTTAATATGAATTCAGATGTGTCCTTAAGGAGCAGGTAACAGCCAGCCCTAACCCCTAACCCGGGGGGGGGGGGGGGGTATGGCATCTTGCTCTAGGAGGCTGACAGGGAGGTAGGCTGTGGACATTGGGTTACGGCCCCAATCAAGTGCCCTAACCTAGACTATCCAGGCCAATAGAAACAGACATATAGTAGTCATATAATCAAATAGTCACTGGCACCTAGGTTTATATCCCCCAAGCTGTGTGTGTGTGTGTGTGTGTGTGTGTGTGTGTGTGTGTGTGTGTGTGTGTGTGTGTGTGTGTGTGTGTGTGTGTGTGTGTGTGTGGAGAAGACGCCCTGTTTGGAGCCTCATTGTCAGCTTGGAATCCCCCCCTCACCTCTCTCTCTCCTATAATTCATCAACATCATCATCAACCCTCACCAGACTCCTATCTCCGCCTCCTTCCTCTCCATTTATCTCTCTCCCTCCCTCTCTCTCTCTCTCTCTCTCTCTGTCCCTCTTTATCTCTCTCTCTCCCTCTCTCTGTCCCTCTTTATCTCTCTCTCTCCCTCCCTCTCTCTGTCCCTCTTTATCTCTCTCCCTCCCTCTCTGTCCCTCTTTAGCTCTTTCTCTCTCCCTCCCTCTCTCCCTCCCTCTCTCTGTCCCTCTTTATCTCTCTCTCTGTCTCTCTCTCTCTCTCTCACTCCCTCTCTCTGTCCCTCTTGATCTCTCGCGCTCTCTCTTTCTCCATCTCTATCTTTCCCTCTCCTGTCTCACTCCCTTCTATTCCTCCCTCCCTATCCCACTGTCCTTCCTCTCTTCCCTCTCCTTCTTTTGTTCCCTCCATGGCCTCCTACTCCTCCTCCGCCAGGAGTCCTCAGAGGGGAGCGCTGCATTCCAGCTCGTGTTGTCATGAACAGCTGGGCCCAGACACCCCCGTGACCCTAAACTGCGCCATTTGCTGCTAGTAACTTCTAACTGAACCCTTTACATTTAACAACTCGTTAACAGCTACATTGGACGTGTGCATGTGTGTTTGTGTGTGTGTATGCATGTGTGTGTGTGTGTGTGTGTGTGTGTGTGTGTGTGTGTGTGTGTGTATGCATGTGTGTGTGTGTGTGTGTGTGTGTGTGTGTGTGTGTGTGTGTGTGTGTATGTGTTAGTTTTGTAGATGTGTGTGTTTGTACATGCATAGCTGGGTTAGTGGGTTTATGTGTGTGCCTTCAACAGGAAGTGTATCTGACCTGGTGATGCTTAATCCCTGGTAACAGGAAGTTGGCTCACTCTTCCAACCATTCAGATCTCTTTCCTGTGTCCTTGGTGTGTCAGCCGGGTGAGCCTGATTGGTGATGCATTTATATTGGTGTTATTGTAATCACTATACACAAGAGGTCATACTACATGTTCCATGAGTCAATTGTGTGCAGGAATGTACACAAGTTAAGTTTTTATTAGAATTTTGTCGAAAGATTGTACTTCTGCCTTCAGCAGATTAAAAAAAAAGAAGCGCCTAGTGGCGACGTGTTGAGCTACGTCTGGTCGGTGGCTGTGAGCCGCGCGTGACAGACGGTTAAAGAAGATACCGATGGTCGCAAGCCTGTCTGCTCGTCATAAAAAACTGAAATATCAACTGGTGACAATTTTTGTTTCTGCCTTGACTGGTCTCTTTCCACTATACTACACTGGCATGGTTCGCTCCAGTTCTGTTCGCTACAGTGCGTTGGCCCAGTGCGGCTGGGATTACATTCCATTAGAAGATGTGTTGAAGATGTGTCTTTAACTGATGATACACTTGTCTTGTGTCGACGATGACACAACACTCACACTTTTATTGCCTATTTAGTTTTATATCATAGCCTAGCAAGAAATCGGATTGTTTTGTTATTTGCATTATCAATATGCATTTAATATATTTGGGTGGTTTTAGATGGACGGCGAAACACAATGATATCCGCGATGATGAATTCAGTTTGATGTTCAATGCTCCCAGTTTTTTGCTTCCTAATCGAATTGATTCCTCATCTCGATTTATGGACTATTAGACCTGTTTACACAATGTCCTTGATGTTAGGGAAAAAAACATGTTGAAAACATGTTTACAACAAGACAAATCCGAACCAAATCTCTGCTATTTCAGTGAGCGGCATTGTTTTTTGCAAGAGAATATCGTCAAACTCACCGCGGTGCGCTTCTATTAAACCTTCATTACCATTTTTAATAAGGTTTATATAGTTACAAAGGAACAAACAAATAATAAAGAATCAAGCGATTGAGAACTCCAGCCATACTCTTTGTGCATAGAGATGCGTCTCATACACAAGAACATACAGTCATACAGAAAATCGTTTTGGTTCCCTTCCACATATGGACTAACTGCTCTTCCGTACTCTTCAAGCAGTTCAAACAGTCTGTGGTGTCATCTTTCTAGACATGTATCAACAAGAAGCAGTTGTGACGAATGATAATATACTATACGATACTAACACAGACTTCCCATTGGCCAGTCTGACAAATGGCTTTATTGTACACCTCACACTACAAGAGCTTCAACAAAAATATCTACAGAGACCACAGGGGCAATATCAATGAAAACATTCAGACCGGGGTCCTGCCAATGTATGCCGCTACCGTAGTGCGAATCAATAGCAGAGTCTATCAAATCGTGCTACCCCAGCAAAAAATGCTACCTTATGTGTTTGGTAGCGTATTTGATCTGTAGACCAATTGCCTCTTTCAAACGATGATCCCACTAGGCGCAGACTGGATCTGGAAGAGGGGGATGCAATCATGGGGGCTCTCACACTACACCACCAAATCAGAGCTGCCAACCTTGTTATTTCGTATCGAAGATTGGTTTGCTATGCCAATTCAGCTGTGTATTGTAGAGTATGCCTGGTATTACAATACAGACAGAAAGACATATGCAGTAGACAGACCTATCAGATTGACAGGGTTTATTTGACCTCAGGGTGAAATCAGGATCTAATGGCCATCTGAAGGCTTGTACGTCTACCACCGGACATGTTCAGGGTCTCGTTGACTTCCTCCAGCTAAGATTGACTTGAATAAAATATGAAGCCGCAACTTATCCTGAGGACATCGTCAGCGGACTGAAGCATCTGCAGACAAGGCCAGACTAGACGAGAAAACACTTCAATCTTTATCAACGTCGGTAGCAAGAAGACTGTTGGCATTGTTATGTTAGTCTTATTGTTTGAAAGGAAAATAATCAATAAGAAGTTAGCATTAAAGGTATAAAAAAAAATGACTAGACCTTTGTTATATATGTTATATATTTTATTGAGTTGTGTACCCCCCAAATTGTGTTAAAACCCAAATTGTGTCCCTTTATTAAATATCCCAAGGTAATTGTGGGTTAAACCGATCAATCATGTCACTTCCCCTTGACCCCTTACTTCCGGGGAAAAGTAATCCAGTGGAGACCTAATTATTCATATGATATTTCAATCTTGAGCTTACTATGATATGCGACAAGTGGCTCATGCCAGCCACCAAGCTGATGTATATGTAACATTGTCATAAAGTAATTCTTTGTATGAATGTTTTCACCACCAATAACAGCTTAGGCTACCCAACATCTCCCTATGTTAAAGGACAATTCCGGTATTTTTGACACCGAAATTTTGACTATTGGTCCTGGCTCATTCAATCGCCCCTGCCCCAGAATGACTGGCTATGGGCATTCATAAACCTGTTCTTAAAACAACCCTAAACGTTTGTTTTCAGAAATGTGCAACTCACCGAGTGGTTAGTGGTGTTCTTTGATGTTCCAAATCAAGTATCGTAGCAAAATACAGTTTCTGTTGTGTTTTATTTGGCATTTTGTAAATCCATTGATTTCTGTTGGAAGACTCATTGCTCGTTGACTGGAAACGGAAAGAGGGGCTGGTTGTAGTCTTTTCGCTCGGTTCTAGCCCTACTGTTGAGACAGAGAACCGAGCGAAAAGACTACAACCAACCAAAGGTAAACAGCCCCCTTTCTGTTTCCGTTTCCGGTCCGGTTTCCGTTTCAATGGGATTTACAAAATGCCAAATAAAGCACGACAGAAACTGTATTTCGCTACGATACTTGATTTGGATCATCAACGAACACCACTAACCAATCTGTGAGTTGCATATTTCTGAAAACAAACGTTTAGGGTTGTTTTAAGGGACAGGTTTGTGATTGCTCGTAGCCAGCTATTCTGAAGCAGGCAGGGGCGATTCTAAATGAGCCAAATACCCGAGCCAGGACCAATGGTCAAAATTTCGGTGTCAACCACTCTAGACAAACCAGAAAGGGGGGCTCAATATTCAAAATACCAGAATTGTCCTTTAATATTACGTTAACTAACATTACTTAGTTAACATAAGTTAACTAGTGGCTATTCCATTAGAATTAAATGGCATAATGTGAATAAAAGTGACTAAACTTGAACGTGAACGTTTTTTTGGAGTTTTCTGCCTGAGACACGTCAGATAGATTCTAACCGGAAATGTTGGTGAAGACAACAACTCCTATTGATCCCTCTCTGTTTCACAACATCCTCAAACAAGGTCTTTGAATCTGCCAGGGCTAGAGATTCGATATTCAATGCTAAGAATGTAAACACACATGCGCGCACAAACACACACACACACACACACACACACACACCCTAATGCAGCTCTGTCTACCCTTCATTCCCCTCCCTCCCTATCTTTCCATCTCCCTGTCCTCACCTCCCACCCCTCACTCCCTTCTCCCCCTCATCTCCCCGCTCCTCCTCCCACATCCATCCCACCCCTCCCATTTTCCAATCTCCCTCTCCCCCCCTCGTCCCTGCCCCCCCCTCGTCCCCCTCTCTCTGCTGCCACAGGCTGGCGACCGGGTCATCGTGCTGAGCAGCAGTGGCCTGTGGCAGGAGCTCGTGGTGGTGGCGGCCGACCAGACCTTCCTCATGCCCGACGCCATGAGCTTCCAGGAGGCGGCCGCGCTGCCCGTCAACTACCTCACCGCCCACATGATGCTCTTCGAGATGGCCAACCTCCGGCCCGGCAAGAGCGTCCTGGTCCACATGGCTGCAGGTAGGAGGCGCCAGGAGGTTCTGGGAGGCTAGGGGGTGCAGGGGAGACGTTGTAGAACGCTAGGGTTCAGGTAGGAGGCTATAGTACAGGTAGGAGGCTATAGTACAGGTAGGAGGCTATAGTACGCTAGGTACAGGTAGGAGGCTATAGTACAGGTAGGAGGCTATAGTACAGGTAGGAGGCTATAGCACGCTAGGTAAGGTAGGAGGCTATAGTACAGGTAGGAGGCTATAGTACAGGTAGGAGGCTATAGTACAGGTAGGAGGCTATAGTACAGGTAGGAGGCTATAGTACGCTAGGTAAGGTAGGAGGCTATAGTACGCTAGGTAAGGTAGGAGGCTATAGGATGTAACGGGTCAGGGGGTAGACGTTACAGGAGGTTAAAGGAAACAAGGCTGCAAGGTTGTCTGACGTTATCGGACACTAATGTGCGATAAGGAAGTTATCGGACGTCCCAGGATGTTATAGAAGGCTCAGAACTGAGAGTACTGCAAGGTAAAGAACGTAGGTAAGAAGTAGAGCGGAGTTCCTCCTTCCATCGTCTGCTTAATGCTGTAAATGTAAATGTGTAAGGACGTTATAGGAGATAAGGTACAGAGAGGAGGTTAAATGGCACTAGGATGCAGCTATGAAGTTAAAGGATGTTAAAGGAGGCTAGGCACAGAGAGGAGGTTACGGACCACAGCAGCCCGGCTGTTCTCCTGCACTACACCACTCCTCCACACCCTGCAACAGCAAAACACGGGCATCAGGACAGCTCAAATCCCACCCACCTCCCACCGGAGACTGAAACTCATCTGTTCAGCCTGCATCTTTGCTCTTGGCCCCAAACTCATTTCAAATATTGCCCTGTCTCTTTATTCGGTGTAGCACTTTAGGCAGTATGCTTATTCAATGGCTTTTTATGGACTTGCATGATTCACACACTTCATGGGTTGCGTCTTCGTTATTGAATGCACTTATTGTAAGTCCCTTTGGAGAAAATCGTCAGCTCATTACATCTCATGTAACGTAGGACTCGCTGGGTGAAGGTAGGACTGGAAATTTAAGTAGTGGTTGGGTAGTAGTTTTGGGTTCAAAACCCACGTGTTGAAGTCTAACTGTAGGCACATTAGAGCAAGATGCCCATGCCTTCTAATTAATGACACAAAAGAATCCCTTTGGGTAAAAGTGTCTGCTACATGACTAAATGGTAAACTGGTAGGTCTGTAGGCTGCAGGTAGGAGGTCAGGCAAGAGGCCCACAGACGGTTTCAATGGCAGTTGCTTGATTTATATTGTATTATGTGTGGTACAGGTATGCCAGAATTCAGGGACTTCTGGTGACCTTTAGACTGTGAACATGATGCATTATACAAACAAACATAATTGGCACCTCAGGGTGGTGTTTCTGCTTGGCGGAAAGAAAGAGGATGCAGGCCAACCACAGTTCTGAAGTGGTGTGTGTGTGCGTGCGTGCGTGCGTGCGTGCGTGTGTGCGTGCGTGCGTGCGTGCGTGCGTGCGTGCGTGCGTGCGTGCGTGCGTGCGTGCGTGCGTGCGTGCGTGCGTGCGTGCGTGCGTGCGTGCGTGCGTGCGTGCGTGCGTGCGTGCGTGCGTGCGTGCGTGCGTGCGTGCGTGCGTGCGTGCGTGCGTGCGTGCGTGCGTGCGTGCGTGCGTGCGTGCGTGCGTGCGTGCGTGCGTGCGTGCGTGCGTGCGTGCGTGCGTGCGTGCGTGCGTGCGTGCGTGAATGCAGTATAGATCATGTACTCTTCTGGTCAGTTAGAACATGGCCTGGTTGAATATCCTGCTCGTCAAGCCATTGTGGCCACTCAAAGCACTTTCCACCTAATGTCAAACACACTCCCTCCCACACATTCCCAGAAGGGGCCTGGCAGTCATCCACCAGCTGCGGCACTACCTGGTCTATGGGTCTTATTCACCTAGTGGCCGTCTTAGTGGTAGCTGGTGGAGGGGGACGGAGGGTGGATTGTACTACTGGTCTCTGATCTCCTGTGCCTTTTTGTTGTGTCGTTTCTTCACACAATTGAAACAGAGATAATGGCCTGGAATGATTCCAATAGCATCCAAATTATTTAATCAAAGGCATTAAGGGAAGGATTAATGAAAGGCCGGTTTCATGTTCCACTGTCTAATGCTTTCTGCTTCTCTAATCACGCGTCTAAAATGCGACCAGTTGTCCACACATCAAGTGAGCTGCCAAGAGATCATAGGTGAAGTTTTTTGCGAGAGCCGTGTGTGTGTGTGTGTGTGTGTGTGTGTGTGTGTGTGTGTGTGTGTGTGTGTGTGTGTGTGTGTGTGTGTGTGTGTGTGCACGACTGTGTGCGTCTGTGTGTGTGTGTGTGTGTGTGTGCGTGTGTGGGTGGGTGTGTGTGTGTGTGTGTGTGTGTGTGTGTGACTGTGTGCGTCTGTGTGACTGTGTGCGTGTGTGTGTGTGTGTGTGTGTGTGTGTGTGTGCGACTGTGTGTGTGTGTGTGTGTGTGTGTGTGTGTGTGTGTGTGTGTGTGCGACTGTGTGTGTGTGTGTGTGTGTGTGTGTGTGTGTGCGACTGTGTGTGTGTGTGTGTGTGTGTGTGACTGTCTGTGTGTGTGCACCTTTGATAACCCGGCCTGTTTGCAGCTCCTATGAAATTATCAATTATTATCAGGGCTACTGTTGCTCTGGCAACCCGTGACATTTAACAGGCTGTTGAATGTTTAACCAAACTCTTATCTGGTCTACTTGTGCCCAGTCTGGCTGTACAATGCCAGTGATGTCACACATACTGACTCATACAGGTATTTTGCCGCCCGACTACCATCGTTAAAGAGTGACTACAGAGTGTACTTTGTACAAGAGTGTGC
This sequence comes from Micromesistius poutassou, assembly GCF_964030765.1. Taxonomy (NCBI): domain Eukaryota; kingdom Metazoa; phylum Chordata; class Actinopteri; order Gadiformes; family Gadidae; genus Micromesistius; species Micromesistius poutassou. The sequence continues at coordinate 12,303,305 of NC_140291.1, forward strand.
TGCCCCCTACAGGCTGAAACCACTCCACCATTTACCATGGGTTTGTTCTCAAATTCTCCCCATTCTTAAAAACGCTCAGCCCTTGATCAATCCGATCCCCAATGCCCTCCCTCCGCTTACCTGTAGGTGCCCTTGAGCAACGCACTCTGCCATTTTCTCATATTTGTGAACGTGTGTCAAAACGCTTTTCACAGAAACCGAGTGGATGCTGCAGACCCCGCTTGTTTCACACCACGCATATTTGGTTCACAGCACGCTTGGCTTGTGTTAGAAATCAACGAGCGTGACTGTTTCCACTCTAATGACGTTCATCTGAATTCACTTGGGAGTGTCTTTGGAAGAGGGGGTCTCCCTAACACACAGGCCTGGATGGTTTGCAGGCGGCGTGGGCATCGCGGCCACCCAGCTGTGCCAGACGGTCCCCCGGGTGACGGTGTTTGGCACTGCGTCGGCCGGCAAGCACGAGACGATCCTGGAGGGCGGGCTGAGCCACGCCATCGACTACCGCACCAAGGACTACGTGGAGGAGATACGCCAGCTGAGCCCCGCGGGTGAGGACCCCAGGGGGGCCTGTCGACGCGTGGCTGTGGGGGTCAGGGTGCTGGAGTGGAGAGGGTGGGAGTGTGATGGGCTTTGTGTTTTGTCACTCCACCCAAAAAATAAATCGACATGTACATCCACGGCAAAGTATATCTATGGCTCGGCAGTGGATAAAATGAATATTTCATGTCACTATTATTATGCTATCAAAAATAATTGCAATTCGCAATATGATGAAGATAAACGTTAAAATATGGCACTAAAACATCCTGGAATCACTTACCTTACATTTTGTTAGACAAAATTTAAGTGTTTTTTATTGCAATCCACTATAATATTCTATATCGTACCATCTGCCGAGTTGATTTGGTTTGTTCCACACTGAGTGGCACAATAATATTTAATGACTAATGAAGACATAATAATAAAATTTATTTTGCGTGCAGACAGGATCCAGGTCTAACAGACAGAACATTCTCTCTCTCTCTCTCTCTCTCTCTCTCTCTCTCTCTCTCTCTCTATATATATATATCTCTAGGACTGGATATAGTGTTGGACCCACTCGGAGGCTCCGACACCAACAAAGGCTTTGGATTGTTAAAACCAATGGGAACCATCGTCGTCTTCGGTAAAACATGCACTAGCGTAACAAAAATCACCCTCTCTCTCACTCTCCGAATGGCCTTTTACGTGAGTGTCTCTCTCTCTCTCTCTCATTGGCTGCCTCAGGTGCAGCCAACTGTGTGACTGGGCAGAAGAAGAACCTGCTGGCCATAGCCAAGACGTGGTACAACCAGTTGTCCATCAGCACCCTGAAGCTGATGCAGGCCAACAAGTCGGTGTGTGGCTTCCACCTGGGCTACATGAAGGACTTCACCCTCATCAGGAGCACCATGGAGACCTTGCTGGGCCTCTACGTCGAGGGGAAAATCAAGCCCCGCATCGACTCCACCTACCACTTCGAAGAGGTCTGAATCTAACAGGATGTTGTGTTTTCTTTGCGTTGTTGTTGTTGGTGAGAAACATTGTTTGTTTGTTTGATTATTTGAGAGATTGCGGAACAGCGCTCTTTAATTGTTAGATGCTTTAAGGGAACTCCTATCTGCGATCTCCACGTGATCTAAAAGATGTACCGTAAATCGATGCAGATTCTTTCTTTCTTCTTCTTTTCTTAATTACATTGTGATTAAAAGTAATACTGTAGTTTAGTCAATAACCTATTGATGGTATTAAGATAAGGTTGATTCACAGCATGTTACGGTGCGATCACAGTCTGTTACCCTGATAGGTTTTCGTTGGCTTTCCGTTGAGTTTTCCTTTTGGTTTTGTTTAACGGGCCTCTATAGTGTTCTAGTGCTTCCTATCTTCTGAGTTTAGGCAGACCACAAAATTATCACCCAGACCTCGAATGCAAACAGTTAAGAATAGATGAATAAACAAATGCAGTGAGCGAGCGTTGGAATGGCCGTCACAAGAATCACGAGAGTCACGCACAACGAGTAACTATTGACCGGAAATCCTCTCCGTCATATAAAATAATAGAAACAACTTTATCAACCAAACATCGCAATGTTATTTCTTTCTCAAAATTACAGAAATGAAAATTAGAGAAGAAAATATTACAATTATATTATTCTGAATACTATAATTATCTTCATTTCTCACTGACCACCTGCAATACCCTCGCGGGCAACGGGTTGGTGAAGACCAGTGCCAGCGCTACCGATAGCGTAGTAGAGAGACCCACTGCATGCGGAGTCGTGCAAGCGCCTTGACGAGCTGGTTTGATCATGCCTCCCTTGACTCCCTGCTGCACCCCGCTCCCCCCCCCCACTGAGGCTGACTAATACTTACATCCAAGAGGTCAACCACACAGGCCGTCACAGTCTGACGCTTGAGTCTGTCTGCTCTGCCTGTGTGTGTGTGTGTGTGTGTGTGTGTGTGTGCGTGTGTGTGTGTGTGTGTGTGTGTGTGTGTGTGTGTGAGTGATTGTGTGTGCGTGTGTGTGTGTGTGTGTGTGTGCGCTTGTGTGTGTATGTGTCTGTGTGTGTGTGTGCGCGTGTGTGTGTGTGTGTGTGTGTGTGTGTGTGTGTGTGTGTGTGTGTGTGTGTGTGTGTGTGTGTGTGATTGTGTGTGTCACGGCACAGTAGGTGCTGGATCACCTGTGTTGCGGATCACAGGAAATGGAAAGCAGAAAAAACAAGCGACACAAACAACATGATTAGGGGGGCGATGAGGAGCCGAGGTGATCCACACCTTCATTCATCCTGACCTCCCTTAAGGAGACGAGGACCGTCGCCCCCGGCGACGGACCGCTGGAGCGGTGGTCTCCTCTGCTATTTCCATCACCTGCCGTCGTCTGACTCTCTCTCTCTCTCAGGGCCGACCCTCCCCACGTCACACGGTTGTTCCGACAGCTGTTGCTAGGCGACGGTCGTTGTTGCCGTGGCATCGGCGATTAGGGGTGGGTGGAGGTGGGTGGGGGTGGGTGGGTTCTGGGCTGGGGGGATGTTTGCGGTTGAGGGGGGTTGGGAAGGGTGGGGGTTGAGTGAGGCTGCATGACTTGTTGCTCGGGAATTACATCGCTGCTGTTATCTCCGTCATCATCTTCTGCCTTCCAGGAAGAAACCGACACAAATAATATAATAGATGGCCTCATTTCATGCAAAGGGCCCTTTCCTGTTGCAGTAGCTTGTTTCAGAAAGAACATATTGTATGGTGTGAAATGTATGCAGCAAGTGAGATACACACATGTTTTTTAATATATTATATATATATTTACAGCGATTTAAATACTGTTGAATTAAGAAGCATTTAGCAACAAAATAATTGATTTATATAATCTTGCCTTTATTACCATCATCTATAAAACGGTTCTTTTCGTGTCTACTTAAATGTTGAGCAAAGATCTAGATTACGGAATCATGGCAACCCCATGACATTTATTTAATCTGTTTAAATACCTTCTTTCTCTCTTTAATCTTCGTCTTCACTTACAGGATGATGGGTTTTTGAAGCCGGTTGATATCCTTTATTAAATGAATTAAGGACGACCATGGGGTATACGTTACAGGAAGTGGTGGAAGCTAGGTGGTGAGATTGGATTTACTTGGAAGTCAATAGAAGCTGCATTTATTTTTTCTCCCTATTGACGTCCATTGACTTCTAGTTGAACCAAGCGGCCATTCTGAGGAGCGATGTGAATCTCTAACCAGTAGTGACGCTTGTTTGAATACAGAGGAAGCCCTTAGAAACCGTAACTATGTTCAAAGGCTTTACAAATTACCTTCACCTGACTGGATCTGACCTCTCTATACCCCCTTCCTCTTGCAATCTAATGCTTCCAGCTCCTCTCTCCCTTGCCCTCTCAAACTCACTCTTATCTGTCTTTATCTCTGTCACTCTCTCTCTCCTTCTCCCTCCTCTCTCCTCAAAGGTGGCCGACGCCATGAGACGCATGCACGAGCGACAGAATATAGGCAAAGTCATCCTCCTCCCTGAACCCAAGAAAGAGGAGGAGAAGGAGCCAGAGAAAGAGGCAGAGAAGGAGGAGGAGAAGCCAGCTGAAGCCTCTGCCGGCCCCGGGGAGGAAGAGAAGGCCAAGCCAGAGGAGGCCAAAGAAGACCAGGGTTGAGAAGGAGAGTAATGGATGAATGCTCCTCTCTCCAACCCACTCCTGGTGCTCTTGACTACCCGTCTGTTGAAGGGGAAGAATTTAACCCATGCCTGTATTTCTATTTGTCAGTATTTTACGAGTTCAGTTGCGTTGTAGTGCAATTTGTTTGTATTGGGTATTGTCCTGAAATACTTTGTATTGCTTGTTGAAGGAATGTTGGTGATAAATGAAGTAAGTAATGCCACAGAGTGTGAGTTTAATACTTATAAGATCTTACCAGTGCCGTTTTGATGTTAAGCGATTCCTGGAGATTTACCACTAATGTTCACCTGTTACCTGTGATTCGTGGTTTATGTGCGTCCCCGGTGGGCGTGTTGGTTTTTCGACAACACAAGCGCAAATGTAATCAAGATACCACTGTATTCTCTCCCGCACTCACCGTTTTGACACTGCTATTGTACTGCTACATACCACTTCTAGATTAGCAACACCTGTGTTGAGAGAATTATCAAGGTATTTTGCCAGAAATATGAGCATTTAAAAACAACAGTGCCAAAGACAGATCAAGCATCAACATTGACAGATCGATGCGGGTCTCAATATGACTGACGTTGTAATGGTGAATATGTTTTGTGGATCTTTATTGGTATGAATTGGTGACAACCTGGATATTCTGTGTTAAATAGATGTACAAAATGACAAAAGACTTGCGACTATGGTTCAAAACTGCATATTAATATGGTGTTATTTGAATCCACTTTATCTTGATCTGTGGGTCATTACAAAGAGAAATTTGTGTTTGAAAAAAGCGTTATTTTTTCAAGTATTATGAAGATGGAATTAAACTGAAGGTTCAAGTGACTAAGCCACCCAACGTACCATTCTTTCCGCCTGACAGTTGCCAAATCCAGATGTTTAGACAAAACAACAGGACTTTAGCGCCATCTAAAGGAAGTTGTGGCATCCATGCCAAGGACCTCTTGGCCGACAGGGGGAACCATAACTCACAATCAAACAAAAACAATCAGCCCCATTGTTCAATTAATCGCATGCCGGCTTCAAAGCGGCTCAGGGCAATGTCTGACTGTAGCCTGTAGGACATGGACATCCACATCCAACTGCAATGTGTTCCAGATGCCTCGGACACCAGCCTTCTGAGTTTCACTTGTGACGTAATTTCCTGTCTCGTAGCACTTATATTCCGAGGGGGTGTGACCAAAAACGCCTTCAAGAAATGCCGCAAGAAAGCTCAGAGATTTCCCCACTTGGACCTCGGAAGGCTGGTGTCTGAGGCATCTGGATCACACCATTATGAGCTGGGAAGTATGGGGAAACATTTTTGTGACGTCGGAAAGTTCTCGTGAACGACATCTCATGACGCTCTGATGTTTCTACTTCCGTTCGGCAACTGGGGCCAGATTTTGATAATAGATGCCGCCTTCAGAACAGCTCGGAGATTCGGAAGCTCTTACGTGTCTTTACATAAACCTTCTCTTTTTCCGAAATAAGAGCGTTCAGGAAACGCCCCTCAGAAGTGTGTAGGCTATGACATAAAATCGCTCTTGAGACTAGACTTCATAACAACAAGTATAGATGCCTGCAGAGGGCTCTTTGCGCTTCTTTGCTGAATCAGATCAATCAGTTATTAGAACTGCTTGCGATGATTGAACATGAGCGTTAATTTATCAGGGGGTTGTTTATAATTGTAAGCAATGTATCGCAATGCAAATGTTAGAATGGCTTTGCCTTTTAATGCTTGCTGCAAGTTCACTTTAGTCTATCAATTTAATGATATTAATTTAAGCAAAATGGGCATCCATTGTTGTGACGTGAACTCGGAGGACTCAGGTTGCTTTACTTCCGCACGAAACTCAGAGCAAAAACTCAGACCCAACAGAGTGTTCAAAGCACTTTCCTCCGAGCTTAAGGTTCGAAACTCCAGGAAACTCTGAGCGTTGGTTTACTAGTGACACGCATCAACATGGCGGAACATGAAAGTTTTACTCAATATAAAAGAATCAACCATCATATCACATATTTTACTATTGATTGACGTTGTAACTGTCTTTTGGCATCGACTTTGCTCAGTTTTAAACGTTGTGTTCTGGTAAACCAGCTCTAGATAAGGGCAAGTGTAGCCTTCCATTCAGTGGCAATACAATGTGCTTCTCATAAATAAAAGCAAAAGGATAGTAGGTGATAGCTGTCGGAAACACGTGTAAGCGTGAGCGTCATCACTGACGAGGCGTCTCGTTATTACCAGGACCATGAACGCACCTTTGAACCACGCTTTGCCAGAGTGATGGCAGTGTGGCCCCGGCAAGTGGACGGGAGTGAGTGATGTAGCAGTTGGATGTGGACGTTCAGTGCTGTGGGGGGGGGCCTAAATTAAGGTTGATAATTATAGTGTAGCAGCAGGTCTGGCTGTGTTCCAATATCCATACTTCCTGGAGTACACTTAAACGTAATAAACTATCCACACTCACTAAGTGCGCAGATTTTCAGATGTCAGTGTTGTTCCAAATCGAATACTCCCTGGTGCACTTACCAGAAATTACGATCGCGACTGCCTCCACGGCTCGTCATCCGCCAAAAACATCCCGCTATAAAAAGCTATAAAAGCTACAAAATGACCCCACCAATGCCGGCTATGTGGAAAATGTGCCGAAGTCGTTCCGTTAGCCATTTGTTTATTTTTTACGAGCTGAGCTGCTGGTTCAGCCTGGCTCTGCCTCTTCCGCTACGTAGCTAAGATGACTGCCGTTGAGTGCGAAAAGTGTACGTCGTTCCACACTCAGCGTTTTGACCGTTTTGAGGGCACCATCCGGGTCCTTTCAGTACACTTCTTTTCTCGCACCGCTCGTAATTGAAACGCCCTACGTACTCAAACTGAGTATAGTACAGGAAGTATGGATATCGAAACACTCCCCATGTCCTACAGGCTGCAGCCAGACCCCACTCGCCCAGGGACTCAAAACTTGGTGGTGTCCAGCCTCGGCAGCATTAGCATGTCGGCATGCTAGCTCATTAGCCTCAGTTGCATTAGCATGTCGGCATGCTAGCTCATTAGCCTCGGTGGCATTAGCATGTCGGAGTGCTAGCTCATTAGCCTCAGCGGCATTAGCATGTCGGAGTGCTGGCAGAACATTGTGCACACAACCGAGTTGGTAGCCTGGAAATCCAGACCCACATCTAGAAAGCTGTAGGGTCTGGTAATGAAAATGGCCCAACTCAAGGGGCGGCACCAAGCATGCATTTGAAAATATCACTTCACGCAATTGGATAACACTACGACCAATCAGAAGAATACAAGGGGTGATGTACCAAGACTAGGTGACGTACCAACCAATAGATAAGACTCTTGTACCGTATCCTGACGGTAAAACCGCAACATACTTTGCACGTGACGTCACAACGACTGGCTGGCGGACAAGAACTCCAGCAACGAAACCTAGTAACCCTACTAACCCTAGTAACCTAATCAGGACGTCGCCAGTTTTACCACACAAACGGTCATTAGGTTCCTCTCAGTCCAAATACCGTCATGATGGAAAGATTAGTTCAACGGGAGCATTTGTGCCAGGCATACACATGGCAAACTGACAAATTAGATATATGTTTTTGTAAGGAATCGCCCTGCTTCTGAAATGCGCGAACATCTCCACCCAGCGCTCATTCCACTGTGCAGATTAAATCGCGCAGCATTCTGTAACAGCAACTGTGCAATCATCCCTGGCCTCACACATTGTTGAAGTCATATGCTGGATGCTTTAATCTTTCTATGTTGTGTTGTTATGTTCTATGTATGTGTTTTTTAGTGAATGATCGGGCTATAATAAGACCATATTGGCTATGTAATCGCGGACAAAGGGGGACATTTCATAGTGGATGGTGGAAAAGTAATATTCAGGTGTTAGGGTTAGGGTTAGGGTTAGGTGTTTTTTTTTTTCCTGTTCCCACACTGTACTCCCTTCAGGAGCATAGTCTGGGGGTTGCCTCTTTTTCTCCTCCCCTCTCCTCATGCTGTACCTACTTTCCTCATACCCTGTCTTCCGGTCCTGTCTACCCCCACTTGTCATATTGTATGTGTGTTGTGTGTATATGTATGGATTTCACTGAACTTGTACTTGTAAACAGTGACAATAAAGGGTTATTCTATCTTAAGGTATTAGGTTAGAGATGGTTATGTTTAGGTATACGGTTTGATATGGTTCGTTTAGGTATGGTCTGATATGGTTATGTTGTTTGATATGGTTAAGTTTAGGTTTTTGGTTGGTTAGTGGTTTAGTGTAGGTATTAGTTTGCAACTGGTTTCATCACTTTTTAACTCATTATTGTTGAGTTACTCATGAGATATTATAACATAGTTACTACTACTACTCCCGTCCACAGCACATGACCCACTGCCAATGAAAGGTTCTGAGCCAATGTAAGCAGAAAGTTTTGCTTAGACGTTTTGGGTAGAGGTGTTGCTGCGCTGTCTCTACAACAAAGACAACGCAGCGATATCAACATGAGTAGGCTCACTGGAGAGACGGTGAAATCCGCGAGCTGCTGACCATCATGGGAGAGAAGGTGATGCAGCCGCATAACGAAGACGTTGAAAGATGGCGCGATCTACGAGAAAGACGCAGAGGATCTGTCCTTACGAGGCTTTTGTCGGGATAAAAAATAAGTGGTCAGCAAAATAAAGAATATGCTGGCGTTTTTGCACTTGTAAATAGTTAATCGCGTTTGTATCCATAAAAAATAAAAACATTCGGGAGTATGCAAATTATTCTAAAGAGGTCTAGACCCCGCCTTCTCCAGTGAACCAAGAAAGCCCGCGCCGTGACGAACGGGGGGTTTTACCCCCTCGGTTTTACACAGGCAACTTGAGATAAGACGGTGAAATTGCCGGGCGTGCCAATCCGCGACCGAACCGGCTTGGCAGTGTAAAAAGGCCTATTTGGCTCACATTGGCGTATAGGACGGGGGTAGTCTTCATATGTAATTGTGTGCGTACATAGCTCCATCTAGTGACGGATTAGTAGGTTACACATAAAGCATGGCAACAAAGAGCCTAGGGAGGAACTGTTGAACCCATTGACGGAAGGGACACTTTGCTTTGCTTTTGGTGCTTGCCAATGTGCTTTGGCATGTTTTTGCGAATCGAGCCATATAAGTATTTATTAGTTTTATTCCCAGACAAACCAGTGGATTGCATCCCTTGCATGTACACTCTTCTGGAAATTCCTCTTCTTGTTTATGAACACATTCCCTCTCACTCACAGGATAGTGCTGTCATGATTATTTGTGTGTCCTGTAATAGCTGCGCGCGCACACACACCCCCACACACACCCCCACACACACACACACACACACACACACACACACACACACACACAATCTCACTCACACACACACACACACACACAGGCACAATCACACACGCACACAGCTCAAGCTTTCGTATTTTTTTTGTTTTTCATATTTGATGTTGAAATAATGGAGAAGACGATTGTTCAAGACAAAGGTGTTTATTTTGCTCCGAATGATTCACCGTCATGTGTCGTCATTCAACCGCGCTCTTGGTACACCAAAGATGGCCGCCGTTGAAGACCGGTCTCCCAATATATAATCAACATATTTCCGAATAAAAACACTCGATGAATTCACCGTTCAGTTAAGCAGCCACAGACACGCTTATCTAAACAAAAACATCCGATGATGAGAAAATACCGATGCCCGTCGCAACATTATCGATCAAGCTACCGCCGCCATCTTCGGTGTACGTCTTGCCGACCAGTCAACGGCGAGCATTTGCCGGGGAATGCCCTCCTCGTCTCCCCGGGTCACATGGCCGCAGATCCTCTGCGCGTCATAAGGATGCGGTCGGCCAGAGCCGGGCACCATCCAAGCCCTCTTCGGCCCACTGCTTGACCATATGTCCACAACCGGTAAGCATTTATGTTTTTGGGTTATTCATTTATCTCGACTCGACGACTGCATTTGACTGTGAATGAATTTGTACGCGTAATATTAATTGCTGAAATATAAATCAATATTAAAACGAGAGCCAACGAGAGGCAGTCGCTCTTCGACCGGGCTGGCGGTGTGTATGCAGTTCAAGGGTAACCTCTCATAAGTCGTAGTCGACTGGCTGTGGATGATGGTGTGGTTAAATTTAGATAGCTTTACGCTTTACGCGGTTAGGAACAATCAGGCGCGCCGGACACTGCAGCCTGCAGTAGCACGGACACTTGACTGGCTGCAGCCCGGCTCCACACACGCAACACCCGGTTCTAATTTGTCCACCGCTCTGGAGGTATTTCAGGAGCGCTTACATGATGGTCGGTGGACCGCGGATGGGTTGTGTGTATGGCATTATGTAACCCATAATAACCCCTAACTTTACAACCCTTAAATAGCTTACAACAATATGTTAAATGTTAAAACGATGTACAATTTTCGTACACATTTCGAGATTCACTATAGGCACTACTAGGCTATTACAGAATCAGATGATATAAGCATATAATAAACATAAAGCCCTTTACCTTTTGACTCCCACTCAACACTCAATCAAACTCACACATGATACGATCAGACGGATAATACGACACTTTTTCAAAGTGTAGCCTAGCCTATAACTAAGCCTACATTTAAAAAAAAAATTGTATTATTTAGGCCATTCAGTCAACTAAACACGAGACGTTTAACGCATTGGTAAAGTCGTCTCATGTCCGTTTAGGCCCACCAGCGAGGTTCTCCACTTATGGTCAAGATATGCAGTGATGCAACTCCGACATGTGCAGCTAGTACACTCAAGTTACACAAGTCTGCCACAGTGAACTCTATATGGAGCGTCAGTCATGTGTTCTTCTGAACGGGATCCCCTTTTTTTGTCAGCTCTGCTGCGAGGCCAACTGTAGCGAAGAGAGTCTAGACAGACTGCTTCCAGTGGGCTGAACGGATCGCAGTGTGTGGGATAAAGTGGAATGTCGGTCTATTTAACCCCCTCAGATATTTACAATGGTTTAATTCCCTCGTTTTTTAGTGTGTAGGCCTATTATCACGTTATGTGGGTGGTTCAAACACATTGTTTAAGTGTTGATTTGTTCTAAAAAATGTGTAGGACACTGTGTTTTTCTTGTTATTTTTTGTTCAACGGAAGGGTAGGGTGGGTCCTGTTGGCTCTCCCTGTGCCTTTTCTTCCTCATTACCTCTCATGTAAACACAACTTACCCCCTGGCGGAGGGCTAAATCCCTCACCTTGCATCGCTGTGACTGACATCTCACCCTCGAGCCAGTAGGCGTACACAGTAACAGTGAACTCCTTGACTTCTTCTTTTCTTCATTTTTGTTGTTTATCTCTCACACCATAATACCAGCTCAGCCTGCATATGAATTGTAAATACGCACTTATCTCGTGTGCCATCACAAAACCCCTATCACGTGGTAACCGTTGCTCAAGAGGACTTAGTGGCAGTTATGTGTTTGGTTTCACCCTGTGGCACGATACGTGTTCCTAATCTTATCATTTACTGCACGCCATGCTTGACGACCACGCCTTTCTCTTCCGTCTTCAGCGAAGGACGAGGCCCCCGTTCCGCTCTGACCGTCATGGCCGCCCCTACCCCGGCCCCCGCCGCCGCCGCCGCCTCCAACGGCCAGCGCTTCCTCATCCTGTTCGACTTCGACGAGACCATCATCGGGGAGAACAGCGACGACGCGGTGGTCTGCGCCGCCCCCGGCCAGCAGCTCCCCAACTGGCTGATGGCCTCGTACCGCGAGGGCCACTACAACGAGCACATGCAGCGCGTGCTGTCCTACCTGGCCGAACAGGGCGTGGCCGAGGACGCCATCCGCGCGGCGCTGGAGAAGATCCCGCCCACGCCGGGCCTGGCCGCCCTCTTCCAGTTCCTGCGCGCCCACCAGCACGACTACGAGGCGGTGGTGGTGTCGGACGCCAACACGTACTTCATCGAGACGTGGCTGTCGCGGTTCGGCGCGCGGACGCTCTTCCGCCAGGTGTTCACCAACCCGGCGGGCTTCGACGCCGCCGGGCGCCTGGTGCTGCGGCCCTTCCACGCGCACGGCTGCGCCCGTTGCCCCGACAACATGTGCAAGCAGGTGATCCTGCGCGAGTACCTGGCGCGGCGGCAGGAGGAGCGCGGCGGCCGGGCCTTCCAGCAGGTGCTGTACGTGGGCGACGGCGCCAACGACGTGTGCCCGTCCCTGGCCCTGGGGCCCGGGGACGTGGTGTTCCCCCGCAGGGACTTCCCCATGCACCGGCTCCTGGAGGCGGCGGCGAGGGGCGGCGGCGCCGGGGGCGGGGGCGGGACTGGGCCCCTAAAGGCCCAGGTGGTCCCCTGGAGCAGCGGAGAGGATGTGGTGGCCTGCCTGCAGACACTGGTGAAGGAGAGATGAGGGGAAGGCTGGGGGTGGGCGCCGTGTGTGTGAACAGAGACTTATAGGTTATAGGTTACAGGAGCAATAAAGAGAGAGAAGGAGAGAGTCTGTGGGTGTGTGGGTGTGTGGGTGGGTGGGTGTGGGTGTGTATGTGTGTGTGTTGGATAGAGAAAGAGAGAGAGAGTCTTGTGAATGAGAGGACACTTGTAAGAGCAAGATAGCGAGGGGAGGATGCTGAAGGAGTGTGTGTGTCAGAGATAGAGGGCCAGAGAGTGGGTGAGGCGAGTACCCTCAGTATATATGCATGATTACATCCCAGCTTACCTAGAAACCTGAAAGATATTTACTAAGACAAATATTATCACAGTATGATTGTATACCCAGCAACCCCCATAGAGATGATTACGTTTTCTACTGCATGAACAAAAAACAACCTGAATCTCCTTTGTAACTACAACCAAGCGAATGGAAGCATTTTAGCTTTGATAATGCTTACTTTATGAGCTTATACAAGTATAACAGTTGTTTACTGTAATACAACCCTTTAAAATCACTCCATCATTTTACCAAAATCAAATATATAATATTCACATTCTACAGCTATTTTCCCAGGTATACGCATCAAACCACCTCAAACAAATGTTGCTACGCTATAAACTTAGTAATTTAGCAAGATGGAATTTAAAATCAGATAAAATCACATCGCCCTTTTGACTTGTCAGCCTTGTATTGAATACTTGTACTCAAGGAATTCATCCAGGACTATTCAGTAGTAGAGGGAGAAATATTGTGAAGCAGTATTGAAATAAGCTCGTAAGGAATGAGAAAGGTTAGAAGCGGTCTATTTGATGTATCCTTTATTCTGAGGTGGGACAGCTTCTAGCCATGGTCTCTGAGGTGTTTGGTTGATGGGGGGGGGGGGGGGGAGATTTCAACCAAATGCCGTCAACCTCCCACTCACCCCCACTTGCCCGTCCTTTTGTTTATAAACATTTGGTCTTTCAAAGCCCCCCCTTTTGGCTCTCAGACAGCTAACGGCCCTCTAAGCATTAGTCTGTCTTCTTTTATGCAGTATTTCTGACCATTTCCCATTCAAATCCTCTCAGTATTCTGGTGGGTCTTTATATTGGTGGCAACAAAGACAGAGAGAGCTGGGGGGGGGGGGGGGGGGGCTTGTGGTTCTTTGGTCCCCCACCCCAAGAAACCTTCACACTGCTACCAGTGTTAAATTATTCATTTGAATCCAAGACACCAAGCATGGATTACAAGCTCAATGCGCTCACATACACACAAGGACAAACACACACACACACAGTACATGCAAGCCTTTACTCTCAGTTTTGACACGTCAACCTGGTGCTGATAATGTGCCAGCCTAATGTACACCGATAGGAGCCACCAGCGAACAAAAGAAACACAACCTCTACCCATGACAAGTGTCTGTCTTTTTTATTCCTCTGTCCACACCAGCTTACAACTCAGTCACAACTAGTTTGTTGGGTTTGTAGACAAACAAAAATGAAAAGCTAGCTACTGTGCTACAGTTTAAGTCGTTGTGGATGAGGTGAGGGAGGCTAGGTCTCAAGGCAGAACCAAAAAGGTTCCAGGTTAGATTCCTTGGTTCCTTGGCTTATGTGTGTGTGAGGGGGAAGGTTGTGTTGGTTTAACCACTGGAGCCTCAACACTGCAAACCCTCCAAACGTAGACATGTTTGGCTTGATTAGATGCTTAGTGTATGTGTGTGTGTGTGTGTGTGTGTGTGTGTGTGTGTGAGACGGGTTCATTTTGCATTGCCCTCCACAATCAGCTGCAGATAGTCTCCAAAGTCACAGAGTGTATATTTTTTTAAATGTCATAGTTCCTTTCTTTGAGGTAGTAGTCAGGTCTATATAAGTAAGTAACACAAACATCTAGGTTGAAGTAACCTAACCTTGATACGTGTTGTATACAATATTTACAGGTAATTGGTAAAAATGTGGTTGTGTTCTTAAAATCTAATGGCCGGGATTACTGTATGCCTGTAAAACGATATAGTAGTATGAATCTGTTAAAAGGAAAGCTTTTATTTTACATTACAGACAAATAAAATAATGTTATAATGTATTATACGTGCAAAAATTACACAAAGTAAAGTGCAAAGTACAACAATTGTATGTACCTGCTTTTTGCTCTTCATTCCTTAACCTTTAAACAACATTGAATTTGCACTCCTTGCTGTTCATGAGAGAAAGGTTAACGAGTGAATATTAAGGTATTCATATTGGGAGTATTATACAAAGATTTGCCTTCGGAACGACGTTAATCCATATTAAGACTTGTTTTTGCTTGTTTGCTTGTGTAAGTGGGTTGTTTTGGCAAAATGGTTCACTGCCGGGTTCATGATCAATTGAAACAGGCTAAACACAAGGTAGATTGCCAGAGACAAAAGATACAATAAATGTGATTGAATAACCCATTGCAAGTGATGAGGTGTATTCTTCTGCATGGACTTTGACCGTCTTGTAAAAGGGAGAAAGCCTCATCACCTTATCCGTAAATTATCTGTGAATGAGGAAGCTAAAGGTCAGGAAGCTTTAGTGTTTATGGTGCTCCACCTATAAGGACTCGACAAGGGACATTTGTTATGACTTGAATTGACCTGTGTGTACGTGTGTGTGTGTGTGTGTGTGTGTGTGTGTGTGTGTGTGTATGTGTGTGTGTGTGTGTGTGTGTGTGTGTGTGTGTGTGTGTGTGTGTACACTTGTAAGTTCTGCAAGAACCATTGCAATAATTCATGTGACATTGTGGTGAAAACAACAAAAGGGAATCACTCGTCTTTGGTCATGTGTACAAGGTTTTTAATGTACAATGCTAATGTGTAATGAAGAAAATCACCAATCTGGGAACTCCCTATTTATGTCTTCAAGCTCATATTCTCTACCAGGGGGAAAACACACACTAGGTATTCTGTAATCAATCACATGTTGCATCAAAGATCATTATGGATTATTGATTGATTGATTGGCAAACATTTGTACTGGGTTTTAATAAGCTTAAGTTGCCAAAATATAACTATGGCACTTTCTACCTTGATGTGTCTGTGTACTGATTGAGTTTTGTGCAATAATTTCAGTGCAGAATACTTGACATGCATGTTGAGATATTCGTTGTTTGCTAAATACACTCTTGTGAACGTATATTTGCAACCTGAATTGCTTTACAAGATCTTTATTTATGTTCCTTTTTTATTTAACGGGCCACAAACAGTAGGCAACTAAAATGTATAATCATGACACACTAAAAGGCTGTATTATGAAATGATGAATAATTTATTGAAATAATATGTTTGTTTAATGACAGTTGTTGATATCATATAGCAATACAGCAATTGTTTTTAGACTTTCCATCTTCTTTAAAGTATGGTTCTTTAGCAAAAATGAACAAATGTGTGTCTGTTTAAAATATATCACTTTAATGTAAAGGAATTTAAGCCATTACCTAATTAAATCCCTTAATCCCATGGTGGCTGGTTTCACTGTTTCTTTATTTGTTCAAAATAGTTTTCAGAATATAACGTTTGTGTGTAGAGTGTGTTGTTTGTAAAAATACAAATCTTAAGAATGTATGGTAGTCAATGGTCGGGTAAGGGGTACCTCGAACGTGTGAAAAGTGGAATTAGGTTATAGATAATTTAATAATTAATCTATTTTTCTCACTAACACCTTTCTCACACACACATATATATTCTGAACCGAAGGGGGACGCCAAAACATCGGGGGCGCCCCGGTGATTCACCTGTGAGTCCTCTCTAAAAAAAGAAAATACTTCCCAGGTCCCTCTTTCTTTAGCCCAATACGCGCTGCAGGCCGCGGCTGCAGTGATGACGCTGGCCGTCTGCTGCGATGCTGCTGATGTAGCCTGGCTGCCTGGAGTTGGATGTGCTTCTGATGACAGCCAGTAGGCTAAAGTTATCCTGCGATTCAGCATTCTCCACATGGACCATATAAAAACGCTGCCTGCTTCGTCTCTCCTCTGAACTTGTCAGAGGACATCGCAACAGGCCAAACTCATGTCTTGTTGTCTGTCCGATCAGCAGGAAGTCTGTCGACTAATCTTAAATCTTTAACCTCAATCGATTTGACTTGTGTCTCTCTGTGTGTACGTCAGTGAGTCATTTGGCAGTGAGTGTAGGCTCACGGCATCCTCTCATACTCGAACAGCTAATAGTGACTGTCTTTCTCAATATGCAATTAATTAATTAATTGAGACCTCTGCTGTCTGTGTGTCTGTATTTGGGAAAGTGGTTTGAGATAACTTGTTGTCTAATCCAGTTATCAATTATTTAAAGGAGAAGTTAATTGGAGTATAAAGCGCATTCGCGAACAAGCGCGTATACGCACACACACACACACACACACACACACACACACACACACACACACACACACACACACACACACACACACACACACACACACACACACACTATAGATGATATACATATTTTAGATATAGAATACAGAAATATATTATTTTTATTTCACTTTGAAATGCATTCACATGACTTGATAATTAATCAATTCATTCATTGCTTGGATTCTCTCCCCTCCGCTGATACAGACAGTAGGCCTGTTAGTATGTCCTTCCCTCGCCCCAAACACACACCCCGCAACCATTAAGACACTTTTAAGGGCCAATGTTATCCGATAATTGGCTTTGGGGGATAACGTCATTGATTTCTCCCCCATTCAATTACTGGCCGAGGTGAAACATAACTCGGTTAAGAGACTCTGGGCTACCAGAGAGAAGCCAGTCAATGGCTCCTCGATCATGTCAAAAAGCCTCCCTCGTTGCTCGCCATTGCTCATCGGCATGCATATGTCTCCATCGGCCTCCTAATTCTCCCTCGCTACATGCACGTGGAAAATACAATACAGAAGGAAAGAGAAGTTGTATTTCATACCTTCCAGAAAACTTTTAGTTAGTGTGTGAAGGACACACGCACACACGCACGCACACACACACACACACACACACACACACACACACACACACACACACACACACACACACACACACACTCTCTCTCTCTCTCTCTCTCTCTCTCTCTCTCTCTCTCTCTCTCTCTCTCTCTCTCTCTCTCTCTCTCTCTCTCTCTCTCTCTCCCCCTCCCTGTAGGCTCCTAAACCCCCCTCAGAGTTTCAGTGGGAGCGGCGGTGGGTTCTGGGCTGCCCACGGTGGTCGGGGTAACATTACTTACTCACCACTCAGTCAACCGTCGGGTTGAGGCTTCACACTTTGGAGGATTCTCGCTAATTCACGTTTTAAAGTGTGGCTTTAGGATAAAACCCTTCCCATTGAGAAAGAGGGGCAGAGATGATGGACCGTCTCCCGGGACCCTGCCAGGCGGTGTGCTCTGCGAGGTGATAGTGATAGTGTTGTCGGGTCCAGATGTGGTCGGACTCGGACTCGGAGGAGCCGGAGACACCGTGAGGACGCTGGGGTAAATACACCTTCTCTCCTTTGAAGCACACGTTTCTTCTCAGCGATCTGGTAAAAGTATTTATTTTAGATGGACCAGACCAGACCAATGTGTCAGAGAGAGATGTAAAATATAATTGAATATAATTAATAAATATAATATAATTGAGTCTAGCTAGCTGCAACGCTGCTCTCAGGTCGATAGCTCAGGTAACTTAATTTTTTTATTCGTCAGCTTTGCACTTTCTTTTACAACTTTTAAACTACCCTAAAATGTACATGTAAAACTCCCATGTGTGCATTAACGTTATTTAGGTGTGACTCATAAACACAAATTCTGCAACTCAAAAAAATAATACATAGCCTATATATACACAACAAAGCTAGCAAACATCCTCATGTCGATATGTATCTGAACGTGTACGCCAAATAGTTTGTTGATCAATCAAATCATCATCAAATATGTTTTTTCTCGGAATAAAAGTTTAAAAACGAACTAAAAGAAATGTCAGACAGCAACGTTGATTTCTATTCGTCTCTCGTTGTTTCGTTTTTAATACTTTTCCTTTGTGTTGAATTGGCAGGTGCTTTAAAATGTCTTCTGACCTACAAACACAGGCAACCCAAAAGGCGTAAAGGTAAACAGAACAAGGTATTCAAATTCTGCCTTAAAGCACTATCTGTCTATGTATCTGTCCATCCCTCCATCCATCCACCCCTCCCTCCCCCTCCATCTTCCTTCCTGCCTCCCTTACCCCCTTCCTATCTCCCCCCCCTTCTGTCTTCCATCCATATTCTGTCTTTTCATGGTGCAAGTTTCAGGAGTTTGTTTATGATTCAAATGAAAACAGACATCTCACCTTACTACCAGTCAAGCTGTGTGACACATCTTAGAAACTCATTCCACAGGGAGTGGGTCACGACACATTGACATTAATTTAACATTAAGCAGAAGCACACTTCATGCTAAAAAAATGCACCATTGCTTTGTCTGTGTGTGTGTGTGTGTCCTCACACACACATGGATCTGTGTGTGAGGATAGTTAATCAACACCAATAATTCCGTTTCATTCTGAAACAACATCGAGAGGGGACATATGATTTAGAGGTATAGTGGTAGTGTAAGTGAAATATACAACAGATAAAAAAAAATGAGACCGACATCATAATCATTAAATATATAAAATAAGATTAAACAAACCAAGAATTCTGCAAGTGTCCCCGAGAATGTGAAAAGTAAAAGAGCAATGGAATGAGTCGATTTTTTAACGAAAGAACCCTTTTAAAAACCAGAGCTGTTATGTCAGGGAACCTTAACGTGATACTCAAGCTGAGGTTTATGTCATAAGAAACAATTCCCCCATCCTCTGTTACTGTCGGTATATCTGTACCCTCCCATGCTTGAACTCAGGAGAAAGGAAGTGAAGTATGTGATTACAAGGCTTGTCATTAGCAATGTAAACAGAGCCCGCACCATCGGCATGTCTTCTTGGCTGGGACATCCCAGCCCTCTACTTTTTTATCTAGCTTTCAAATTAGCCGAGCACCCTAGGCTATAGAAGGTGTTGTTTGGATCTGTTCATAAACACTGGCTGTTTTACTGTATGTGTTGAGGTTACTCCAAATAGATTGCTAACAATTTGACCCTGAACATATCCTGCAGATTCCATAACTACTGGGAGACTGGGACCCCTAATGAATATTGGAGGTGCAGCCATATCTGAACTAACGAAAAAAACATTGCCCCCCCCCCCGTGTGTGTGTGTGTGTGTGTGTGTGTGATTGTCCAAAATACTTGCGCGTTGACATGAGCCTGTGTGTATATAGGTAAAAAAAAAAAACACAAACGAAATCAATGAGAATGGTGGATAGAATGTGACGTATTGCTCGCTACCTCCCCTGCACCTCTCGTTTTGAATGGAGCGCATGACAGTCAATCTTTTGTAACAATCCTGTTTTGGCTCGTCTTCGCTTGTGATTCTTCTTCTTGTTGTGTAACTGTTCCTCTCCTGTGGTAGAACACTGGGAGTGGTAACCGTTACTGGACGAGTGCCACGGTTCTAACCCACGAAGAAGAAGAACATTCCGACCTTAGCGTATGCCACCCGGCCCGGTTCTGCAGCCTGCAGCTTCCCACAGCGGGTTGTAAAATAACTTAATTGATGTTTGGACCTTTAAAGAAAACCAAGGTATGGAAAAATGCCTGTCTTAACGGGACGTCAAGCTGAGAGAGAAGAGGCCTGGCTTGTTCACAGCATGCGTGCTGATGGAAATTAGTTTTTATTGAATTGTATATTATACAAGAGGTTGTAAAGATGTATTCACGATTTTGGCTTGGTCGATTTAGCTGCCTTATGTTTTGAATTGGTGGCAGGATAATCATGGCCAGTGAACAAATGCACGAGGGGGAGGGGTTCTTAATACAGGGATTGAAAAAAACATCCTCAGAGTTGTCGGGTAATTGGAAGTGAAAAGAGAGATGCTAAATGCTAAATGCTGAAAGACTGATGGGGTGAAAGGGTACTTTACATAAAAGGGCTCAACAATAAGGCCCGGGGCAACTAAAAAGCCACGTCGGGCAAATAACTATGACAACCCTGCTTGCCCGTTCAGGGAAGTGAAGGACTAAATGAAAATAAATAAATATATATATCTTTTTTCAATCCTTTTTCCCTATCATCTTTTTTCCCGATAAAGTTATCCTTATATTGCCCCCTCCCCTTGCCCACGTCGGATAATGCTTGGTGAATTATTTGATATATTTGAATGTGCCGTCGGCCAATCAAAATTGAGACGGCGAGACTGGGGACAGGCAGCTGTAGTAAATAGTAGAATTTAGACCCACTGGCCCGACCTGGCAAGTGGAAAAAAACTTTAGCGTTGAGCCCAGGCCCCCAGGAGCAGCGCCTACTTCCACAATCCACCCGTGCTCAGTGGCCAAGCCTGATATTGCAGTTTTTTAGCGGGTCTGTGGACGGGTCCCTCAATTCATTTGGCCCAGAAGTAGATATCCCCGTTCACTCCAAGTTCCACTACAAGTGGGGAACAGGATTGTGTCCCTGCAAATTTTCTCTGGATATCAATCAAAGGATCATAATTATCTTTGGACCATGTACTATTAAAATGTAAGTTTTCTCTTTTCAAAACGCCACCGCAAGCGTTTTATTAGCCGGAGAAGGAGGGGCAGCTGAAACAAATGCTGAAACAAATGTTGTTTCGGCCGGGCCTCCGAGAGGGCTCAGTGCACGTATAGTATCACATATAGTGAATAATTGGGGGGGGTTAGTAACTTATACTTCCATGGTCGGTAAACAATGCGACTGTGCTCGCTCAGACCTCTCGCTTATGATGCTACAATGCTAACAATGCTAGAGAACGAGAATATTTCTACATCCAGAACGTCATGCACTAGGGCGTGGCTAGGCTCCCATGATGCGGAAGCAATTCTGTCCTTGATGTCGCCCTGCGCCACTGAGCAGTTTCCATAGGAATGAATGGGCGCCATGTTTCAATCCAGTGTCCATTCTTTATCGGTCCATGATTGAGCCCTGCATAATGTTAAAATGCAATGTTCTTCTACAAAGTGACACTGAGGCACAAACAGAAAAAAAGTGGGTTGTAAATGTTTCTTGCCGAGGAGCAGACGTATACATTATCTGAATCGGAATGAATTTCGGGGGGGAAATTGTGCATTTAACATGGGCAGAGTTGCTCATTAGCAATTTTTAGCAATGGAAATAAAGAACAAAGAACAAAATGTCTGAAGCTGGAGCAAATTGAAGATTTACCTCTCCAGAAGAGGTAAATACATACATTTAAAATACATCTCCGATACCAGAACATCTAATACTACAGCAGGACTAAGTATTAACATCTCTCCCTGTCAGACAGTAAATAGTTTTTCTCTGGTGTGCTCCTTTAGACAGACAGTCCCAAACAGACCGCTGGCACGTGAAGCGTTACACAACACGGCCAGATGTGCGCGTCTCGGAGGCGCGCGACCACTAATGTTGCTAGTCGTTAAACAGATCAGGCCTCCATCAGCCAATATTCGTGTATTTATTATTATTTATTTTCAGTGGTCAAAAAGGCAGACGGGGAAGCATGTTTAGAAAAAGTATGGGGGTAGTGCTGAGGAGTCCAGAGAGGCCCTCTGCGATCTCTTCCCTCTGAATTGTTTATTCTAGTAGTGTCTGTGTGCATTGTACTGAATATGCCTCCAGCAGTTATACCAAAAGTACAATTCAGAGTTGTGCTGTCTTGTTGCTAGCCCTTGTGTACACCTGATGCTTGTGCTGTGTGGCTAGACAAACAGACAGCCAGGCCGACAGATATGATAAACAGAAGGGCAAGCCAGAAAGCAGTTAGCTAGCGAGGTAGGGTGCTATAGACACTCTACCTAGCTAGCTTCATTAGCTATCCAGTTTCAATGGCTATCGGGAAGTCACTTAGCAATATGATGTCTGTACGTTGGGCATCTGGTCAATTTGTTCCTGCAGATGCTTTTCTAGGCTAAATGAAGCTTCAAATCGAGTCTGGTCTTCAGTGTTCTCTCTGGCCCCCTAGGGAGTCATCCATACTGCCAACTGTTGACAGTTTGACCTCTGAGACATTGTTTTGCTTATTCTAACATATGTTGTCTCATACACAGTGGTGCGGAAACATAGCTGACCTGTGACCCCCCCCCATTTTTAGATCTGGTAATTCTCATGACCCCCATCTTCTTCCATCCATGGTATTTACTATATCAATCGCATCCGTTGATCTCTACGTCTCAGTGATGGTCTGAACCATGGCATCACACCAAGCCAAATAGTTGCTTGTCATTAGACTCCAACCATAGACTGCAAAAAATAGGCATCTCGAGTCCTTGACAGCCCAAGTTGGTTAGATCACAAAGTAAATGGTAAAATGAGGACTGGACTGCATTTATATAGCGCTTTTTTAACCAGTGGCCACTCAAAGCGCTTTACAGTATTGCCTAACATTCACCCATTCATGCACACATTCATACACCGACGGCGGAGTCAACCATGCAAGGCGACAGCCAGCTCGTCGGGAGCAGTTAGGGTTATGTGTCTTGCTCAGGGACACCTCGACACTGACCTAGGAGGAGCTGGTGATCGAACTAGACACCTTCCGGTTACCAGCCAACTCGCTCTACCTCCTGAGCCACATGCCGCCCGTAATAGCTTGGCTGACCGGAAGCCATTTAAGCAATATCACACGAGAGGGAGTGCTTCTGAATATCAGCACGGCTGTGATTCGGTCGTAGGTACGAGGCCGTAGGACGAGTGCCGAAGATAATCACAGCCGTGCTAATATTCAGTACAACAGCACGACCTCGAGTGTGATATTGCCTTTATACAACAGTTCCTCAAGCACCATTTATTAGTTAATAATAATAAGCAACAACAGATTATGATTTGTTTGTTCATTAAAGGGACACTTCAACTATTTGCATTAACCTTTGTATCGTTAGAAACCCAGTCATATTTTTTAATGGTCTTGCATCATTCCCTAATTTTCCCCTGAGATGGGAGGCGAAAGATCATGAATATTAATGAGGGGATAGCCGGAGATTATCCAATCACGTTGGTTTAAATCCCTGATCCAATCCAAAAATGCTATAATCCGTCACGTGACCGCAGGGTAGGTAATTTAAATTGTAATGTATATTAAACTAACGTTAGTCAAACGCATTTCTATGTATAGGGTTAGGGTTAGGGTTAGGGTTAGGGTTAGGAGTCAGTGTTAGGGTTAGGGTTAGGGTTAGGGTTAGTCCAATCCTAGCGCTTGAGGCAGGACGACTTTTACTGGATTGCGCCTACGAAAAACACAGTTGCAGACGTGAGAGATCTGTATCTACCTCTAACACTTCCTGCTTTAAATGACACGATTTTTGCGTCATTTAAAGCAGGAAGTGTAAGAGGGGGGGGGGGGCTCTAAAAAACAAGCACTAGTTCCTCATTTTCAAACCCGCCTATAGGGGTTGGGACCCACTGACGCTACAGACCTTTTACAGATTAGTTCCAGTGGGTGGGACTTCGGGGTGTATTGTATAAACAGTATACGAGTACGAGTAGAGAGTACGCCGGTGTGAATTTGCCTTACAGTATTGATTTTGACGTTACCGTGTGACCAGTAGATCACACGAGCGCTACACGCAAATTAAATTCCGCACCTGACCTCGCTATAAATTTATACCGACGCCGACCCGCACCCGAAGGAAAATTAGACACATTAGATGGAATGCCGGGGAATTACACTATCTGGTGTTGGCGTGGTGCTTTAGATTGCAACTACTGTGGATGGATTTAGTTGACTCCTCCGCTCCTGAATAACATATCCAGCAATCGCAAAACCCGTGACCGACCCACGCTGTTCAGGCGTCCAACCCGACCCGCACCCGTGTCCGACACAGTACATTATTTTTCACTGTTTTTTTACTATTTTCACTATTTTTCACTGAACTGTTGCCAAGCAACACATAAACACACTAGCTTGGTACTTTGTATAGGTCTACATAGACGTTACGTTACGTTCCCTTGGTCCTCTTCTGACGACCATTCATAATTCAACTCAAATGTTATGCCTGGAAACATGTTCATCTTTGCTGTGCAAAGTTAGTTGCAATCTAAGCTACATAAAGACCGTTAATAACATTAACGGTTATGAGAACACCCATAAGGCGGAGTGATACATGTATAGTTAAAAGTCCCAGTGCTGTTATACTCTATATCAGCACTCATGGAAAGCCTCTTTTCCAATCAAATTACTTGGTTGGAACTAACTGTTGTATAACCTATTATACAGTATACACTACAGCATCCAGCCTTAGACTAGCCTCCACCTACCTACCGCTAACCACCTAAAGACTGTTTATCAAGAACTACATGCTTGTTTCTACTGCCTGAAATTCATCTCACTTGTAGAGGGTTAAATGGTTCCAAACAAGAGTTGCAGTGCCCTTGTGCAAAACACACCCATCTCCAAACTGCCTCTGGATGAGCTGTGATGTGGCCTTGCGGTTTGACACAAGCTAGATAGTTAGATGTTGTTTTCCTCAGAGACATCAATAAAGTTTTCTCACCCACTCAATCCTCCACCTTTGAACAGCGCACGCAAAGATCATGGCTTCTTATGTCCCTGCCCCTGAACTGGTCCAAGGTCCATCTGTGTTGGGATCTTGATGCCTGGAGCTTGTGTGCGGTTGCAGTTATCTGTGTGTCAGTGGTGGTTACGATGCTTGTGTTCGTCACACTGAGCCTGGGGCAAAGAGTCTCTTCTGGATGTAATGGTTGCAGAGAGGTTGACTGAGTGATGGCGTAGAGAGAGTGAGAAAGAGAGAGAGAGGGATGAAGAGAGTGAGGTTCATTGAGGTACAACAATCGCCTAGGTCACATTGTTAGACAACTGATAGTTATTGTTGAAAAAATACAAAAGGGTTTTGAGAGGAAAGAGTTAATTCTCGCAATGGTGCACACAAGCATTTACAACAGATATGTGGTACACAACAACATATTTTCAGACAATGTATATCCGCCAATATCATCCAAATAATTTGAGATGGGGGGGAATAAAAAGATGTAATTTCAGTATTGGTAGCTTCAGTTGTTTGTGCTATTTCATAAAAAAACAACAACGATATTTAATGTTTGCCAAAACGGCCACCCTTGATATTGGCCCATGTCAGTAGTTTATGAATATGAATATTGGTATCAGCCAAGAATGTTCATATCCCTAATGTTTTCAACCAGTGGATTTCTTTTTTAATATTTGCATTTAACCTATACTAATATAGTGTTGCAGCTACAGACGTCGCCATGGCAACAAAATCACAGTGTCAGTGAAAGGACTGTCTGACAAATCAGTTTGTATTCTTCATTACATTCTCTGTACAGACCAAACAGTCACACACACACAGACACTCACACAGACACAGACACAGACACACACACACACACACACACACACACACACACACACACACACACACACACACAAACAGTCACTCACTCACTCACCCACTCACTCAATCTCTTATACACACACACTCACATCCACTCCCCCACTCACTCCCTCACTCAATTTAATAAACACACACACACACACACACACACACACACACACACACACACACACACACACACACAAACTCTCACGAACACAAACACAATGCAGTGTAAAATTCTACTTGAAAGCCTTTCGGCCCCTAACATTCTCTCACAAATTACCACGGTTACTTTGCATGCCTTGATTGGCTCTCCATCCTAGCCCCCCTCCCCTCTCCTATTTAAATACAACTACAGTGTATTGACTTTGAACAGACCCATGCCTCAGTGGAAGGCCAATTTATCACGTCAAAATCAATTCACTTAACTCTAATGTCTTTGCTCTGAGGCTCAGGCTCACCTCCTCAATGTTAAAGCAGACCGCCTGTGTTTGGCAGCCCCTATAGCCACAGTGGATGCCTAGCATCCAGCGCTTGTCTGTTGTGTCAGCATGCTGCTTCATTTCATTCCATCTGTTGGTTAACCTCAGGGTTTCACTTTAGCGCTTGGTTCTCATACTTGAAGCACCAATTGGTTCCAACGACTAAATGTTATGTATGCAATGGATAAGTGCATTGTTGTTTTCTGCTCTACGGCACCTGTTACTGTAAGTGTAACCTGTAACATTGTTCCCCCAAATTTACATTTAGGGCATTTAGCAGACACTTTTACCCAAAGCGAATTATAATTAGTACATTTGTCAGATGAAGGTGAGACAATATATCGCTGTCGGTACAGTAAGGATGTTCATAGAACCAAGTGCAAAGCACTAACAATCGCTAGGGTAACCTATTCCCAGTATACAAACAAAGGTAGGATAAGACTAAAAACTAAACAACACTAAACAACGTTGTTTGCGTCAAGAAGTGAACATGGGTATACCTACCTAACTCTCAGAACAGTTTTATGTCACTGTGTATAACCGGATGGGTTTCGGTTGGTACCCTAAAAAGTGCTGAGGTTTGGCACCAAGCTCTGCACTAGCACCTGCAGACAATGCTGCATGACAGTTAGATAGACACGTGGCTGGGTGTGTCTTGCACTCTATGATTTCTGATAATAATATAATGCGGAGCACTAATATGCATACAGGAAAAGCACAAGTTATGTTCATGATGTTGACGACTGAACAGAAACATGAGCAAACAGGGAACATATTTGTGTATGTGTGTCTCTGTAGTGTGTGTGTGTGTGTGCGTGTGTGCGTGTGTGTGTGTGCGTGTGTGTGTGTGTGTGTGTGCGTGTGTGTGTGTGTGTGTGTGTGTGTGTGTGTGTGTGCGTGTGTGTGTGTGTGTGCGTGTGTGTGTGTGTGTGCGTGTGTGTGCGCGTGTGTTTGTACATCTGTGTGTGTGTCTGTGGTGACAGAGAAAGCATTCACATGTGCCTGTCTGGGTACATGCATCCGCATGCCTGCAAAAGAGAGTGTGTGTGTGTGTTTGTGCAGGAGGGTGGTCTGTGTGTTTCCACAGGTTGATAAGGTGTGGTGGTCTCCTGGCCTTGATAATGGTAAGCATGTGTCTCCCATGGAGGGATGCCTTGTTAGAGACGGAAGTGTGGATCTGTGCGGCACACCCAGGCACATACACACCAGTTTATACACCCACACGTTTATAACACACACACAGGCACACACACACACACACACCACTTTCGACACCCACAATTTTATAATACACACAAAGGCACACACACACACCAGTTTATACACCCACACATTTATAATACACACACAGGCACATACAGACCAGTTTATAGACACACAAGTTGATAATACACACACAGGCACACACTCACCAGTGTATACACCCACACGTTTATAATACACATGCAGGCTCATAGAAGCACATACACTTAACTTGGTTACGGCGTTTTCTGCAATGCTTTTGTGGTGTACTGTTTGACCTTCATGGCAAAGCAATTACATTTTGGATACAAACGCAACATACACACTCTTACCCTCCTTTTTTGTGTAACAGATTTCAGGGACTGTGTCTTATTTTCTACTCTCGTTCTCTCTCACACACACTTCTAAATTCCAAGTTCCCTTTCTCTCCCTCTCTCCAATCATCACGTTCTCTCTCTTCATTCCATCTCTCTCTACCATCAGTGTCTCTTTCTCATCATAGCCTTGCTTTAATACTATCATTCCAATTGAATCATTACTAATTAAAAAAAAAAAAAAATAGTCAAAATATAGTTTCTTGTAATTATCAAGAGTTTCAATTATTACAATAGTTATGCAGATACCAATTATCCAGAACCCATTTTTGAACTCTTTATTGATACGTTTATTTATCATTACTTTCCCATTGTTATATTTAATTCCTGTAGTAATTATTTATCCATAATAAAGTGGGGAATATAATGTTTAAAGGTAAACCTCGGCCCGCATGAGACAGTAATAATGTTAATCCAGATGCTATGCACTAATCTTCAGCCCATTATTTTATCTTCGACAGAAGTCCTGCATAGCGCAAAAGCTGCTTCCATCCCTGTCCCATTCCTTCTGTGGCTCCTTCCTTCCTTCCCTCCCTTCTCCATTTGCTCCTCCCTTGCCTCCTACTTTCATCTCTTCAATACCATCTCCCCTAATTTCTTCTTTACTTCCCCCCCCCTGCTTCTTCCCTTGTGACACTTCCCTCTTTGCCTCCTCCCTTCCCCTGCTTCCACCCCAGTCTCCCCTCCCCTCTTACTCTTACCCTACCTTCCTTCCTCCCCTTCCCGCCACCATGAGCTGGAGCTTCCTGACCCGCCTGCTGGAGGAGATCCACAACCACTCCACCTTCGTGGGGAAGATCTGGCTGACGGTGCTCATCGTGTTCCGCATCGTGCTCACGGCGGTGGGCGGCGAGTCCATCTACTACGACGAGCAGAGCAAGTTCATCTGCAACTCGGGCCAGCCGGGCTGCGAGAACGTCTGCTACGACGCCTTCGCCCCGCTCTCGCACGTCCGCTTCTGGGTCTTCCAGATCATCCTGGTGGCCACGCCCTCCCTCATGTACCTGGGCTACGCCGTCAACAAGATCGCCCGCGCCGACGACCGGGCGGGCGGCGGCGGGGACGGGTTGCCCCGGCGCCGTGCGCCCAGGAAGCCGTACCTGGGCTCCCGGAGGCAGCACCGCGGGGTGGAGGAGGCGGAGGACGACCACGAGGAGGACCCCATGATCTACGAGGTGGCCGAGCTGGAGAGCGAGGGCGGAGGCGTCGGCGGAGCGGCGGGCGGGGCGGACGGCGGCGCGAGCGGGGGTGACGGGGGAGGGGTCAAGGCCAAGGCGCGCCACGACGGGCGCCAACGCATCAAGGAGGACGGGCTGATGCGTATCTATGTGCTCCAGCTGCTGGCGCGCTCCCTGCTGGAGGTGGGCTTCCTGGTCGGGCAGTATGCGCTGTACGGCATGGCGGTGCCCGCCACCTACGCCTGCTCAGGCCCGCCCTGCCCGCACACGGTGGACTGCTTTGTGTCGCGGCCCACGGAGAAGACCATCTTCCTGCTCATCATGTACGCCGTGTCCCTGCTCTGCCTGGCCCTCAACTTCTGGGAGATGCTGCACCTGGGCGTCGGCACCATCTGTGACATCCTGGGCTCCCAGCGCTCCCAAACGCCCCCCAACGACGAGGCCTCCCACCCGTACGGAGTGGCCGGAGGACCGGCGACGGAGCCCGCCTACGGGAACGTCCCCTTCGCCTGGAACACGCCGTCGGCCCCGCCCGGCTACAACTTTGCGGTCAAGCCACTGCTGGACTCCAACGAGTACCAGGAGCCGGAGCTGCAGCCGCCTCCCCCCGCACTGCCCTTCACCGACCTCACCAACTCCAAGGCGGCGTGCCAGCAGAACCGAGCCAACATCGCCCAGGAGGAGCAGCAGCGCTTCAGCAACGACCAGAACCTCCCCAAGACCGGCGGCGGTGGCGGGGGTGTGGGCGACGGCTGCGGAGCCCTGCGGAAGGAGCTCCACCGGGCTCAGAACCGGCTGGAGGCGGCCATCAACGCCTACGGCCAGCAGGAGGACTACAACAAGAACTGCAGGTCCCACGGCAACAAGGCCAACGCGGGGGGCCGCAAGCAGCGGGGCGTGTCCCGGCCGGGATCGAGCCGGGCCGGTGGCAGGAACCAGGGGGGCAGCAGCGGGAGCAGCTGCAACAGCAAGTACGGAGAGGTGAAGGGGTCTGAGTGGATCTAGGGAGGAGGAGTACAGAGAGGTGAAGGGGTCTGAGTGGATCTAGGGAGGAGGAGTACGATGGGCTGGAGGAGGAGGAGGTGAAGGGGTCTGAGTGGATCTAGGGAGGAGGAGTACAGAGAGGTCAAGGGGTCTGAGTGGATCTAGGGAGGAGGAGTACGGAGAGGTGAAGGGGTCTGAGTGGATCTAGGGAGGAGGAGTACGGAGAGGTGAAGGGTCTGAGTGGATCTAGGGAGGAGGAGTACGGAGAGGTCAAGGGGTCTGAGTGGATCTAGAGAGGAGGAGTACGGAGAGGTGAAGGGGTCTGAGTGGATCTAGGGAGGAGGAGTACGATGGGCTGGAGGAGGGGGGGGGGAGAGGAGGTGCGGGGTCCATGGTAAACACGTTCATTTAGATATAAGTTAACCCTGTCCAGTGAATATTTGGCCACTAGCCGGTCATGCTCGGCATTGTTCGGTTACGCGGGACTTGTAGTGAAGTGTATGCAACCTCAACTCAGTGTGAAATGATGTTCATATCCAGAAGTGATTGATGTGCCACAAACACTCCAAAATATACAATGTTAAGATGTCAACATTTTGCAATATTTTCTAAAATCTTTCAAAACAAATTGTATTATTATATTCTAATATTATTTTCATGGTCGACTTGGGACAAATGGCCCTGGATGGTGACGTTTGTTTTCTTTAGAGGAAGGAAGTGTGTAAAATGATAAGAGACTCTTAAACTCCCTTTATATCACACACATTTAGTAATTTAATCCAAACCTATTTCCGGGGCATTTCATGTTTAACCAAACAGTTTTCAATTACTTATATAGCTAATTGTATTGTAACTAAACTATTGTTACAGAATTTAGGCCATTAGAACTCAAGGAAGCATAATGTTGGTAATGTTGTATTTATTATTTTTGTATGGTGTGTTCATCTGTGTGAAGACATTCAAGTGTTAATGGGGGGGCTATGCTGTTATCCAACGTGCCTTAAGTCAACTGCAACTGAAAGAGTGATATCATTTGGAAACCACATCCCTAAAACCCATACGCTATTTTATTTGAAACAAGAGAAGACACTCAAACACAAAGACAACGCTGCCGTTGCGTATTACACAATTGTACATCGTTCTTCTGTTTTGACGTGCAATATAATCGTACATATAAAACTGAACGTTTATTGTCATCATATGAAATCAAATGCATGAATAATTCCTTAAAAATAAGGTATTATTATAATTGCTGTCAAAAGTGCCATAAGAAATGTGTGTAGTTTTGCTATACACAACATATCATCCATGATGTTTTGTTTAGCAAGCTGTTTTTGCGTGGAAAGCTTACATTATGTGTCAAAAATATAATTGTTCTGTATAATATTCTGTTTTGTGAGCGTTGAACCAACTGAAACCTCTCATTGTTGCCCCAAACGAGAAAGAGGCTCTTGTGACCAAATGTTGTCAGCCTTTTGTTTTGATTGATACTTGTTCCCTATTTTGTGAGGATCCTTTAAGTTACATTTCTGAGTTAATGTTATGTATTGTATTGTAAAAGGTCTACATTGATGTTATCAAACAGGCTGTTTTTAAATGTAGTCTGTTCAATGTCAAATAGCTTTTTTACAGCGAAGCAAGGAATTTGTTAATTCGCTCCTTAAAAAATGTTTATTAAGGCCTTGTTTACATGAAATTGAAAGCATTAAAGAAAAAGGGAATACATAATGATCCAGGTACTTCTGACTTGAGTTTATGTTTCTCTGATGTATTTAGATTGTAAACGTTATTAAGGGTTGTGCTGTTTTCGGTATAAGAAAGTCATTTATTCTGTTGAAAATAAAAACTGCATGTGTTGTTTTTCAAGGGCATTCATAAATAAATTTATTCAGCAGGAAACAACGTGTGTGATCCTTTGTTGCCCAACCTCCACGAATTTAATGAGAATGTTAATCAATCCCTGGTAAACAGATGGAAATTAGTGTATTTACTTAACAACGGTGAATCTAATTTCAGTTATTGATTACATTACAGTTATTGATTGCTGAAATGTACGAATTTTTCAGTACAGATCGGATAGAAGAGTTGGTGTTTTTTGTTTTTTATAGTGTGTTATTTTACATCGGTAGAAAAAAAAATCTGTTGTCAACATTTATTTTCGCTTCTTGGTTCCATTTATCGACGCCTTTTGGGCCGTATAATACCGGATGTGACGTCAGCTCGGGGCTTTTGTTTTTAAAAAGCGGCGGTTGCTCCAAACCAGCCCGTCGGCTGTCTGTTGTGCTCCTTAAGTTATATACTCTTCTTAAGTGAGACCAGCCACCAATATCCCATTTGGACATAACACGAAGTGAGTATCAACGGACGGGTAGGACACCAAACGTCCCATTCTCTTGCTAAGTGAGGTGTGTTACCTTAGCCTTTTCAACAGGAGCTAAGCTAAGGGCTGTTATAGTAGCCTAAGGGGAGCTAAGCTAAGGGCTGTTATAGTAGCCTTCATAAGGGAGCTAAGCTAAGGGCTGTTATAGTAGCCTTCATAAGGGGAGCTAAGCTAAGGGCTGTTATAGTAGCCTTCATAAGGGGAGCTAAGCTAAGGGCTGTTATAGTAGCCTTCATAAGGGAGCTAAGCTAAGGGCTGTTATAGTAGCCTAAGGGGAGCTAAGCTAAGGGCTGTTATAGTAGCCTTCATAAGGGGAGCTAAGCTAAGGGCTGTTATAGTAGCCTTCATAAGGGGAGCTAAGCTAAGGGCTGTTATAGTAGCCTTCATAAGGGGAGCTAAGCTAAGGGCTCTTATAGTAGCCTTCATAAGGGGAGCTAAGCTAAGGGCTGTTATAGTAGCCTTCATAAGGGAGCTAAGCTAAGGGCTGTTATAGTAGCCTTCATAAGGGAGCTAAGCTAAGGGCTGTTATAGTAGCCTTCATAAGGGAGCTAAGCTAAGGGCTGTTATAGTAGCCTTCATAAGGGAGCTAAGCTAAGGGCTGTTATAGTAGCCTTCATAAGGGAGCTAAGCTAAGGGCTGTTATAGTAGCCTTCATAAGGGAGCTAAGCTAAGGGCTGTTATAGTAGCCTTCATAAGGGAGCTAAGCTAAGGGCTGTTATAGTAGCCTTCATAAGGGAGCTAAGCTAAGGGCTGTTATAGTAGCCTTTACCACAGGAGCTTAACTAAGGTGTGTAACATTAGCCTTAATAACAGGAGCTTAACTAAGGTGTGTAACATTAGCCTTAATAACAGGAGCTTAACTAAGGTGTGTCACATTAGCCTTAATAACAGGAGCTTAACTAAGGTGTGTATCATTAGCCTTAATAACAGGAGCTTAACTAAGGTGTGTTATATTGGCCTTAACAACAGGAGGTAATCTAAGTTTGAGAGAACTTGTATTAGCCTTCAAAACACGAGCTTAGCTAAGGTGTGTGACTGGTTCGATGACTGCATGTTTTTATCATGTAGGTCAGAGCAGTTTACCATGCCTGCGTGCCCTGGTCTTTATACATAATCCTGCATGGTTTATAATGGAGTAGAGTAGTAATGGTACGTGACGCATACATGCTGGTTCTACAGTCTTAAACGACCCAGCTCTTCAAGTGGGGGTCTGTGTCTCATGTATCTAAGGGCATGTTGGACTATAAAGCCACAAGCGGACAATAGTAATGTGTTCAACATGACATTTTAAAATGTAAAATCACGACCTTTACTTTGAATATACAGTTCGTAGTATGGAAATGGTATGTGGACTTTTTACACCACCTGGCTGTAGCCGAGAGATCTGACGATATGTATTTTAAATTTGGCATGAGATGGCATTACCCAGCTAATTATGTTAAGAAAACGTTTAACATCTATCTGACTGTCTAAATGTATACTAATATAAGAAGCTTCAATGTGCTGTTCAAAATAACCCAAATTGATGTAAATGTTTTAGCCATGAGGAGTTAAAATTGCTTAAAATACACACGTTACACAACATATTATCAAGTCAGAATGTGTAGTTCTTTCCCAGTGGCTATCAATAATGATCTGTTTGTATGCAAGGTACTTTTAACCATGTACATTTTTAAATGCAAGCAAATATAAAAAATCGATAGCTTATGAGTCAACTACTGCCGCAAAGACCCCAAATACATCTCAGATGACCCCCGAGGTTTGGAAGAACTGCATTAAAGTATGAGAAGGTAGAATGGGAAAGTTTGCTTCACATTCACACTATTCTCCTGCATGGTGTTCCTTGGCTGCTGCAGTCAGCCATGGGAGGAGGCCTCCTTGGTGTGCTGCCTCCTGGAGAGAAGAGGCTGACCGGGAAGTCCTTCTTCCTGGACAACGTCAAGAGACGGGCAGCCGCCCTGCTGGTGGAGGCCATCTTCCACCTGGGAGGGGTAAGCTAACCGCTAAGATACCAGAAAGGTTCTCGTTGGGTCAAGAAGAAATTTCAGATGGCTTGTGTGTGATTAGTGCATTTCTAGACATCTATATTTCTATTTAGAATTGTGGAAAGTAAGTTGCATGATTTGGTAATCCTACTACAAAGCCTGTAAAACACTGAAGACTAGTATTCACTTATGTTGACACACTGACCTTATCCTGCTAAAGGTCACCTTCGCTCTAAACAATAGTTGGGGCCATAAATGCAATTAATCTCTTTTCACATTGGCCATAGTGCCACCAATTACAGCAAAGTGAACTATTTTCGATAGGGCTCCTAGACTCATAGATTGAGGCATTTACATCCACACTGGTAAAGCCACAATGATGATACAATAACTAAGATTTCATGCTCCCAATGCCAGTTTAGAGGTATTAATAAATAAGAATATTTGTCATTTGGTTGAGGGTTTTTATCTAAAGCATCTTCCAATATCATGCGTTGATGCCTTCTTTGCATGGGAGGCTCCAGTGGAAATTTAACCTCTAACCCTTCTAGTGTTTACCACACTGGACCACTAGATTCCAAACAAAGCAAACAGGGGAGCTGGTGATGAGCTAACACCGAGATGTCTTTTTCGGGGGGCATGTGGCCCCGGAGGTAGAGCGGGTTGGCTGGTCACCAGAAGGGTGCTAGTTCGAGTGCCGAGGTGTCCCCGAGCAAGATGCCTCAACCTGACTGCTTACGACCAGCTGGCTGTCGCCTTGCATGGCTGACGACGCTGTCGGTGTGTGACTGTGTGCATGAAT
This sequence comes from Micromesistius poutassou, assembly GCF_964030765.1. NCBI lineage: Eukaryota > Metazoa > Chordata > Actinopteri > Gadiformes > Gadidae > Micromesistius > Micromesistius poutassou. The sequence goes on from NC_140291.1 coordinate 12,338,697, forward strand.
GGGTGAATGTAAGGCAGTATTCTAGAGCGCTTTGAGTGGCCACTGGTTAGAAAAGCGCTATACATGCATGCCATTTACCGTTTATTCTCCTATCGTTTGTCCCTGACAGAAGGTGGAGAGTTTCCTCCACAAGGACGTGACCTTCCTGGTGACCGGGAGCCAGGAGTTGTCGGCAGAGGAGAGGATCCAGCCCGCCAAGATAGAGGCCAAAGGTGGGCGAGGGGAGACGGACTCCCCCAGAGACGGTGTCCGGGAGGCCAAGGAACGACCGTGGCCGACCACGCCACTCCCAGCGCGCCCAACGGTCTGTCACTTGCCTGTCTGTTCGCTCTCCGTCTGTTTTTAAAACATGGAGATGTTTGCAGAGACATAAACATGCTCTTGTCTAAGCATTATCTATGCTTGCTAGTGTGTGTATAGTGCCATCTGTTTACTGAGTTTGAAAACACTAGAATGGGTTTGATCATACAATCAAAACGCTTCACAGTACACCCAATGTAAAATATAGTGGGACTGAGATGGCTAAGATCTCTTTTGCTGCGCCTTCATCCTGGAAAGGGCTGTAAATAGACTTTAAAAAGAAAGGCTTCTGTCAAGAGTTGTCAAAAATGAGTATGTATTTGTTGCATGGTCTATTTTTCGTTTTGTATTTCACGCTGTTATTGGCCAGGTCACCCTGGCAAACAAGAATTTTAATCTTGATGTGTTTCAACCTAGATTAATAAAGGATTCATAAAGTATTAGTTGAATAATGACCTGATGATGATCTGGTCAGTGTTATGTTGCCGTAGTTGTCAAAACCTTCAGAGATGCATCTCATCAACTAGTCAAATCTTAGCTTGCGGTGAACCCAGGTGTGTTTGCTCATGTTTTTTTTAATCTTTTTCTTTACAGTGTTTCGGGAGTCGTGGAATGGCCTTACTGGAGAAAGCCATTCGCAACAATGTGAGTGGTCCTGTAGTCAGTGGTGGTTGACATGTCAGATCTGTGTGGTTTGGTATGTCTCTAGTGGAGTCCTGCTGACAAACAGGCATTTTGTTGTTATTGTCTTCCAGGAGCGACTGCAGGGAAGTGTCTTGCAAAAAGCCCGCTCGTGGGGTGTGCAGATTCTCTACGTGGATGGTATCCTTTTCAGCAGTGACTGATGCCCTGCTAATTTCTTGTCTTTTAGTGTGTTCTTTTAGTGTGTTCTTGGTGTAGTGGGTCTTTGCTTACAGCAGAGGGCGCTGTATTCCTGTTAGGAGCTTGAGCATTCTGTTAGGATGTTGTGGTTTCCTCCTGACAATAGGTTAAGAATGGTACCGATTCAAATATACAGTAGTGGGTTTGTTTAAAGGACCTTAACAGTCTGGGGATAAAACCATTGTAACCGTCTCTCCTGGCTCCTTGAAAGCATCCTCCACTAATGCGACATGTCAACATTAGTTCCGTGGACTGATTTCTGCTGAAGAGCAATTGGTGTGCCTGTCACAAATGTCAACCAAAGTGCTGTATTGGTATCTTGTCGTCACTTTGGTTGATCCCCCAGAATGGTATGGTTCTTTAATACAAGGGGTATATTTAAAAAAAGCTAGTGTACCTCATACTGCTAACAGACATATTTCATATCAAAGTCCCATGTTAAGGATAATGTGATTATTTCTGATGACGCCAAACTATTCAAGCCAATACTGTAAGCTTCAAGCACAGTGTGGAGTGGAATGGATGCTCTGTGTGGTAGAGGAGGTGTTCCTTTAACTGATTTCCAAGATATCCTGCTGTACCTACAAAGACTCACAAGAGAGAGCTTCAACACCAAGCAGAAAAAAGCGGAGGTAATTTTCTCAGAAGTTACAAAAAATGGACCTACAGAGGTAAATGTATCAATATCAGTTTGGTTTGATGGGCTGTGGATGACATTGTATGTTTCCTTTTGCTTTATCAGCTGAAGAACTGCAGCAAAGCCGCTGTTCGTGTTGTTAAAGGTTAGTTAATGCTTATAAAGACTTATTACTGTCTCTTACTGCACTGTCTCAAAACATTTCTAATCATGTTCTAAATTAATTGTACAAACTCTCAAACTGTACTTTCTTATATTTCTATCATCACTTCATCTATAATGATTAAATCATAATGTTGTGCCTACTCCATCCTTAGCTGCAGGTCTGAAGTGCCCCTACCTCAAAGTGGAGGATTTAAGCAGGTGAGTGAGTTTCCTCTTTCCATGCTTTTCGCGGTAAAGTGCTTCCACTGCCTATGTTTGACATTTGAATCCAAGTGAAACCATACCCTTCAAGATCTTTATACCATACCATCTCCCCCACCCCCCCAGCTTTTCCTCTACATCCATTTATGTTAAGGGATCCCAAACCCATATGTAAAGGGATCCAGGCCTTTTTCGTGGAACCTAAGATGTACATACATTATTTTACTATTTGGGAGATGCTTTTATCCAGAGTGCCTTCCAGTGAAAAGACATTCATGTAAATTAGGAGCAGGTATGCAGCCTTGTTGAAGGAGTCCTACAGGTGGACAGCAGGCAATGGGGATTAAACCAAGAAGTCTTTGGCTGGGTAGAACACCTTTACCACACAATATTGCTTTTACAACACACGCTAGCCACTTCACTTTCCAACACTTAAACTTAATCTTAAGTCTTGTGCATGATATGCGAGAGCCAGCATGAACCAAACATGGGATAAACACAGACCGTGTGCAGGGTTAATGTGGCGATCTGTCACGTGTCCCGCGAGCCTCTGCAAGCACAGTGCACGAGCCCTGTGTCCGCCCAACTTAACGTGACTATGAATGCAATGGCCCTGTGTAGACTGGTCACACACTTCATGAGCAGCGCATCACCGCAACTCTTAAGTTCAGATTTACTAATTTAAACCATCAAACCGTCTGTCTTGGACTTGGACTCCAAAGCCTGGCTACACATAAGCAGCAGGCGAGGGGCCAGAGAGAAAAGTGATTAGTTTCTAGATCTTTCCATTGGAACAGGAAGGTGGGTTGGTTATTAGGCCCCGGAACACGCTACGTTCTGCTCCAAATGAGTTAATGACAAAGGGCTTGGATGACCCAATGTGACCGGTCCACCGCCAACCCCCCCTCCCCCTATGCGTGGGTTACCCTGGCAGCTTGAGTTTCGGCCCTGGTGATTTTCCTAATTGGACTTAGTTTAGTGGGTTCAGGCAGCTAGTGTGTCAGGCACACTGAGTGAAGCCGCCCCCAGGAGCCCAGTGCTCTACAGGTGGGGACAGATACCATTTCCAGTCCACCACGATGGCTCCGTACACAAGCCTGGTCAGGGAGGTCTCTGCCCCAGTCAAAGGTTCCTTTCAGTGGCCCCTGTCAATTTAGCTAATGAAAGGAAATCCAACCCAATGATATCTGAAACGGTGTGTGAGTTGCTGGGGTCTGCCTCCAATGCAACGCTGCATATGCATTTTTGAAGCCTTTATATAGTCATAGCTACTATATATTTTGCACCGAAGCATCTGTTGAAAAACAAATATATCTTTCAAAGAATTACTTGGCATGAATGTCAATTAACGTAATCATCATGAAGTTTCAGTCAACCTCTAGTTCTTTTGATTGTGGAGTGAGCAAACTATTGCTACCTGACATGCTTGTTTTATTTTGTATCATTTGTGCCCGCTTGCAATGTTTGCGTGTTGGCACGTTTGACTCCCCAGTCCAGAATGCACCCTCTAGTGGTGTACTTCAACAGCATTCTGACCCTGATACTAACATCAAGACTGGTCCTCCACAGGAAGTACAAGCCACTCTACGTCCAGTCGCTGAGCTTCCCCAGCTTCTGCTTCTCGGGCCGCTTTGGCCCCTCCGACCCCCCTCCTCCTCCTCCCCGCCCCGAGAAAGGTCCGGAACAAGATTGTGACACCAAGTGAGTCACGGCCTTTTACCTACTGAGAAACCAGGCACCAGCCCAGTAATGGGAACACAACTTGAGAATATATTGTAGTTAGTCAACAACACACATTGTTTGGATATTACTAGTGGTCAAATCAGAGGGTCTTCTAAACTCCAAGGGCCAAGACTGTAAGCAAATATTATTTAATATGGAATCATTTTGAAGTGAACTGCTACGATTTGGCTAAAGAAGTTAGTTTAGGTTCTATTGTGTATTCCAACAAAGGGGTTGCAATTCCTTGAATACTATTTGGTGTTTGGTCATTCTTAAAAAGGAAAACCGCACCCTAAAACAACTAATATAAGATGAAAAGTGACGTGTGTCTAAAATATAAACCTCTTCATACAGAGAAAGGCACTGTCAGATCTCAACAGATGTTCTCAGGGCCCATTCCAGTCACTAATAGCTGACAGCTATGCCTTTTTCTCATTAACGTAATTTATCACTTTTCCATAATAATGACGGCTCTCTGTACTGTACAATGTAATAAATCAATTATTTGACACAAAATATGACATTTGTATTGAGTTTTAAAAATTATTTTATTGCTTCAGAAAAAAATGTAAAAAAACCAATTCTACTCTAATGGATACGAATTCCCTGCGTCAGCCTCTTTAATGGATCCTTGTGTTTTGTAGAGACACCCATAAAGTTGCCAGCGGACCTCTGGGTCCCCCAGAGCCCCCCCTGCCGCTCAAACCCTCCCCGTGGAGGGCGCTCAACAAGGTCCAGGGCTACTGTGAATGCTGCCTGGAGGCCTTCACCAACCAGGAGGAGGTGAACACATGTGGGAGGGCTTTATCGAGTTCAACGTTTTGCACAAACGTCTAAATGGAGTTAACAATGTAAACATGCACACCATTTAAAAAAAATAAAATAAAAAAGAAGTCTAATAGTTGGGAACAAATGAAGTGTAAGAGGTAAACAAATGGCTAAAGTGACTAAATTTGAGGTGTGTGTGTGTGTGTGTGTGTGTGTGTGTGTGTGTGTGTGTGTGTGTGTGTGTGTGTGTGTGTGTGTGTGTGTGTGTGTGTGTGTGTGTGTGTGTGTGTGTGTGTGTGTGTGTGTGTGTGTGTGTGGAAATGGCTTTAATGTATCTCATTTTCTAATCGCATTGAAACGGTTGAGACACATGTACAAATGACATTGAAGGTCATTTTCTCTCCGGCCCCGTTTGTCTTGTGGTTCTTACTGTGTGTCTTCACTCTGGTCCTCAGCACCTGGTGTCAGCCAAGCACCGTCGGTTTCTGCAGCAGACCTCGAACTACAGCGCATTGGACCAGTTGGTGGCCAGCCTGCTGCCCGGCTTCGACCCCAACCCACCCCAGCACACTGACCCTTCCCTCGACAGGTGACTCCTTTAAAAGATATACCAGATATATATATATATATATATATTTTTTTTTAAATGTATCAATCTTTTTATGGATCACCCACTCGTTCAGAAACTTCTCAACGTGGTTATTGAATCCTTCTGGCTCTATTAGGATTCTTCTCACACCATGAATAGAATGTTATATTTATGTAGATGATAGCTCTATGCATTATTTATAATTGAGGACTTACAACTCTTAAAAGAATAAAAAGATGGGGCTGGTTGAAACTGGTTCACAGCTTGACCTGCACAGGTATGTACAGTGTGTATATTTCTGATTAAGTTTCTGAAGTAACATCGTAATTTGTTTATTTCCCTACCAGTTTACCCACCTCAGCATGCACCCCCAGCCCCGGTGCGGCCGACCTGGTGACCCTAAGCGACGGCGAAACGGAGAAGGCTGTCAAGGCGCTGCTGAACCCAGTGGCCGCCTTCGACGAGGCCTTCCAAAGCCTCCACACCAAACCTCCGCCCGTGCCGCCGCCCCCCACCCCTCGGCCTGTGCATTCAAACCACGCCTCGCATCCGACCTCCGCGCCCATCCTGGCCGCCCTGTTAGCGGCCCCACGTCCACCCTCTCCATGCACGGGGCTTCGTTCTCTGGACCCCCCGACACTCACCCCCTGCTCGCCCCTCCGACAGCCCCCTAAACTCGAGCCGCTCTCCCCACGCACGCACATCTCGGACGTGACGTCTTCTGATCCGTATTCCCAGCCCCCGGTCCTCAGCCCCCAGGACCTGGACTCCCGTTACGAGCTCCTTGCCCTTTACTCGGACCCGCCAGAGCTCAGCCCTGAGATCCCAATCCTGCCTCCTCCCACCCACCAAGGCATGCAGGTTTGTGGGTCTGAGACAAACCATAGTTTGTTCAATGTTCTAGAGAAAATAGAAGCATTGTGTCCTGAAATCAGCCCAACGTTGGCCCCGTGTAGATCTTCCTCCCTCCCCCGGATGTCGCCGACGTCATCGAACTCCAAAAAGCGCAGGCGGTCTGCCAGTGCCAGAGGGACGTCAACCAAGAGGAGGAGGCTGGCCTTTTCTGCCCACCAGCAGCCCTTTTGTAAACCAGAGGATGACATGTGTGTTGACCTCCCTGGTTCGGTACACCTTAGCCCAGCATGCACCGGTACCGTGGATCAGGCCTGCATGAGGTCAGATCCACCACAGGACTTGGGTCTTGGCAAGCCTCTCCATCTAAACTCCCTTCTCTTGGATTCTCCTTCCAGTGGACCGGACCCCCCAGAGGAAGTCAAAGAGGCCACAAAACCCACTTTTACCTCATTCCTCGTGCCAGACACCAAGGCCTTCTCCCAGCCCCCGGGTCGTTTGACCAGCAGCCATTCGGGTCTGGGTGACCAACCTCCTTCCCCGGTCTCTCCCAACACTCCAGACTGTTCCTTTTCCATTCAAACCCCCCTTGGGTCCCACCATAGCCAGTCCAGTCAATGCTCCCTCCCCCACTCCATCTCCTCGGTGTGCATTGAGTCTGCCCTGGTGCCGGACGTCGCTGGCCTCTCTCCGTCGTCCTCGGAATCGGACTGGGACCACGAGCTCCTGTCCCGGCTGGCCCCGACAGGAGCCCCCCCCGCGGACTCCCTCCCGGCCACCCGGGGTCGCTGTGGGCTGGACCAGGAGCTCCTTCAGAGAGCCTGTACCTGGGCGCACAACAGCAGCTACGAGGCCCGGCTCCACTCCGCCCTGCAGCCCACCACCAGCAGGGTCTTGTTGAACTGAGGTTCAACACTGGACACTTTGCCTTTTCTCCTCTCATGGAGGCAGCGATTGAGTCGATGAGCTTTTCATTTACCGTTTCACATCCTTACCGTTTAGGTTCTCCAAAGAAGTCTAGAAGCAAGTTTACGATGAATGTTGTAAATCATGTATCGATGAACTCGGGAAGTGTCTGGTCAATGGGTTGAGAAAGGTGCACATAATCATCTTCACCATCCTACCATCCACTATCCTTTTTGAACCTCTTACCAGAGGAGAGAGTATGCCTAACCACACACACACACGCACCCTTCAGTACCCGGCCTCTACATAAAGTACCCCCGGACCACGCTTTCAGCCTCTCTGATGCTTTTGAGAATTTAATGAGTCTCTGCTCCGAGGGGTATTACTCAATTAGTCCTAAGTGCTGCTAGTGCGCCTCCAGCACATCCCGGCACTGTTGCCGTGGCGTGCCCAGGGTCAGAGCTCTCTCCTAGGGAGGCGTAGCTGTAGCTCCAAAGCAACTGCTGCCTGTCCATTAAACCAGGGTGTGATGATGGTTGTCACAAACGGCTTTGTGACGACCATTGAAGGTGACCCATAGATGTGGGGGAAAACTGGTGCCAGGACTAGCTCTAACCTGCCCCCTGTCTCAAGACACTTTAGTGGATTAGCTGAACACGGGACGTCTAGCAGGGATTATAGGCCTGATGGGAGACCCAGTCTTATAATCTTTAGGCTTGAGGATGGAGATTGAGAACCTGAGAATCTACAATAATTAATCAATTATTACTGACGTGCTTTTGGGCAGTGGACTCATTTTGAGGGATACCCCTGTCAGTGACCATGCTGTGAAGCTCAATCTAACTCCTTTACTTTGGCCGGTGTAACACTTAAATGAGCTAAGCAATGGACAACCGGCTTTCCTGTCCATCTCTAATATAGAATAATATATGTAAAGACTAGAGAACGACGCAAGTGGTTTTCTACAAATGGCAGCTTATTCATGGTGAAATTGTTTTATTGCTTTGAAATGTGAAATTTATTTGAAATAAATGTTATGATTAAATATGTCATGAATGGGTATTAGGATTTTCTACAAAACTGGACCAATTGACCCATGGACTTTCTACTGATGTATTTCAGCGTCGGTTTTTATCTTTACCATAACCACACCAAACCTCTGCGCCATAAATGTTACTTTTTCATCTCGATATACCTCACTTCTAAGTCGATAACCATAACGTGAGCATTTCTGAATAAACTATTTCCATTTCTAATGCATCATGGAAAATGACCACTGGATAAGAGTCTTTGTTTACTTTCTTTCTGAGCTGTATTTTTGTGCAATGTGGTGTGAGCAAGATCTGATACCTTATTGATTTCATTTTGAATATTAACTATTTGTCGAGTTCTTTCAGGTCAGTTAGGCAGTCTCACAGCAGACATTTGAGACTTTCATTTACAGAGATACATTTTGGCCAATTATACATGGATGTCTTAGGTTATTGTATTCCTGCAACCTACATTTTATGTCTGAATTACTGACCTATGGAATCGTGTCCTTTTACCTGTAATAATTTAGTCAGCTTAACATATTTAGGAGTTATTTGGCAATATGTCTGTCATTTATCCAGTTTGATATTTAATATTTTTTTGTTAACTGGTTCGTACTCGAGCAGAATAGCCAACAAAATCGATGTACATTACTGCAAGCAGCGGTAGTATGGTTTTTCTTAGGCTTTATTCTTTATTATTCTCTACAAATATGGGACCTTATTACTTCGACCTTTTTTCACCTTGAGACTCGCTTCCCTGACGCTTCAACTGCTTCAGTTTCGCAACCATTAACCTTCGTTAAAACATTTAAACATTCAACACACTATTGCCGCTTTTCCACCGCCAGTACCTACTCGACTCGACTCGACTCGACTCGCCACGCCTTATTTGCGTTTCCATTGGCAAAAAAAGTACCTGGTACCTAGTACCGGGTACTTTTTTTTAGTACTACCTCCGTCGAGGTTCCATGCCAGCGGAGTAGGTACTTTTGTGTGACGTAAACAGGCTGCTGGTAACTGATTGGCCAGCGGCTGTAAATGGGAATATTCACTCAAGTTAAGTTGTGTCCGGCGTGGTTGGAGTCCACGAACCCGCTCCCGAGGGGGACACTGATCAGCGTTTCGCCGTGTGTGTCGCTCCTTTCCCGGGGCTAGAGTTAGGCTGCGCGTCGTTATGTGTGTCGGGCGTGGTTGTGTGTGTCCGGCGTGGCTGGAGTCCACGGACCGGCGTTTCGCTGTTTCGTTTCAGTGTCGTTCCTTTCCTAGGGCTCGAGTTTCGCCTCTATCAACGTTACCGTATGACAACAATAGACGCGCAGTCATTGCGCTTTTTATTTTATTTTATTTCCCATCATAACCTTTCCCGGGAATCAGGAAATAGTCTTGATCAGATTCAGATTTCCCGGGAATCGCGTCTCCCGTGATTAAAACCTAATGACGACCCGCCCATGGTGGAGAGGTTCTTTTCTACGACCCGCCCACATTGAAGAGGTACTTTTTTAGATGGAAACGCAACCAAACCGAGTTGAGTCGAGGCGAGTCGAGTCGAGTCGAGTTGGTACTGGCGGTGGAAAAGCGGCATTTGATCTTCATATATATATATAAACTGATTTTTGATATAATTTATGTTTTTCATCCAGAATCAACTGTTTAATTTAAAACCCGCTTCGTATATTTTCAGTTGGTCTCTTTGACTTCCTATTACAAAAACTAACCATTGTGGACGTCGCGAAGCCTAACTGTGTGTTCACACCGCACTTTGTCCCATTTCGCCTGTTCGCGCGAACAGGCGAAATGGGACAAAGTGCGGTGTGAACACACAGTAACAATGTCAATATTTAACCTAGAGACACAATGTTAAGTTTGAATGGTTACAGTATTTCTTGTTACACTGGCTACAATGATTAATTGACGTGCTTAGAAACTATATTTTTCACATCATGAATAAACGATATTACTTGAAAGCTGAGACTCAAATGAGTCAAACGGTATAAGCCACATCATTTAGTGAGCTTATCTCGATTAACTAGATGTGAAGGGGTAAGCTCAATAACAGACTTTTCCAAGTTACTACCACACACACAAACACACAATTCTGGGCCCTATATACAAGAAGTCCTGATGCCCCCCCCCCCTTTATTTATCCTTTACCTTAATAACCAAGGCCTCATCATTTGAAAGTGTAGCCGATTGTCTGCTCTTGCTTTGGGTTGTTGTCTCTGTTCGTTTTAGCAACGATAACGGAGTTAAGAATGGGGTTTCATCTTGTGTGTTTAAACGTTTGTGATCACCTTTCTTAGAAAATAAGTTAGTCAGAACCTGACTTCCTCAATTGTGTCACAGTCTTAACTGTGGCTGTGACATATTGCCGCTTGACATTTAGTTATGTTATTAAACTATTTTAGCAACAATTTTTCAAATTTCCCATGGGCCCCCCTCTGCCTTTATTGAAACATATATTTTCAACCTCACTTTGTACTACAGCACTCACAGGAAATGCCTTTTCTAGTTGTAATATAATACATGTTATTGGAGGGTTGATCTCATGGAGCTGTTCTCCAGTCGGTGGTTGCCAGGGCAGCGTCAGCAGCGCACGTGACGGCAGGGTGGGCTTTGATCTCTCGAGGCGGGTTCTGCTGCGCCGCTCCCGTACGCGCGCCGAGTCGCTCCGCTCTCCTCCAGTATCACGCCTTCTTCTCGGAGCCTCGATGACTTCGACCGAGGATATTGGACCCAAAACAATATAAAAACTGCACATCGTACATAAGTACCTGGCTGTCACTCGGGGGCGGTTGGTAACTATAGGTGGTCTTGAACGACACGTGTGGAAACCAGAATGTCTTTCGGATGTATGGTCGGATCACTGAGATAAGGGGACGCCTATCAACAGCTTCCTTTGATCCGACGCGTTCTCATCGTTTCCTGGAGACCTCAGGGACTATGTGAGCACCATGCTGGCCGTGCGATGCCTGCTGTTCGCCGCAGTGAGCGCACAGTGTGCCGCCACAGGTAAGGGGGTGATGGTGATGGTGATGGAGAGGTGGGCTTTTCTGAAATTGGGTTAATCGCCCAGCTGTGTGAAGTGTAGTACAGAAGGATGCTGTTTGTGTTATGGTCCCACCACACGGACCAGATTTAGTCTGGGTAGTAGCCTACTGGGTTGTAATGGTCCCACTACACGGACTATCTGTCGGTTCCACTGTCCTCTCATTATTAAATGAGGCCAACCTTTATTTTAGGAGGAGAGGGTACTTTTTCTATATATATATTTTTTTTCTTTCTTTTATTTACCTCGGGGATGTGTGTTGTGTGTTGGCGCATATTAGACTATGTATGATGCGTATTAAGTTAGTTTAGAAATGTGTAGTCGAGTTGAGACGCGCTGCAGAGCACCGTAGTGATTTCTGTGATCCTACTACCGGATGGCCGTGTGCTGTCGTCTCCCCTTTCCCGCGTTCAGATCCCCGCCAAATCTAGCGCGGGACGTCGGCTCACTCCCAGCGTTCTGGTTCAGCGAGGCGCTCCTCTACAGCTTCATTAATATCGGATTGATTACTGTATCGAGTTCTGTATTGTACCGACACGGTCGGCGATTCAGTGTAGAATAACATTCTCTGGACATATTTGTGGTTATTGTGAAAATTGCATGTTTTTCCTTTCGGTTGACTCACTGACGTTTAACTTAACGAAATATAAAACAGTTGATAAGTCTAGTCCCAGGCTGATCCACTTTCGCCCCGAGGTTCAGGGACCTCTTGATCTGATCTAATAACGATATTCTGCAGCCTCCATATCCACTGTTATAACTCTTATAATATATATTTTTTAAGATTATTTTTTATTAACTCTTCATTCATATAATTCGTCATTTTTAAACACTGGTTTATCGTTTGGCCATCGCGTCCAGCCGTAGATTTTGACGGTGCTTTAAACGGGCTTAAAGGCGTGTGGGACCGGGAGAACCTCCTGCAGGAGGTTCAGGTGGTCCGACCCCAGCGGCTCCTCCACCAGAGCCACTCCCACGAGGAGCTGCTCACCGCACACCTGGCCACGCGGGTGCACAACTCCACGGCGGGAGACCAGGCGAGTCTCAGCATGCACACCTCTTACCACCTGAGCACACCTGAGCAAAACACGCCTCTTCAAGTGAACTTTTCAAGGGGTGATATCATGCCACCAGGTGTGAGTGTGATTAGCCACTCACACCTGGTGGCATGATATGACCCCTTTAAGGCAGTGTTGGCCTTCCCTGTTTTATACTGTTTTATACTTCTGACAACAAAATATTCAACGTTATATTCCTGAATATAATGCTTTGACCTATTGAAAGGGTTCTGTTCTTCCTAAAATGTAAAACCAGAAGGGTAGGCATCGATCTGACACCATTCAGAACTTAAGCGGTTTCAAAGTTCAACCGTCTTTTCACATGACATCTGTCATGATCCCCTTCGTTGTCCTCTGGCCCTCAAGTCAGATGACCACAGTGGTCACATGTCTAACATTTAGTATTACATCATCCACCCCTGAGAATACCCAAGCACCTCACCCTTCAACCCATCGCATGATATTAGGTGATAGGTCTCATATCCATCTGGGCTCTAGTTACCGTCTCCATCGCTGCTGTCAGTCAGGGTGCTGGGCGATGAGACCTGCCCTTCATCTGTTATCTGTGGACGCTGTCTAGCTGGACTCAAGCCCAGGCTCATATCTCAGTTACCGAGGATAACTGTTGAGTCCTTGCAGCAAGACCGACTTAGAAGTGTACAATAAGTGTACGCACTTAATGTATGCACTTATTGTACGTCGTACGTCCTGGTACAAAAGTAAAAGGTATACGGGGAATGGGTCATCAATTATTGGTGCTTGGCACTCAGTTCTATGAACATCCTTACTGTACCGACAGCGATATATTGTTTCTCCTTCTTCTGACAAATGTACTTATTGTAAGTCTCTTTGGATAAATGCTTCTGCCAAATGCCCTAAATGTAAATGTAAGACTGACTGGCTTATTCCAGTCAGCTGCCCTCCTTTCCCCTAAAATCCTATGATTAAGACCCACTGCTTTGGGTATACTGACGATACAGTCCTATCATTATCTAATGCTAAATGTATACATTTTGGACAACCTTGGGGCACCACCTTACCTATCAATCGGAAGTTAATTTAAAGAAAATAAGATGCAATGTCCCTTTTAGACTTCACCTAACATAACCTCAAATTTAGACTTTTTGGATGTATTTATTTCATAACACGGAAAACAGGAAATATCAGTATTACTTACTATTGATTAGTTTGAAATGCTGATCCTATTTTTACTTCTCTAACAAAAGGTCTCTGTTATGGCAGCCATAATAAGAGCCATCTCTTCTCTTTTCATCCACCACCCCGCCCCTCTCAATATCAGCCCATCCACCTGGCCCAGGCCAGCTTTGTCCTGGAGGCATTCAGCACCAAGTTCATACTGGACCTGGAACTCAACCAGTAAGCAAAGACACACGCACGCACGCACGCACGCACGCACGCACACACACACACACACACACACACACACACATGTAACTAAAACCTCTGTCTGTCTGCAGTAACCTCCTGTCCTCAGAGTATGTGGAGAGGGACCAAGGCGATGAACGCGGTGGATCGGAGCAGAACATGGTAGGATACTCTGCAATAACTCACAACACTCAGGTGCCTTTGGTTCCTTCATCTGTAAGAAGTCCCAAAAGCTAGCCAGTTGTAGAAACAACTCCAGAGGTTATAGTGTAGCATCAATGTGGCGCCTGTATCGTGTTGTCTAGTGTAGCGTTAGTGTTGGATTGTTGATATGGTTCTGAGTTGTTGTTATGATAATGATGATGATGTGGAACAGTGCAACTATAGGAAAAGCGAATGGGTGTGCATGAATGCATTCAGTTGGCCTATATATATATCTTGATGTTAACAATGGGCACTGGCATGACTAACTGAGAAAATGAAAATGACACACGGAAATGATTCATTTGTGAAAACGCAGAAGTCTCGTGGGTTTGGGCCGACCGTCCGTTTTGTTTGATTTGATTTGTATTATTAATAAATGAGATGCACCTGTTTTTGTTACACCTCTGTGATAAAGGGTCTATCCCCTCTTTCAACAAGGTTAGAGGAGGGAAGGGTATAAAATAATATGAAAGGGGTCGTGAGCTGTCAAAGTCATGTCTGTATATTCTTTGCTGCTTCATTTCTTCCATCTATCTTTCACCCTTGCTGAAAAAAATATTGCTATCAAATGTTGCCATGACTACTAGCAGTCAGCTGAGAGGGCTGTCAGAGACTGGTGTGGAATGTTTAACACACACACACAAACGCACACGCACACACACACACTCACACATTGAACAGTAATTGCCAATGAACACAATGTCAGAGACGGCCCAGTTTTGTAGAAAACCTAGTAGCAACCTATAACCTATTGTATTCTGCCCTGCTTCAAAGACTGAGCAACACGCAAAGCCCCTTTCAGGCTATCGCCATGGAAACATCAGGACAGTAGTGGTTAGGGTGTAGTGAAGGCAGTGGTTTGGATCCTATAATACCTGCAGTCTACCTGTAGGCATCGTTGAGCAGGAAAGAAGCTTAACCTCCCCTGCTCCTTAAGGACCTATTCCATGTTACTTAAGATAAAAGCATCTGCTAAATGAATATCCATATACTGTTATGCAAAAGAGGTGACATAGAGCAAAAGTATGTTATAACGCTGCTTGTCAAGTCATTTTTCGTTCAAGTTATCGTCGTTCATCACTAATTGATGTCAACTGTACGATTTCACAAGACAGTTGAGGAATACTCTTTGATTGAAGGAAGTACCTACATAAAACAGACTCACACACACCCATCCCTCAGCCTGCACTGATACCAGCAGGCTAGTGCGAGTACACCACTCACATGGACCTCATTCTACGCTCGGGATTTATTCCATTGTCTCCCACAGATCCATAACCACTCCTTTCATCTCCTCCTGATTTATGTAGTTTCATTGGGCGTGTCATAAATGTATCCTGCCTTTTGTGCAGTGAATGGCACCTTTTCTTTTATGGGTCCCCGTGGGGCCTGGGCTCTTCACCAGCGCCGTCAGCTCCAGAAGCTCATTGTCTCACCGTCCTATACTGGGATTGCATGTCAGGGTGAGATGGAGGTCGGAGTTACCCAGAGAGGGAATTACCTCGTTATGTTTCTGCATGGGAAAGACTTGAGTAGTTAGAGAAAAATAAATGGTTTGCCCAGGAGGCCGGAATTGTTATAATTTAAAATTATTTAGAATTCATATTCATATTTTTTTTGTGTTCATATAGCGCTTTGAGTGCCTTGAAAAGAGCTATACAAATGCAACAAATGATTTACAGTGCAACATTGTTGTGTGAATGTGTGTTGGTGGAGGGAGCATCAAACCTCACCCACTAACACTATAATAGTCTCAATCTATGTCATGTTAACCATTTGCCCATTGTCGATGCTTCCTCCCTTATTTTAAATAGTCCTTTGAAGCTGATCATATGTTAATGTTCCCTTCCCTAGCCTAAGAATGACCATCACAGCTTGCAACCTTGTTCTCTTTTGATCTGGACAACTTTCGCCTTATAACCTACACCCTTAATGTAAATATACCTCCATACCTTTACATGCCCTTAGACGATTCTGAGTGGTCTTAGGTATCGATAGTGTATTTCTATTTGTCTTTCCATGGCCATAAGACAAAGAATCAGTGTGCGTGTGCTTGTATGTGATTGTGTGTGTGCGCATGGGATCTGAGGGTATCACCTCATCGTCCACCCTGGTGTTCAAAGGGTCCAGTGGATGATTTGAGGGATGTGTCTGAGGATTGAGCTCATAAAGATCCATGATGGTTATGGGTGTCCATGGTAACTGTCTGTCTTTAACCGACGTCCAATCAGTTTCCCATTGATGATTAAGCTTTGGCGTGCCATTCTATTTTTATTTCCCTTCTACCTGTCCCACTTTATGCTTGTCATTTCCACAGTATTCTTTGCCGGCTTTGAATGTTAATCTCTTTAAGTCGCAATGTGTATTTTTGGGAAATGAAAGGACATGGACGTATCTATTCAATGCTGATTGATGGCCATTTCAATAATGTAATCAATAGAATCGCATCCTT